>NC_140997.1:114677773-115008532 GCF_052327205.1 Somniosus microcephalus | reverse complement strand
CAGTCGCTCTCTCTCTTCCCCCCAGTCGCTCTCTCTCTTCCCCCCCAGTCGCTCTCTCTCTTCCCCCCAGTCGCTCTCTCTCTTCCCCCCAGTCGCTCTCTCTCTTCCCCCCAGTCGCTCTCTCTCTTCCCCCCAGTCGCTCTCTCTCTTCCCCCCCAGTCGCTCCTCTCTTCCCCCCAGTCGCTCTCTCTCTTCCCCCCAGCTCTCTCTCTTCCCCCCAGTCGCTCTCTCTCTTCCCCCCAGTCGCTCTCTCTCTCGTCGCTCTCCCCAGTCGCTCTCTCTCTTCCCCCCAGTCGCCCTCTCTTCCCCCTCAGTCGCTCTCTCTTCCCCCCCAGTCGCTCTCTCTCTTCCCCCCCAGTCGCTCTCTCTCTTCCCCCCAGTCGCTCTCTCTCTTCCCCCCAGTCGCTCTCTCTCTTCCCCCCCAGTCGCTCTCTCTCTTCCCCCCCAGTCGCTCTCTCTCTTCCCCCCCAGTCGCTCTCTCTCTTCCCCCCCAGTCGCTCTCTCTCTCCCCCCCAGTCGCTCTCTCTCTTCCCCCCAGTCGCTCTCTCTCTTCGCCCCAGTCGCTCTCTCTCTTCCCCCCCAGTCGCTCTCTCTCTTCCCCCCCAGTCGCTCTCTCTCTTCCCCCCAGTCGCTCTCTCTGCTCCCCCCCGTCGCTCTCTCTCTTCCCCCCAGTCGCTCTCTCTCTTCCCCCCCAGTCGCTCTCTCTCTTCCCCCCCCAGTCGCTCTCTCTCTCCCCAGCGCTCTCCTCTCCCCAGTCGCTCTCTCTCTTCCCCCCCAGTCGCTCTCTCTCTTCCCCCCCAGTCGCTCTCTCTCTTCCCCCCAGTCGCTCTCTCTCTTCCCCCAGTCGCTCTCTCTCTTCCCCCCCAGTCGCTCTCTCTCTTCCCCCCCAGTCGCTCTCTCATCCTCCCAGTCGCTCTCTCTCCCTCCCCCAGTCGCTCTCTCTCTCTCCCCCCAGTCGCTCTCTCTCTTCCCCCCAGTCGCTCTCTCTCTTCCCCCCAGTCGCTCTCTCTCTTCCCCCCAGTCGCTCTCTCCTTCCCCCCAGTCGCTCTCTCTCTTCCCCACCAGTCGCTCTCTCTCTTCCCCCAGCCGCTCTCTCTCTTTCCCCAGTCGCTCTCTCTCTTCCCCCCCAGTCGCTCTCTCTCTTCCCCCCAGTCGCTCTCTCTCTTCCCCCCTAGTCGCTCTCTCTCTTCCCCCCCGTCGCTCTCTCTCTTCCCCCCAGTTGCTCTCTCTCTTCCCCCACAGTCGCTCTCTCTCTTCCCCCCAGTCGCTCTCTCTTCCCCCCCGTCGCTCTCTCTTCATCCCCAGTCACTCTCACTTCCCCCAGTCGCTCTCTCTTCCCCCCCAGCCGCTCTCTCTTCCCCCCAGTCGCTCTCGCTCTTCCCCCCCAGTCGCTCTCTCTCTTCCCCCCCAGTCGCTCTCTCTCTTCCCCACCAGTCGCTCTCTCTCTTCCCCCCAGCCGCTGTCTCTCTTCCCACCAGTTGCTCTCTCTCTTCCCCCCACGTCGCTCTCTCTCTTCCCCCCGTCGCTTTCTCTCTTCCCCCCCAGTCACTCTCTCTCTTCCCCCGTCGCTCTCTCTCTTCCCCCCCAGTCGCTCTCTCTCTTCCCCCCAGTCGCTCTCTCTCTTCCCCACCAGTCGCTCTCTCTCTTCCCCCAGCCGCTCTCTCTCTTTCCCCAGTCGCTCTCTCTCTTCCCCCCAGTCGCTCTCTCTCTTCCCCCCGTCGCTCTCTCTCTTCCCCCCAGTCGCTCTCTCTCTACCCCCCCTAGTCGCTCTCTCTCTTCCCCCCCGTCGCTCTCTCTTCCCCCCCGTCGCTCTCTCTCTTCACCCCCAGTCTCTCTCACTTCCCCCCAGTCGCTCTCTCTTCCCCCCCAGCCGCTCTCCTCTTCCCCCCAGTCGCTCTCTCTCTTCCCCCCAGTTCGCTCTCTCTCTTCCCCCCAGTCGCTCTCTCTGCTCCCCCCAGTCGCTCTCTCTTCCCCCCAGTCGCTCTCTCTCTTCCCCCCAGTCGCTCTCTCTCTTCCCCCCAGTCGCTCTCTCTCTTCCCCCCAGTCGCTCTCTCTCTTCCCCCCAGTCGCTCTCTCTCTCTTCCCCCAGTCGCTCTCTCTCTTCTCCCCAGTCGCTCTCTCTCTTCCCCCCCCAGTCGCTCTCTCTCTTCCCCCCCAGTCGCTCTCTCTCTTCCCCCCCAGTCGCTCTCTCTCTTCCCCCCAGTCGCTCTCTCTCTTCCCCCCCAGTCGCTCTCTCTCTTCCCCCCAGTCGCTCTCTCTCTTCCCCTCCAGTCGCTCTCTCTCTTCCCCCCAGTCGCTCTCAGCTTCCCCCCAGTCGCTCTCTCTTCCCCCCAGTCGCTCTCTCTTCCCCCCGTCGCTCTCACTCATCCCCCCCAGTCGCTCTCTCTCTTCCCCCCCAGTTGCTCTCTCTCTTCCCCACCAGTCGCTCACTCTCTTACCCCCAGTTGCTCTCTCTCTTCACCCCGCCAGTCGCTCTCTCTCTTCCCCCCCAGTCGCTCTCTCTCTTCCCCCCAGTCGCTCGCTCTCTTCCCCCCCAGTCGCTCTCTCTCTTCCCCCCCAGTCGCTCTCTCTCTTCCCGCCCAGTCGCTCTCTCTCTTCCCCCCGTCGCTCTCTCTCTTCACCCCAGTCGCTCTATCTCTTCCCCCACAGTCGCTCTCTCTCTTCCCCCCCAGTCACTCTCTCTCTACCCCCCCAGTCCCTCTGTCTCATCCCCCCAGTCGCTCTCTCTCTTCCCCCCAGTCGCTCTCTCTCTTCCCCCGTAGTCGCTCTTTCTCTTCCCCCCCAGTCGCTCTCTCTCTTCCACCCCAGTCGCTCTGTCTCTTCCCCCCAGTCGCTCTGTCTCTTCCCCCCCCCAGTCGCTCTCTCTCTTCCCCCCAGTCGCTCTCTCTCTTCCCCCCCAGTGGCTCTCTCTCTTCCCCCCAGTCGCTCTCTCTCTTCCCCCCCAGCCGCTCTCTCTCTTCCCCCCCAGTCGTTCTCTCTCTTCCCCTCCAGTCGCGCTCTCTCTTCCCGCCCAGTCACTCTCTCTCTTCCCCCCAGTCGCTCTATCTCTTCCCCCAGTCGCTCTCCCTCTTGCCCCCCAGTCACTCTCTCTCTTCCCCCCAGTCGCTCTCTCTCTTCCCCCCCGTCGCTCTTTCTCTTCCCCCCCAGTCGCTCTCTCTCTTCCCCCCCCAGTCGCTCTCTCTCTTCACCCCAGTCGCTCTCTCTTCCCCCCCTGTCACGCTCTCTTCCCCCCCAGTCGCTCTCTCTCTTCCCCCCCAGTCGCTCTCTCTCTTCACACCCAATCGCTCTCTCTCTTCCCCCGTCGCTCTCTCTCTTCCCCCCAGTCGCTCTCTCTCTTCCCCCCCGTCGCTCTTTCTCTTCCCCCCCGTCGCTCTCTCTCTTCCCCCCCCAGTCGCTCTCTCTCTTCACCCCAGTCGCTCTCTCTTCCCCCCCTGTCACGCTCTCTTCCCCCCCAGTCGCTCTATCTTCCCCCCCAGTCGCTCTCTCTTCCCCCCCAGTCGGTCTCTCTTCCCCCCCAGTCGCTCTCGCTTCCCCCCAGTCGCTATCTCTTCCCCCCCAGTCGCTCTCTCTTCCCCCCCAGTCGCTCTCTCTTCCCCCCCAGTCGCTCTCACTTCCCCCCAGTCGCTCTCTCTCTTCCCCCCAGTCGCTCTCTCTCTTCCCCCCCAGTCGCTCTCTCTCTTCCCCCCAGTCGCTCCCTCTCTTCCCCCCCAGTCGCTCTCTCTCTTCCCCCCAGTCGCTCTCTCTCTTCCCCCCCAGTCACTCTCTCTCTTCCCCCCAGTCGCTCTCTCTCTTCCCCCCCAGTCGCTCTCTCTCTTCCCCCCAGTCGCTCTCTCTCTTCCCCCCCAGTTGCTCTCTCTCTTCCCCACCAGTCGCTCACTCTCTTACCCCCAGTTGCTCTCTCTCTTCCCCCCGCCAGTCGCTCTCTCTCTTCCCCCCCAGTCGCTCTCTCTCTTCCCCCCAGTCGCTCGCTCTCTTCCCCCCCAGTCGCTCTCTCTCTTCCCCCCCAGTCGCTCTCTCTCTTCCCGCCCAGTCGCTCTCTCTCTTCCCCCCGTCGCTCTCTCTCTTCACCCCAGTCGCTCTATCTCTTCCCCCACAGTCGCTCTCTCTCTTCCCCCCCAGTCACTCTCTCTCTACCCCCCCAGTCCCTCTGTCTCATCCCCCCAGTCGCTCTCTCTCTTCCCCCCAGTCGCTCTCTCTCTTCCCCCGTAGTCGCTCTTTCTCTTCCCCCCCAGTCGCTCTCTCTCTTCCACCCCAGTCGCTCTGTCTCTTCCCCCCAGTCGCTCTGTCTCTTCCCCCCCCCAGTCGCTCTCTCTCTTCCCCCCCAGTCGCTCTCTCTCTTCCCCCCCAGTGGCTCTCTCTCTTCCCCCCAGTCGCTCTCTCTCTTCCCCCCCAGCCGCTCTCTCTCTTCCCCCCCAGTCGTTCTCTCTCTTCCCCTCCAGTCGCGCTCTCTCTTCCCGCCCAGTCACTCTCTCTCTTCCCCCCAGTCGCTCTATCTCTTCCCCCAGTCGCTCTCCCTCTTGCCCCCCAGTCACTCTCTCTCTTCCCCCCAGTCGCTCTCTCTCTTCCCCCCCGTCGCTCTTTCTCTTCCCCCCCAGTCGCTCTCTCTCTTCCCCCCCCAGTCGCTCTCTCTCTTCACCCCAGTCGCTCTCTCTTCCCCCCCTGTCACGCTCTCTTCCCCCCCAGTCGCTCTATCTTCCCCCCCAGCCGCTCTCTCTTCCCCCCCAGTCGGTCTCTCTTCCCCCCCAGTCGCTCTCGCTTCCCCCCAGTCGCTATCTCTTCCCCCCCAGTCGCTCTCTCTTCCCCCCAGTCGCTCTCTCTTCCCCCCCAGTCGCTCTCACTTCCCCCCAGTCGCTCTCTCTCTTCCCCCCAGTCGCTCTCTCTCTTCCCCCCAGTCGCTCTCTCTCTTCCCCCCAGT
The DNA here is from genome assembly GCF_052327205.1 of Somniosus microcephalus. Taxonomy (NCBI): domain Eukaryota; kingdom Metazoa; phylum Chordata; class Chondrichthyes; order Squaliformes; family Somniosidae; genus Somniosus; species Somniosus microcephalus. The sequence goes on along the minus strand of NC_140997.1, from coordinate 115,003,617 downwards.
CGCTCCCTCTCTTCCCCCCCAGTCGCTCTCTCTCTTCCCCCCAGTCGCTCTCTCTCTTCCCCCCCAGTCACTCTCTCTCTTCCCCCCAGTCTCTCCCTCTCTTCCCCCGCAGTCGCTCTCTCTCTTCCCCCCAGTCGCTCTCTCTCTTCCCCCCCCAGTCGCTCTCTCTCTTCCCCCCAGTCGCTCTCTCTCTTCCCCCCAGTCGCTCTTTCTCTTCCCCCCCAGTCGCTCTCTCTTCCCCCCAGTCGCTCTCTCTCTTCCCCCCCAGTCGCTCCCTCTCTTCCCCCGCCAGTTGCTCTCACTCTTCCCCCCCAGTCCCTCTCTCTCTTCCCCCCAGTCGCTCTCTCTCTTCCCCGCCAGTCGCTCTCTCTCTTCCCCCCCAGTCGCTCTCTCTCTTACCCTCCAGTCGCTCTCTCTCTTCCCCCCCACTCGCCCTCTCTTCCCCCTCAGTCGGTCTCTCTTCCCCCCGTCGCTCTCTCTCTTCCCCCCCAGTCGCTCTCTCTCTTCCCCCCAGTTGCTCTCTCTCTTCCCCCCAGTCGCTCTCTCTCTTCTCCCCAGCCGCTCTCACTCGTCCCCCCAGTCGCTCTCTCTCTTCCCCCCAGTCGCTCTCTCTCTTCCCCCCCAGTCGCTCTCTCTCTACCCCCCAGTCGCTCTCTCTCTTCCCCCCATCCGCTCTCTCTCTTCGCCCCAGTCGCTCTCTCTCTTCCCCCCCAGTCGCTCTCTCTCTTCCCCCCCAGTCGCTCTCTCACTTCCCCCCCAGTCGCTCTCTCTGCTCCCCCCCGTCGCTCTCTCTCTTCCACCCCATTCGCTCTCTCTCTTCCCCCCCAGTCGCTCTCTCTCTTACCCTCCAGTCGCTCTCTCTCTTCCCCCCCAGTCGCTCTCTCTTCCCCCCCAGTCGCTCTCTCATCCTCCCAGTCGCTCTCTCTTCCCCCCCGTCGCTATCTCTCTTCCCCCCCAGTCGCTCTCTCTCTTCCCCCCCAGTTGCTCTCTCTCTTCCCCCCAGTCGCTCTCTCTCTTCCCCCCCAGTCGCTCGCTCTCTTCCTCCCCAGTCGCTCTCTCTCTTCCCCACCAGTCGCTCTCTCTCTTCCCCCCAGCCGCTCTCTCTCTTCCCCCCAGTCGCTCTCTCTCTTCCCCCCAGTCGCTCTCTCTCTTCCCCCCGTCGCTCTCTCTCTTCCCCCCAGTCGCTCTCTCTCTACCCCCCTAGTCGCGCTCTCTCTTCCCCCCCGTCGCTCTCTCTCTTCCCCCCAGTTGCTCTCTCTCTTCCCCCCACAGTCGCTCTCTCTCTTCCCCCCAGTCGCTCTCTCTTCCCCCCCGTCGCTCTCTCTTCACCCCCAGTCACTCTCACTTCCCCCCAGTCGCTCTCTCTTCCCCCCCAGTCGCTCTCTCTTCCCCCCCAGTCGCTCTCGCTTCCCCCCCAGTCGCTCTCTCTCTTCCCCCCCAGTCGCTCTCTCTCTTCCCCACCAGTCGCTCTCTCTCTTCCCCCCAGCCGCTGTCTCTCTTCCCCCCAGTTGCTCTCTCTCTTCCCCCCACTCGCTCTCTCTCTTCCCCCGTCGCTTTCTCTCTTCCCCCCCAGTCACTCTCTCTCTTCCCCCCGTCGCTCTCTCTCTTCCCCCCCAGTCGCTCTCTCTCTTCCCCCCAGTTGCTCTCTCTCTTCCCCCCAGTCGCTCTCTCTCTTCCCCCCAGCCGCTCTCACTCGTCCCCCCAGTCGCTCTCTCTCTTCACCCCAGTCGCTCTCTCTCTTCCCCCCAGTCGCTCTCTCTCTTCCCCCCCAGTCGCTCTCTCTCTACCCCCCAGTCGCTCTCTCTCTTCCCCCCATCCGCTCTCTCTCTTCCCCCCAGTCGCTCTCTCTCTTCCCCCCAGTCGCTCTCTCTCTTCCCCCCCAGTCGCTCTCTCTCTTCCCCCCCAGTCGCTCTCTCACTTCCCCCCCAGTCACTCTCTCTCTTCCCCCCCAGTCGCTCTCTCTCTTCCACCCCATTCGCTCTCTCTCTTCCCCCCCAGTCGCTCTCTCTCTTACCCTCCAGTCGCTCTCTCTCTTCCCCCCCAGTCGCTCTCTCTTCCCCCCCAGTCGCTCTCTCATCCTCCCAGTCGCTCTCTCTTCCCCCCCGTCGCTCTCTCTCTTCCCCCCCAGTCGCTCTCTCTCTTCCCCCCCAGTTGCTCTCTCTCTTCCCCCCAGTCGCTCTCTCTCTTCCCCCCCAGTCGCTCTCTCTCTTCCTCCCCAGTCGCTCTCTCTCTTCCCCACCAGTCGCTCTCTCTCTTCCCCCCAGCCGCTCTCTCTCTTCCCCCCAGTCGCTCTCTCTCTTCCCCCCAGTCGCTCTCTCTCTTCCCCCCGTCGCTCTCTCTCTTCCCCCCAGTCGCTCTCTCTCTACCCCCCTAGTCGCTCTCTCTCTTCCCCCCCGTCGCTCTCTCTCTTCCCCCCAGTTGCTCTCTCTCTTCCCCCCACAGTCGCTCTCTCTCTTCCCCCCAGTCGCTCTCTCTTCCCCCCCGTCGCTCTCTCTTCACCCCCAGTCACTCTCACTTCCCCCCAGTCGCTCTCTCTTCCCCCCCAGTCGCTCTCTCTTCCCCCCCAGTCGCTCTCGCTTCCCCCCCAGTCGCTCTCTCTCTTCCCCCCCAGTCGCTCTCTCTCTTCCCCACCAGTCGCTCTCTCTCTTCCCCCCAGCCGCTGTCTCTCTTCCCCCCAGTTGCTCTCTCTCTTCCCCCCACTCGCTCTCTCTCTTCCCCCGTCGCTTTCTCTCTTCCCCCCCAGTCACTCTCTCTCTTCCCCCCGTCGCTCTCTCTCTTCCCCCCCAGTCGCTCTCTCTCTTCCCCTCCAATCGCTCTCTCTCTTCCCCCCCAGTCGCTCTCTCTCTTCCCCCCCAGTCGCTCTCTCTGCTCCCCCCCAGTCGCTCTCTCTCTTCCCCCCCAGTCGCTCTCTCTCTTCCCCCCTCGTCTCTCTCTCTCTTCCCCCCAGTCGCTCTCTCTCTTCCCCCCCAGTCGCTCTGTCTCTTCCCCCCCAGTCGCTCTCTCTCTTCCCCCCAGTCGCTCTCTCTCTTCCCCCCCAGTCGCTCTTTCTCTTCCCCCCCGGTCGCTCTCTCTCTTCCCCCCCAGTTGCTCTGTCTCTTCCCCCCCAGTCGCTCTGTCTCTACCGCCCCCCAGTCGCTCTCTCTCTTCCCTCCAGTCGCTCTCTCTCTTCCCCCCCAGTCGCTCTCTCTCTTCCCCCCCAGTCACTCTCTCTCTTTCCCCCGCCAGTCGCTCTCTCTCTCTCTTCCGCCCCCACCCCCTCCCCCCCAGTCGCTCTCTCTCTCTCTTCCAACAACAACATGCCCTCAAAAAAGCCTCAGCACCGCCGGGCACTCCAGCTAGTCTATATATATAAAAGACCTCTTCTGTCTGTCTATTCTCTTTCCGTTCGAAAGGTATAGAGCGTACCTACACGCGCATCACATCAAAAGAAAGCTTACGATTACGGACCGGTCATAGGTGTATTTACTTTTCCGTCAGTCAAAAATCGTGCCCACCGTATCCAAAAAACTTTCAAAATTCCGCTCATTAAATGGGGAAAGTTCCTCTCATTTGCTCATTAGCATTGAGTGACGTGAAGTTTGACCAATCATGTGGTCGAGCGACCTGACAGTTGACCGACGGTTGACCAATCGCTGTGTCACGGGGGCGGGTTCATTGCGCGTGCGGGCGGGCCATCCTACAGTTGAGTGTTGAGTGACTTGACGTTTGACCAATCCTACAGTTCAGTGACCTGACGGTTGACCAATCGGTGCATGTGTGGGCGGGCCTTATCATTCTGAACCGAGGTGAGTGGTCGCCATCTTGATCCTTCACGATTTTTTTCCCACACTTTCTGTGTGTTAGGAAACTAAGGAAAATAACAATTTATTTGAGCTTTAAATTGTATTTAGCAACAGTTGGAAATGAAGTGATCCCCTGCCCTTCGCCCGGAGGCTCGCCTACTTTGATGGCCATTTCGAGCGGCTGTGCAGGAGCCGGGCGCGGCCTAGCAGCCCGGGAAGCCTGGGCCTTGAGTTGCGGGCTGTGCCGGGAGCCACCACGCACAAAATTTCCCGCGGCGTCAACAGCCCCAGAGCCCGACCCAAAGCCACCAGGTCACCGGCCGCGGCGGGCCGTGCCAGGAGCTGCCGCGCACAAAACTTCCCCGCGGCGTAAACAGCCCCGCCTGAGAGCCCGACCCAATGCCACCAGGTCACCGGCCGCGGCGGACCATGTCGGGAGCTACCGCGCACAAAACCTCGCCGCGGCGTCAACAGCCCCGCCCAGAGCCTGACCCAAAGCCATCAGGTGAGCGGCCGCGGCGGCCCAGTCTCTCTCTCTCTCTCTCTCTCACACTCCCAATCGCTCTCTCTCTCTCACACTCCCAATCTCTCTCTCTCTCACACTCCCAATCTCTCTCTGTCATTCCCAATCTCTCTCTCTCTCACACTCCCAATCTCTCTCTGTCATTCCCAATCTCTCTCTCTCTCACACTCCCAATCTCTCTCACTCCCAGTCTCTCTCTCTCTCACACTCCCAATCTCTCTCTCTCACTCCCAATCTCTCTCTCTCTCACACTCCCAATCGCTCTCTCTCTCACACTCCCAATCTCGCTCTCTCACTCCCACTCTCTCTCTCTCTCACACTCCCAATCTCTCTCTCTCTCACACTCCCAAACTCTCTCTCACACTCCCAGTTTCTCTCTCTCACACTCCCAGTCTCTCTCTCTCACACTCCCAATCTCTCTCTCTCTCACACTCCCAATCTCTCTCTCTCTCACACTCCCAATCTCTCTCTCTCTCACACTCCCAATCTCTCTCTCACACTCCCAATCTCTCTCTCTCTCACACTCCCAATCTCTCTCTCTCTCACACTCCCAATCTCTCTCTCTCTCACACTCCCAATCTCTCTCTCTCTCACACTCCCAATCTCTCTCTCATACTCCCAATCTCTCTCTCACACACTCCCAGTCTCTCTCTCTCACACACTCCCAGTCTCTCTCACACTCCCAATCTCTCTCTCTCTCTCACTCCCAATCTCTCTCTCTCACACTCCCAGAATCTCTCTCTCTCACACTCCCAATCTCTCTCTCTCTCACACTCCCAATCTCTCACTCTCTCACACTCCCAATCTCTCTCTCTCACACTCCCAATCTCTATCTCTCTCACACTCCCAATCTCTCACTCTCTCACACTCCCAATCTCTCTCTCTCTCACACTCCCAATCTATCTCTCTCACACACCCCCACTCTCTCTCTCTCTCTCTCACACTCTCCCAGTCTCCCTCTCTCACACTCCCAGTCTCTCTCTCTCTCTCACACTCCCAGTCTCTCTCTCTCACACACCCCCAGTCTCTCTCTCTCTCTCTCACACACTCCCACTCTCTCTCTCTCTCTCTCTCTCACACACTCCCACTCTCTCTCTCTCTCACACACTCCCACTCTCTCTCTCAATCACACCCCCACTCTCTCTCTCTCTCTCTCACACACTCCCACTCTCTCTCTCTCACACTCCCAGTCTCTCTCTCTCTGTCTCACTCCCAGTCTCTCTCTCTCTCTCACTCCCACTCCCAGTCTCGCTCTCTCTCTCATTCCCAGTCTCTCTCTCTCTCTCTCTCTCACACATACACTCCCAGCCTCTCTCTCTCTCTCATTCTCTCACACTCCCAGTCTCTCTCAAATTCAAATTCAAATTCAAATGCTTTATTGGCATGAAAGTTTACAGAGAACCATATTGCCAAAGCTTACATAGCAAAAAGGTACATTTTCAAGCATTCTGTAGGTGTCAATCGATTTGACATTTGTTGGGTACATACAATATTACTTTTAAACAATATTAATTTTAAACAGTCTTTGTACTTCATTTGGTACGTTCAATATTAATTTTAAACAGTCTTAATTTTAAACAGTCCTCAGGTTGTGACATGTTGTTACATATTTGGCCCCAAGGTATGGTCTGTCTCCTTCTCCTAGGACTAATCTCAATTTTGACAGATCATCCAATTCCTTGAAATCTGGGGTTGTTTGGCTTAGCTTGTTGAATAATATGTTTCTTGATGTGTTGAATTTTTCACATTTTAGGAGGAAATGCATTTCTGTTTCAACCTCGCCGGCCAGACATTGATCGCATATTCTATTCTCTCTAGGCTGCCAGGATTTCTTGTATCTGCCTTTTTCAATTTCCAGTTGGTGGTCGCTTAGTCTGTACCTGGTGAGGGTCTGTCTCTGTTTTGTGTCTCTGATGGTCGTGAGGTAGTCTGCCAGTTTATATTCTCTTTTTAGGGCCCGGTAACATTCTAATCTGCTTTGGCTTTCGGTTATTTTGTTCCAATGTTCCAGGTAGGTTTCTTTGCATTGTCTCTCTCTCTCTCTCTCACACTCCCAGTCTCTCTCTCTCTCTCTCACATTCCCAGTCTCTCTCTCTCTCTCTCTCTCTCACTCCCAATCTCTCTCTCTCTCTCACTCCCAGTCTCTCTCTCTCTCTCACACACACACACTCCCAGTCTCTCTCTCTCTCTCTCACACTCCCAGTCTCTCTCTCTCTCTCTCTCTCACTCCCAATCTCTCTCTCTCTCACACACACTCCCAGTCTCTCTTCTCTCTCACACACTCCCACTCTTTCTCTCTCTCTCACACACTCCCACTCTTTCTCTCTCTCACACACACTGCCACTCTCTCTCTCTCTCTCTCTCTCTCACTCCCTCTCGCTCTCTCTCACGCCCTCTCTCTCTCTCTCTCACACTCCCACTCTCTCTCTCTCACACTCCCTCTCTCTCTCTCTCACACTCCCTCTCTCTCTGTCTCTCACTCCCAGTCTCTCTCTCTCTCACTCTCACACTTCCAGTCTCTGTCTCTCTCTCTCTCACACTCCCAGTCTCTCTCTCTTCCCCCCAATCTCTCTCTCTTTCTCTTCTCCCCCAATCTCTCTCTCTTCTCCCCCCCAGTCTCTCTCTCTCTTCTCCCCCATCTCTGTCTCTCTCTCTCCCCCAGTCTCTCTCTCTCTCTCACCCCGTCTCTCTCTCCTTCCCTCGCTCTCTCTCTCCTTGCCTCTCTCTCTCTCTCCTTCCCCCCTCTCTCTCTCCTTCCCCCTCTCTCTCTCCTTCCCCCTCTCTCTCCTTCCCCCTCTCTCTCTCTCCTTCCCCCTCTCTCTCCTTCCCCCCTCTCTCTCCTTCCCCCTCTCTCTCTCCTTCCCCCTCTCTCTCTCTCCTTCCCTCTCTCTCTTTCCCTCTCTCTCTCCTTCCCTCTCTCTCTCTCTCCTTCCCTCTCTCTCTCTCTCCTTCCCTCTCTCTCCTCTCTCTCCTTCCCTCTCTCTCTCTCTCCTTCCATCTCTCTCTCTCTCTCCTTCCATCTCTCTCTCTCCTTCCCTCTCTCTCTCTCCTTCCCTCTCTCTCTCTCCTTCCCTCTCTCTCTCCTTCCCTCTCTCTCTCTCTCCTTCCCTCTCTCTCTCTCTCCTTCCCTCTCTCTCTCTCTTCCCCCCAGTCACTCCCTCTCTCTCTTCCAACAACAACATGCCCTCAAAAAAGCCTCGGCACTGCCGGGCACCCTTAGCTAGTATAAAAATAAAGGGGATAGAAGGGATCTGAAGAATTGGAGGCCCATCACATTATTAAATGTGGATTATAAGATCTTGGTGAGGGTTATGGCAAATCGTATGAAGGAGGTGTTGCCACAGGTAGTTTTGCCCTCTCAGTCCTATGCAGGCATATGCTGGGACATCGCAGACTCTGTGGTCTCAATCCGAGATGCGATAGAGCTCATGGTAGAGAGTGGGAGGGTGGCTTATGTATTAAAGATAGATCAAGAGAAAGCTTTTGATAGGGTCTCTCATGAGTTTTTATTGAAGGTTTTGGAAGCGTTTGGTTTCGGGGAAAATTTAATTGAATGGATAAGGATTTTTTATTCAAAAAATATATTTAGCTGTGCAAGGGTCAATGATGTCTCGGAGCGGGTGCAGAGCATTCTGAAGGGGGAGGGGGATCAGCCAGTTGTCGTGGTACATGTAGGTACCAACGATGTAGGTAAAAAGAGGGAGGAGGTCCTACAAGCTGAATTTAGGGAGTTAGGAGCTAAATTGAAAAGTAGGACCTCAAAGGTAGTAATCTCTGGATTGCTACCAGTGCCACGAGCTAATAAGTTTAGAGGGAGTAAGATAGATAAGCTAAATACGTGGCTTGAGCAGTGGTGCAAGGGAGAGGGATTTAAATTCTTGAGGCATTAGAACCAGTTCTTGGGGAGGAGTGACCTGTACCAAGGGGACGGTCTACACCTGAACTGTGAGGGAGCCGATGTCCTCGGGGTAATATTTTCTAGGGCGGTTCGGGAGGATTTAAACTAATTTGGCAGGGGGATGGGAACCTAGGTAGTGGAAAAGAGGGAAGTCATATGAAGTCAGAAATAGATGGTAGAAAGGTGAGAAGCAATAAGCAAAGGAGAGAAACACAAAGGGCCAAACTAATTCATAATGAGAGTGTGAAAAAAGCAAGCCTGAAGGCTTTGTATCTTAATGCTAGAAGCATTAGGAACAAGGTGGATGAATTAGTTGTGGAAATAGAGGTAAACAAGTATGATTTGATTGGGATTACAGAAACGTGGCTGCAGGGTGGGCAAGGCTGGGAACTTAACATCCAGGGATATACAATATTTAGGAAGGATCGGCAAAAAGGTAGGGGAGGTGGGGTAGCATTGCTGGTAAAGGAGGGGATTAATGCAATGGAAAGGAAGGATATTAACTCGGATGAAACGGAATCTGTATGGGTAGAAATGAGAAATAGCAAGGGGAGGAAAACGTTAGTGGGTGTGATATATAGGCCTCCAAATAGTAATATGGAGGTGAGGGAAGGCATAAAAAGGGAAATTAGAGAAGCGTGCGATAAGAGCACAGCTGTCATCATGGGTGACTTTAATTTACATATTGATTGGACTACCCAAATTAGTAAAAATTCTGAGGAGGAGGAATTCCTGGAATGTTTTCGGGACGGTTATCTGGACCAATATGTCGAGGAGCCGACTCGAGATCAGGCCATTTTAGACTGGGTATTGTGCAATGAGAAGGGACTTATCAGCAATCTTCTTGTACGAGGCCCCTTGGGTCAGAGCGATCATAATATGATCGAGCTCTCAGTCGAGATGGAGAGTGAGGAAATTGAATCAGAGACTAAGGTCCAGAACTTAAATAAAGGGAATTACGAGGGTATGAGACGGGAATTGGGTAAGATTGATTGGGTGGTGTTTCTGGGGGGATTGACAGTGGATAGACAATGGCAAGCATTCAAAGATAGAATGGAAGAATTCCAGAACATGTTTATACCGGTTTGGCATAAAAATAAACCTAAAAAGGTGACTCAACCGTGGATAACGAGGGAAATTAGGGACAGCATAAAATCAAAAAAAAGGGCATATCAACTGGCAAAAAAAAGCACCAGACCGGAAGATTGGGGGCAGTACAGGATACAGCAAAAGAGGACAAAGGGATTAATCAGGAAGGGGAAAATAGAATACGAAAGTAAACTTGCAGCAAACATAAAGACAGACTGCAAAAGCTTTTATCGGTATATCAGGAGGAAAAGACTGGTAAAATCCCAAGTCGGTCCCTTGCAGTCCGATTCGGGAGAATATATAATGGAGAATAAGGAAATGGCAGACCAATTAAACTCATACTTTGGTTCTGTATTCACAAAGGAGGACACAAATAACCTCCCAGGAATATCGACAAACATAGGGACTAATGAGAGGGAGGAGCTGACAGAAATTAGTATCTCTAGGGATATGGTGTTGGGTAAGTTGAGGGGACTGAAGGCCGACAAATCCCCGGGGCCTGATAAACTACATCCTAGGGTACTTAAGGAGGTGGCCCTGGAGATAGCAGATGCTCTAAGGATCATCTTCCGGAACTCCATTGACTCGGGAACAGTACCCGTGGATTGGAGGGTAGCTAATGTTACCCCAATATTTAAAAAGGGGGGTAGAGAGAAAGCAGGGAATTATAGACCAGTAAGCCTTACATCGGTTGTGGGCAAAATGCTAGAGTCCATTATTAAGGATAAAATAGCGGAGCACTTGACAAATGGGGAAAGGATCGGACAGAGTCAACATGGATTTACAAAGGGTGAATCGTGTTTGACTAATCTGCTGGAATTTTTTGAGGAAGTAACTGGTAAAATAGATGGGGGAGAGCCAGTGGATGTGGTGTACCTTGACTTCCAGAAAGCCTTCGATAAGGTTCCACACAAAAGATTATCATGCAAAATTAAGGCTCATGGGATTGGGGGCAAAGTATTAACGTGGATAGAGAACTGGCTGGCGGATAGAAAACAGAGAGTTGGAATAAACGGCTCGTTTTCGGAGTGGCAGGCAGTGACCAGCGGGGTGCCGCAAGGATCTGTCCTGGGACCCCAGCTGTTCACAATATATATAAATGATCTGGATCAGGGAATTGGATGCAATATTTCCAAATTCGCTGACGACACTAAACTAGGAGGAGGGGTGGGCTCTGATGAGGATGTCAGGAGGCTACAGTGCGATTTGGACAGGTTGGGGGAATGGGCGGATACGTGGCAGATGCACTATAATGTGGATAAATGCGAGGTTATCCACTTTGGGGGTAAAAACAGGAGGGTGGATTATTATCTAAATGGCAATAGATTGGGAGATGGGGAAGTGCAGAGGGACCTGGGTGTTCTTGTGCACCAGTCACTGAAGGAGAGCATGCAGGTGCAACAGGCGATTAAGAAGGCAAATGGTATGTTGGCCTTCATATCAAGGGGGTTCGAGTATAGGAATAGGGATACCTTACTACAGCTGTACAAGGTGCTGGTGAGACCGCATCTGGAGTATTGTGTACAGTTTTGGTCGCCCCATCTGCGGAAGGATGTTCTTGCCATGGAAAGAGTGCAGCGGCGATTCACCAGGCTGATACCTGGAATGGCGGGAATGACCTACGAGGAGAGATTGAATAGTTTGGGCTTGTACTCACTGGAGTTTAGAAGATTGAGAGGGGATCTCATCGAAACATATAAAATTATGGCAGGCCTGGACAGGCTGAATTCAGAGAGAATGTTTCCAATGGCAGGGGAGCACAGAACCAGGGGCCACAGTCTAAAAATAGCGGGCAAATCATTTAAAACAGAGATGAGGAAGAATTTCTTCACTCAAAGAGTGGTGAGCCTGTGGAATTCCCTGCCACAGAGGGCTGTGAAGGCTAATTCAATAAATATTTTCAAGAGAGAATTGGATATATTTCTGAAGGCTAAGGGGATTAAGGGTTACGGAGAAAAGGCGGGGACGGGGTACTGAACTGGTAAGATCAGCTATGATCTCAGACGAAGATCAGCCATGATCTCATTGAATGGCGGAGCAGGCTCGAAGGGCCGAATGGCCTACTCCTGTTCCTATCTCTATGTTTCTATGTTTCTATGTAATGGTTTTTAATGCAAGTATTTTCCGAAACAGAGATCAGTGAGACCGGGTTGCCCCCTGTCCCCATTGTTGTACACATTGGTAGCAGAACCATTAGGTTACATGATGTGAAAGAAACAAGGTGTAGTTGGGATTGTGGTTCCCAGTTCTGGGCTGGTATCGGTGATACACCAATATGCAGATGACACAATCTTAACATTGAGAAATGGGGAGTCAGTGAGGAAAGCTATGAATATAGTGGAGGAATATTGTAGAGCTTCAGGAGCCAGAGTGAATTATTGTAAGTCCCAATGCCTAGTTGCAGGAAGGGGTACGGAGGAATGGTTGGGTGAAAGTCCCTTTAAGGTGGTGGAGGTTTTGAAAGTTCTGGGGGTGCATATGGGGTGCAAGAAAGACAGGGATGAAGTGAATCGATTAAATTGGGAACAGAAGGTTATGAAAATGAAAAAGATTTTGAGAAGATGGGAAAGAAGGTGTTTGAAAGTGCAAGGAAGAGCGACAGTGGTGTCCGCTCTCCTGCTATCTAAGCTATGGTGCTTATTGACGGTGGAGGATATTCCTGAGTGGGCGGAGAAGTCCATCCGAGAGGCTTGTGTGAGGTTTTTATGGGAAGGGAAACCAGCCTTGGTGGCTTACAATACCATCATTGGATGGAGAAATCAGGGAGGACTTAATTTCCCAGATACTGTATTGATTTGAAGAAAAAATTCTTTAGAATCAAATGGGTGAAGAGATTTCTTCAGAAGTCAAATACAAGTTTTTGGAAGAGTTGTTTTGAGCATTTTGAAACGAAGTGGGATAGGAGGGCAAGGGATATTGTATATGGAATACAATAATATGTTTTTGAAATTGATTAAACTTCTCCCTAGGTTTTATAAGGGGGTTGTAGAGACTTGGGCCCAATTTTTTAAAAGTGTGTAGTTTATGCCCAAGGGGGCTGAGGAATTTTTAGAACAGCCCTTATTTTTGAACAGGTGGGTCAACATCGGAGAGGTTTTATTTAATCAAGCTTTTATAAAAGCTGGTATTATATGTGTGAAAAATGTATTATATGAGGTAATTCCAGGTTGGTTGCCGGAAGCGATAGTGAGGGATATGGTGTGGGAGGAGGATCAGGAGGTAGAGGAAAAAGAAATAGGGATCATGTATGAGAAGATTGTGAGGGCAACGCCACAGGATTGGATGGAAGAAATAAATGCGGAAATCTCCAAAGGAAGTAAAATGCGTCCTGCTTTTCCAAGCTTTCTGCTGGAGAAAGGGGGAGAGTTGGTCCAATTTAACAACTGTAATACTCGAGGGGGGAGAAATTCGGTATCGCCCCATTTGGGGTGCAACTATCGGCCGGGCGCAAAGTATCGCTGCCTACTGCTAAATTGATCTCTTTTGCCCCCTGGAGGTGATCGCAGCGCTAAATCAGGCGCTGCACGACTCTCTTAAGGCACTAAGCCGGAGGAGTGAGGCGCTACCTCAGAGGGCGGGTGCAGCGCAGGTGCTGTCAGTTAGCAATTGCACACAGACACGCTGGCGCCGGCCAGCTCTTAAAGGGGAGGGTCGATCTTGATTTGCAGCCGCACCCTGCGCATCGGAGCACTGAATCTCGGCCTGGACAGACCGGTTGCCAAATCCTGAAGCCAAGGACCATGGAGAGGGCCAGGGAGCGTGTGCAGCATTTCAGCGAGGGAGCCTTGGAGGCTCTGGTTGGCGCAGTGGAGTGCAGGCGATCTCTCCTGTACCTGGAGAGTGGCAGGAGGCCTCTGCCCAGCGAGTACCGAAAAGCTTGGAGGGAGGTGGCTCACAGAGTGACCTCCAGCAGCATGGTGCCTAGGACCCCTGTGCAATGCAGGAAGAAGTTCAACAACCTCACTCGGGTCGTCAGGGTGAGTGCTTTTTTCAGAAACCTCTTCATCCCTCCATCTCGACCTCACTTTATGGCCAAAGGGTCTTGAAAGCCCCAATGCCCAGCACTCCTCCAACACCTATGGCCGTTTCAGGAAACTCACATGCACATTCAGCACTTTGCATACAGTAAGGGCTATTCGACCATGGGAGTCATTTTAGCAAAGAGCATGGCTGCACACAGTAAGGGCTAATCGACCATGGGAGGCATTTCAGCAAAGAGCATGGCTGCACACAGTAAGGGCTAATCGACCATGGGAGGCATGTCAGCAAAGGGCATGGCTGCATCTTTACTCAGACCCCGTCCTTTTTCTTGCAGGGCAAGCTGGCACATAATAGGAGACAGCAGCAACGGACCGGGGGAGGCCGGCCTCACCTTCAAGCCCTGACCGATCTGGAGCAGCAAGTCCACCGGATTGTGGCAAGCCGGATGCTTGGCCCCGTCGCCACTGGAGACGCCGACCCCGTTCTGGCCAGCAATAGTAAGGTCATCACCTTTTTGACCTCTCTCCTTCCACTTGTTCCTCACAACAGCATCCTTTGACACTTTTGATCCAAATCAGTACATCGCTGCACTTATGCTTCCCTTGCTGCCACCCTGTCCTCACGCTAAAGCTACTCTTGTACCTCCCTGCTTTCAGACGCTGATTCACCAGGTGAGGAGGCGGGCCCTCAAGCTGCCACTGGGAGTGAATCTGAAGGTGAGGAGGAAGAGGAAGCCGAACCATCAGCGCAACCCTCTGCCGAGGCAGCCCATGGCCATACTGGGCTCACGCCTTCCCTGGAGGGGAGCGGGGGGGAATGGTCTGATGAGGGTGAAGCTTCTCTTGCTCTATGTGGGAATTCAGGGATGCTGCCAGTGTCCCTGATGACCACGTGTGCCAGAAATGCATCCAGCTACAGCTACTAACGGGCCGTATTGAGGCGCTGGAGCTGCGGATGGATGGGTTGTGGAGCATTCACTATGCTGAGAGGGTCATGGATTACACGTTTGATGAGTTGGCCACGCCGCAGGGTAGGGCTGCACAGGCAGAAGGGAAATGGGTGACCACCAGGCGGAGCAATAGAAGCAGGCAGGTAGTGCAGGGGACCCCTGTGGCCATCCCCCTTTCAAACAGGTATACCAATTTGGATACTGTTGAGTGGGATGACTCACCAGGAGAAGGCAGCAGCAGCCAACTTCTTGGCACAAGGGGTGATTCTGCTGCTCAGGAAGGGAGGAAAAAGAGTGGGAGAGCAATAGTGGTAGGGGATTCTATCGTAAGGGGAACAGATAGGTGTTTCTGTGGTTTTAGACATGACTCCAGGATGGTTTGTTGCCTCCCTGGTGCCAGGGTCAAGGATGTCACTGAATGGCTGCAGGGCATTCTGAAGGGGGAGGGTGAACAGGCAGAGGTCGTGGTTCACATTGGGACCAATGACATAGGTAGGAAGAGGGGTGAGGTCCTGCAGCAAGAATTTAGGGAGCTAGGTAGCAGATTAAAGAGTAGGACCTCAAAGGTTGTAATCTCTGGATTACTCCCGGTGCCACGTGCTAGTGAGTATAGGAATAGGAGGATAGAGCAGATGACTGCGTGGCTAAAGAGTTGGTGCAGGAGGGAGGGCTTTAGTTTCCTGGATCACTGGACCTGCTTCGGGGGAAGGTGGGACTTGTACAAGTCGGACGGGTTGCACCTGAACCAGAGCGGGACAAATATCTTTGCGGGGGAGGTTTGCTAGCACTGTTCGGGGGGCTTAAACTAAAATGGCAGGGGGTTGGGAACCTGAGCAGGGAGACAGAGGAAAGGAAAACAGGGATAAAAGCAAAAGATAGGAAGGAGAGAAACAAAAGTGGCAGTCAGAGAAATCAACGGCTTAAATCAAACGTGGCCACAGTAAATAATAATTCTAATAGGCCTAAGAGCGTTAAAAAAACAAGCCTGAAGGCTTTGTGTCTTAATGCGAGGAGCATTTGTAATAAGGTGGATGAATTGGCTGCGCAAATAGAGGTAAACGAATATGATTTGGTTGGGATTACGGAAACGTGGCTCAAGGATGGCCAAGACTGGGAACTCAACATCCAGGGGTATTCGATATTCAGGAAAGATAGGCAAAAAGGAAAGGGAGGTGGGGTAGCATTACTGGTTAAAGAAGGGATTAGTACAATTGTAATGAAGGATATTAGTTCTGATGATGTGAAATCTGTATGGGTAGAATTGAGAAATACTAAGGGGAAAAAAACATTAGTGGGAGTGGTATATGGACCTCCAAACAGTAAGGCGAAGGTTAGGGATGGCATTAAAAGGGAAATTAAAGAAGCGTGCAATAAGGGCACAGCAGTCATCATGGGTGACTTTAATCTACATATAGATTGGGCCAACCAATTTAGTAACAATACTGTGGAGGAGGAATTCCTGGAGTGTTTACGGGATGGTTTCCTGGACCAATATGTCGAGGAACCAACCAGAGATCAGGCCATCTTAGACAGGGTATTATGTAATGAGAAAGGATTAATTAGCAATCTTGTTGTACGAGGCCCCTTGGGTCGGAGCGATCATAATATGATCGAATTCTTCATTAAGATGGAGAATGAAATAGTTGATTCAGAGACAAGGGTCCTCAAATTAAATAAAGGAAACTACGATGGTCTGAGGAGCGAGTTGGGTAGGATTGATTGGGGAATGGCACTCAAAGGGTTGACGGTGGATAGGCAATGGCAAACAGTCAAAGACCGAATGGATGAGCTACAGAAATTGTTCATCCCAGTTTGACATAAAAATAAAACAAAAAAGGTGACTCAACCATGGCTAACAAGGGAAATTAGGGATAGCATAAGATCCAAGGAGAGGACATATAAATTGGCTAGAAAAAGCAATAATCCTGAGGATTGGGAACAGTTTAGGAGTCAACAAAGGAGGACAAAGGGATTAATTAAGAAAGGGAAAATAGAATATGAGAGTAAGCTATCAGGGAACATAAAAACTGACTGTAAAAGCTTTTATAGATATGTGAAGAGAAAAAGATTGGTGAAGTCAAGCGTAGGTCCCTTACAGTCAGAATCAGGGGAATTTATAATGGGAAACAAGGAAATGGCAGACCAACTAAATACATACTTTGGTTCTGTCTTCACAAAGGAGGACACAAATAACCTCCCAGAGATGCCGAGGAACTGTAAGGGGTTTTAGATCGCAAAGGTTTCTCTCTCGAGGCCGCTCTCTCTTGCACAGTAAAACCTTGAGTGGTTTGACCCACTCGCCCCTTAGATTCTATACTCTGGACTTTGGGGCAGAAACTGCAATGTAGAGAAAACTCTTGTAGACCAAGTTTGATGAAAACAAAATGAAATTTTATTGCATATGGAAAATAAATCAAATGCAAGCAGATAAGAGAGTACATGGGAGGGAAAAACACAAACAAATCATTACGACACAATACTAACTAAGGCAAATACAGGCACCTTATACTCTACAAAGATCATCATGAAATAAGGAAACACACGGAACATCGAGGGACAACAACTCATGTTAATTGTACCCTTAACTCCACCCCCTTAAACCTATCTGATGCGCTATCAACTACTGAGTAAGACTGGAAGTTAAGAGAGTAACAAACAGGCTTTTATTAGCTAAAGAATGAAGGCATGCCTCTAGTGGTCGACCGGTCCTGAATGCCTGGGGAACTGCAGAGCAGCCGCCTTTATACCAGGGCATATGGGTAGAGCCAGGGGCGGAGCCAGCTGAGGCATGCACAGGCAGGTACAACAATGGGCAAGAGTGAACAACAGTGAAGTGAACAACAGTGAACAACAGTGGAGTGAACAACAGTGGTTTACCACATTCACCCCTTGCTTAAAAAATGAGTCCGACGGGGTGAAGTGTATTAAAAGTTCGTATAATTAAGTCTTTCTGGGGGTCTTGTATGCCGTCGTGATCGTCGTGGCGACGGCTGAGGTGGTGCAGCTTCCGACGCCGGGTCCCGCGTGGGCCAGAGCACTGGCGTGCCGTCCTCCTGGGTGTTGAGTTGGTTGGTGATCAATGGCGGGTCACGGGGCCACGGCGTGCCGTCTACAGGGGTTAGGTATGGGTCCATCGGTACATTGTGGGTAGCGGTGATGTTGGTTTCCGGGGCCCCCGAGGGTGCGAGGTCTCGTATGGAGACTGTGACCTCCCGCCCGTCCGGGTACGCAATATAAGCATACTGGGGGTTGGTGTGGAGGAGGTCGACCCTCTCGACCAGGGGGTCCATTTTATGGGTCCTCACGTGTCTTCTCAGTAGGACCGGCCCTGGGGACGTCAGCCATGGCGGTAGCGATGTCCCCGATGCATACTTCCTTGGGAAGACAAACATTTTCTCATGAGGGGTGGCATTAGTGGCAGTGCAGAGCAGTGACCGAATAGAGTGGAGCGCATCGGGGAGCACATCCTGCCAGTGGGAGGTCGGAAGGCCCCTAGACTTTAAGGCTAGCAGGGCGGCCTTCCAAACTGTCGCATTCTCTCTTTCCACCTGTCCATTCCCCCGGGGGTTGTAACTGGTGGTCCTGCTTGTGGCAATACCCCTAGCGAGCAGGTACTGACGGAGTTCGTCGCTCATAAGCGATGAGCCCCGGTCGCTATGGATATAGCTGGGGAAACCGAACAGGGTGAAGAGGTCGTTCAGACATTTAATGACCGTGGCACTGGTCATGTCCGGGCAGGGGATGGCGAACAGGAAACGGGAGTACTCATCAATAATGTTGAGGAAGTACACATTGCGGTCGGAGGAGGGGCGAGGCCCTTTAAAATCAATGCTCAGGCACTCGAAGGGGTGAGTGGCTTTTATCAGGTGAGCCCTGTCTGGTCTATAAAAGTGCGGTTTGCACTCAGCGCAGACTTGGCAGTTCCTGGTCATGGTCCTGACCTCCTCAATGGAGTAAGGCAGGTTGCGGGCCTTAATGAAATGGAAGAACCTGGTGACCCCCGGGTGGCAGAGGTCATTGTGGAGGGCCCGCAGTCTATCAACCTGTGCGTTGGCGCAGGTGCCACGCGAGAGAGCATCCGGGGGCTCATTGAGTTTCCCGGGCCGGTACAAGATATCGTAATTGTAGGTGGAAAGTTCAATTCTCCACCTCAAAATCTTGTCATTTTTGATTTTGCCCCTCTGCTTGTTATTAAACATAAAAGCAACTGAACGCTGGTCAGTGAGTAGGGTGAATCGTTTTCCAGCCAGGTAATGCCTCCAATGTCGCACAGCTTCCACAATGGCCTGGGCCTCCTTTTCAACAGAGGAGTGTCTGATTTCGGAGCCTTGGAGGGTTCGTGAAAAGAAGGCCACGGGCCTTCCCGCCTGGTTAAGGGTAGCGGCCAGGGCAAAGTCGGACGCATCGCTCTCCACCTGGAAAGGGATGGACTCGTCCACCGCGTGCATGGTGGCTTTAGCAATGTCCTCTTTGATATGGTGGAAGGCTAAGCCGGCCTCTGCCGCCAGGGGAAAAGAGGTGGGCTTGATAAGTGGACGGGCTTTGTCCGCATAATTAGGGACCCACTGGGCGTAGTAGGAGAAAAACCCCAGGCATCTCTTCAGGGCCTTGAGGCAGTGGGGCAGGGGAAGGTCCATAAGGGGACGCATCCGGTTGGGGTCGGGGCCGATGACTCCGTGTTCCACAACACAGCCAAGGATAGCGAGGCGGGTTGTGCGGAATATGCACTTCTCCTTGTTATACGTAAGGTTTAGGAGTTGGGCAGTACGGAGGAATTTGTCGAGGTTGGCGTCATGGTCCTGCAGGTCATGGCCGCAGATGGTCACATTGTCCAGGTAGGGAAAAGTGGCCTGCAACGCATTCTGGTCGACCATCCGGTCCATCTCCCTTTGGAAAACGGAGACCCCGTTGGTGACGCCGAAGGGAACCCGAAGGAAGTGGTAGAGGCGGCCGTTTGCCTCGAAGGCAGTATACTGGCGGTTCTCATAGCGGATAGGGAGTTGGTGATATGCTGACTTAAGGTCAATGGTGGAGAATACGCGGTATTGTGCGGTCTGATTGACCATATCAGATATGCGGGGGAGGGGGTATGCGTCCAGTTGGGTATATCGATTTATTGTTTGGCTGTAGTCAATGACCAGGCGCTGCTTCTCGCTGGTCTTGACGACCACAACCTGGGCTCACCAGGGGCTGGTGCTAGCTTCAATAATCCCCTCCTTCAGGAGCCGCTCCACCTCAGATTTAATAAAAACTCTGTCACCAGCGCTGTATCGCCTGCTTTTGGTGGTGATGGGCTAACAGTCGTCGGCGAGGTTGGCGAACAACGGGGGGGGTGACTTTAAGCGTGGAGAGGCTGCAAAAGGTGCGTGGCGGGCAATTTGAAAACTGCTGGTTGCAGACTGTGAGTGGGGGAAGGGGTCCACCGTACGCCATCGTGACACTCTTAAGGTGGCACTGAAAATCCAACCCCAGTAGAACGGCAGCGCAGAGATGGGGCAGGACAAGCAGTTTAAAGTTTCTGTACTCTGTGCCCCTCACCGAAAGGGTCACCACGCAGTAACCGCCGATGTCCGCTGAATGGGACTCGGAGGCCATCGAGACCCGGTGGCGCGCTGGCAGGACCGGGAGAGAGTAACGCCGCACCGTGTCGGGGTGGATAAAGCTCTCCGTGCTCCCGCAGTCGAAAAGGCAGGTCGTGGCGCGGCCGTTTACCTTAATGTCCATCATGGACCTGGCTAGTTGGTGAGGTCTAGATTGGTCCAGTGTAATGGAGGCCAGTGTAGGGTCAGGCGTGTCGCTGCAGTCATCAGGTGAGGCGGTGGGTGAGTCGGGGGCCCGTTGCAAAAATGGCGGCCGGAATGGATCACCCGTGGTTGAAGGCGTCCAAGATGGCGTCCAAGATGGCGGCGCCCATGATCCACACGCGGCTGAAGGCGTCCAAGATGGCGGCGTCCAAGATGGCGGCCCGCTCGGCCCACACGCGGCACTGCTGGAGTTTGGGGTAGGTTTAGCCTTGCAGATGCTGGCGTAGTGCCCTTTCTTCCCACAACCAGAGCAAGTAGCGTTTTTCGCCGGGCAGCGCGCTCTGGGGTGTTTGGCTTGGCCACAGAAGTAACACTTCGGGCCCCGGGACATCGCTGCAGAAGTTGGGCCATTGGCGGGATGTGACGGGGGTGGCGTGGCGCAGGGTGGCGGTCCTACCATGTCCCAGGATGGCGGCGCCCGCGCCATCCACGATGCGGCCGCGTGGTCAGGGGAGTAGTCATCCATATTCCGTTGGGCCACGTCTAGCGAAAGTGCGAGGGCCGTGGCCTTCTTCAGGTCGAGTTCGCCCTGCTCTAACAATCTCTGCCGGGTGTAGTTGGACCTGAGGCCCGCGACGAAGGCGTCCCGGACAAGTTCCTCCGTGTACACCGCGGCCGACACCTCTTTACATTTGCAGGCCCGGCCGAGCACCTTCAGCGCCCGTAGGTATACCTCCATCGATTCCCCGGGTTGCTGTTTGCGGGACCCCAGGAGGTGTCTGGCGTAAACCTCATTTACTGGGCGTGCGTACTGTTCTTTAAGGAGGTCGAGAGCACCCTCGTAGGTAGTCGCATCTTGGATGAGCGAATAAGCTTGGTGGTTCACCTTGGAGGTCAGAATTTTTAGTTTGTCGCCATCGTTTTGAACAGATTCGACGGAGGCTTCTAGGAAAAGTTTGAAGCATCGCAGCCAGTGTGCAAACTTGGTAGATGAATCCGCCTCTTGAGGGTCTAGTTCCAGGCATGCTGGTTTGAGGATTTGCTCCATCGAAAAAAAGTTTAGCTAATAAAATTGATGCGCTATCAACTACTGAGAAAGACTGGATGTTAAGAGAGTAACAAACAGGCTTTTATTAGCTAAAGAACGAAGGCATGCCACTAGTGGTTGACCGGTCCTGAATGCCTGGGGAACTGCAGAGCAGCCGCCTTTATACCAGGGCATATGGGTGGAGCCAGGGGTGGAGCCAGTTGAGGCATGCACAGACAGGTACAACAATGGGCAAGAGTGAACAACAGTGAAGTGAACAACAGTGAACAACAGTGGAGTGAACAACAGTGGTTTACCACTCTATCTAGATCTGATTTTGAAGGGCCAGAAACATACTCACCAATCCAACTAGGAAGTGCAAGGTTTTGAACCAGTCTGCGTTTGATCCTTTCAGGCGTTCCGTCTCTACGTGGATAGTGGAGCCCCAGCGAGCTGCGCCACACCTCTCTCCTGAGGTGGGGGTCGGGGCCCCTGGACACCGGCTGGTTCTGGCTGTCGGCGGGGTCGGGGATCATCGGCTCGACCCCGGTCAGAGAAGCCTTGGGCTGGCTCCCATATTTTCTTCAGTTCGTTTTTGTATCTTCTCCCGAGTTGGGTCGATGGCCTCTCGTTTCGGCAACGGCCCGGGGATGGTCGACGATCTCCCGATGTTTTCCCCGGGGCGGGACGCCGGCTTCGAACGGCCTTCCTGATGTTGGCTTAATTCTTCTTCCTCCTCTGGTGGTGGAGAGGAGTTTGCTGATCTTCTCCCAAAGCAACTCCTCTTCACCCACTGCCACTTAGTCGTGTGTTTCTGAGTGTAGCTGTCTCCAACTGTCTCCGCAACTACAACTCCGGTGTCACCTTTAGTGTCCCGTACAACTTCCACTCCTCCAATTATACCTTTCTTCAGGAGTCTCCACTTCCCGCCCAAAATCAGGTTAGTCTTTGTTTAACTTTTGGCGGGCTGGGAGCACAGCGGGGTAGTTATTATATTTTTTAATGTTTTCGATGGCCGGTAAAGGCCCATCTCTGGTCTGGAATGACCTTCATTGTTTGGAATGTCCTGCTGATCTCATTATCTAGTCCTTGGTGCTGTTCTCATGAATATGAAATTGTCCCCTTTTGTCTGGGTCAACATTTAGATGGCCTCTGTCTCCAGGCCGATCTTGACTGGATCTTCTTCTAATCCATATGTATATGTGTGGATCTGGTTTCGTTCTCTCAGAAACGGCTTCCAGAACTTACTGTGGGTTGAATCCACAAAGCTGTCTGAGGATTCGCAGGAACCATTTTAAAATGCCCCAATAAGCCGGTCACATGGTATGGCGCCCATTTTGTATGCCCCTTTTTCTGGGCTTCTTTTAAAACAGTCTTTAAAATCATGGTCTCTTCTGCCATTTGACCCTTATTAATACAAAGTCCAATTTTGCGAATCCTACAGAACATAGGGTCTGATGAAAGGGAGGAACTGAAAGAAATTAGTATTTGTAGGGAAATGGTGTTAGGAAAATTGATGGGACTGAAGGCCGATAAATCCCTAGGGCCTGATGGTCTACATCCCAGGGTACTTAAGGAAGTGGTAACTGGTAAAATAGATAAGGGAGAACCAGTGGATGTGGTGTATTTGGACTTTCAGAAGGCTTTCGATAAGGTCCCACATAAGAGATTAGTGTGCAAAATTAAGGCACATGGGTTTGGGGGCAAGGTATTG
This sequence comes from Somniosus microcephalus, assembly GCF_052327205.1. Lineage (NCBI taxonomy): Eukaryota > Metazoa > Chordata > Chondrichthyes > Squaliformes > Somniosidae > Somniosus > Somniosus microcephalus. Next base: position 114,980,910 of record NC_140997.1, on the reverse strand, counting down.
ACTTGGATAGAGAACTGGTTGGCGGACAGAAAGCAAAGAGTTGGAATAAACAGGTCGATTTCCGAGTGGCAGACAGTGACTAGTGGGGAACCGCAAGGATCGGTCCTAGGACCCCAGCTGTTCACAATATATATTAATGATCTGGACGAGGGAATTGGATGTAATATCTCCAAATTTGCAGACGACACAAAGCTGGGTGGGAGGGTAAGCTGTGAGGAGGATGTCATGAAACTCCAATACGATTTGGACATGTTGGGTGATTGAGCAGAAACATGGCAAATGCACTATAATGTGGATAAATGAGGTTATCCACTTTGGTGGCAAAAACAGGAAGGCAGATTATTATTTAAATGAGAATAGATTGGGAGAAGGGGAAGTGCAAAGAGACCTGGGTGTTATTGTGCACCAGTCGCTGAAGGTAAGCATGCAGGTGCAGCAGGCGGTTAAGAAGGCAAATGGTATGTTGGCCTTCGTAGCGAGAGGATTCGAGTACAAGAACAAGGATGTCTTGCTACAGTTGTACAGGGCCTTGGTGAGACCGCAACTTGAGTATTGTGTGCAGTTTTGGTCACCTTACCTGAGGAAGGACGTTCTTGCCATGGAGGGAGTGCAGCGAAGATTCACCAGGCTGATACCTGGGATGGCAGGAATGACGTATGAGGAGAGATTGTGTCAATTGGGCTTATACTCACTGGAATTTAGAAGATTGAGAGGGGCTCTCATCGAAACCTATAAAATTCTGTCAGGTCTGGACAGACTAGATGCAGGAAGGATGTTTCGGATGGCCGGGGAGTCCAGAACCAGGGGTCATAGTCTAAGGATAAGGGGTAAGCCATTTAGGACTGAAATGAGGAGGAATTTCTTCACCCAGAGAGTGGTGAACCTGTAGAATTCTCTGCCACACAGGGCGGTGGAGGCCAGTTTATTAAATATATCCAAGAAAGAGTTGGATATATTTCTTGAGGCTAAAGGGATCAAGGGATATGGGGAGAAGGCAGAGACAGGGTACTGAATTTGGATGATCAGCCATGATCTCATTGAATGGCAGAGCAGGCTCGAAGGGCCGAATGGCCTACTCCTGCTACTATATTCTATGTTTCTATGACCCAGCGGGCTGCAGCAACGCGAGGGTGGTAGGGAAGCTCGGGGGCCTTCTCCCCAGAGGGAGAGTATGGCCTCGGGTCCTGCTGCAGTGAGCGCAGACGAGGTGCGGCTCCTCGCTGAAATGAACGCCCAGGCGGAGCAAAGGCACATTGAGCTCATGGCTGCAGTGGCAAGGATGCCCGAATCCATTGAGTCACTGGCAAGGAGTGTCCAGGACTTCGGTGCAGCACAGGCGTCTGCCACGCAAATGCTAAGTGCTGCAATGCAGTCAATGGGTGGTCTCATGCAGATGCAGATTGAGGCCACGCGAGCACTGACTGCTGCCACCCTCACTGGATCGGGCAGATTTCGCCGGGGCTCTCACCGTGCCGCAGCAGGCCAGCAATCTGTGCTCCAGCAGATTGCTCTGCATGCTGAAGCGCTGCCCCGTGGGAGTGCCAGTGTGTCGGTCGAGCGGGGAGTTGCTGTCCTCTCTCAGGATGACAGCATTCCTGCTGCCAGCACTGTCACTTCTCCACTGCAGTTGCCACCACCTGCAGGACAGACTGCTGCCGCCCATGCAGAGTTGAAGCAGTCAGCAGCCGGGCCCTCCAGGCCCAGAGCTGGTCCAGGCTGTCCCTCAAGGGCATCTGCAGTCTCAGTTTCTGACACTCAGCAGCCTTCCCCCAGCCTTGCTGCAGCTGTTGTGTCTGTGTATAATAAGACACAGACTGCAGGAGAAACAGTACAACAGGTGTTTACTGAATGAGGTTTACTCTAGAACTAATTGTACAGATCACTACTCAGGGTTTATATACAGGTGTGGTCACTGCCAGTACTACAGTATACAGGAGCTGTAAAAAGTAGTTCTCTCCCTTAACGGTACCTGCACTACAATTCCTCCCCTTTTAGATTAACAGTACCATAACACTCATTTAACAATTAAATATCAAACTAATTACAATTAACACTTTTAACATGCAAAATTAGCTGAAAATAGTCTATTTATAAATTCAGTCTTTAGGGAGGCTTCCTGATTCTTTCTGGATAACGCCTTTCCCGAGTGTCTCGCTCTTGGTGCGGAGGCGATTCTAGCACCCTGTCGTCAGTTGATTCATCAGCTTCCAATGCTATTGTTTCTGAGGTAGATGCGACCTGTACATCGGGTTCCTCACCAGGTACGTATGGCCGAGACATGGGGTTGACTCATTCCTGTGACTCTAGGATCTGGTCAGCATGGCGTCTCACAATGTTCTCCCCAACATCCACTGTGTACATTAGTGGCCCCTGCCGTGTGCATATCATTCCTGGTTGCCATTTCTCTGTTCGGTAGTCGTGGGCCAAGACTGGTTGCCCTACATTGAAGCTCCTTGTCGGCTTCTCATTTATGTGCTGGAATTGCTTACTCTCAACATCTCTTCGTACATTTGGTCTGAGTAAATCCAGACGAGATCTCAACCTTTGGTTAAAGAACATCATGGCCGGGGCCTGGTTGGTGACTGCATGTGTCGCATTTCTGTAGGCTAACAGGAAATTGTCCACCTTATGCTGCAGTGGAATGTCGTCATCGCACATGGCCTTTACTGCTTTTTTAAAGGTTTGTACGAACCTCTCAGCCAATCCATTTGTGGCTGGATGATACGGGGCGGATGTGTAATGCCTTACCCCATTCCTTTTCATAAATCTTCGAAACTCTTCGGAAACAAACTGTGGTCCGTTATCAGAGCAAATCTGCTCTGGCAAGCCGTTCCTGGCAAAAATGGTCCGTAGGACTGCAATAGTTTTCTACGTGGTGGTGGAGGACATTTTGATCACCTCAGGCCATTTCGAGTGCGCATCCACGGCTATTAAAAACATTGAGTCCATGAATGGACCAGCAAAATCAATATGCACCCATTGCCATGGAGATGAGGGCCACTCCCATGAGTGTAGAGGGGCATGTGGTGGTGCATTTTGGAACTTCTGGCATCCTGAGCAGCTCTTTGTCAGGTCCTCGATATGCTGATTGATCCCCGGCCACCACACATAAGCCCTAGCAAGGCTTTTCATTTTCACCCCTCCCAGATGACCTTCGTGAAGCTCATTGAGCACTCTCTCCCTTAACTTGGTTGGAATTACCACTCAGGATCCACACATCAAGGTCCCCTGGCATACTGACAGCTGTTCTCTTCTGGATGAGAATGCTGGCAACAGTGAGTCACCATGTGCTGGCCATCCCATCACCGTCAAATCATATACCCGAGACAGTGTCGGGTCATTTCGGGTCTCCATCTCTATACCAGCATTAGTTACTGGCAAGCATTCAATTATAGTCGAATGAAATATTTCGACAGGATCCACTGCTGGTGCTTCCTCCGCAGTAGGCAGTGGCAGGCGTGATAGCCCAGCAGCGTTTCCATGCTGTTTCGTGCCCTTATACTCGATTTCATATTAGTGCGCCCCTAGAAAAAGGGACCATCTTTGTAGCCGTTGCGCAGTCATCACCGGAATGCCCTTCTTTGGATTAAAGATGGAGACAAGTGGTTGGTGGTCAGTCAGCAAGGTGAACTTCTGCCCGTGCAGATAATGACACTAGGCTGAGGGCCTCCCTGTCAATCTGGGCATAGTTACGCTCGGCTGAGGTTAGTGACCGAGACGCAAAGGCTACTGGCCTCTCCGAGCTGTCCGGGAATTTGTGCAACAGCACCGCTCCAATGCCATAGGGTGATGCATCACACGCCAACCGAATTGGTAGTGCTGGGTTGAAATGAGCCAACACCTCTTTTGATGTGATCAATGCTTTGCTCTTCTGGAAAGCTCGTTTACATTCGTCACTCCACTTCCATGGTACCCCCGTTTGCAGTAGGGTGTTCAGTGGGTGTACTACTGTAGACAAATTCGGCAAGAACTTATGGTAGTATTTCACCAGCCCGAGGAACGACCTCAGTTGTGACACATTTTCCGGTGCTGGAGCCTTGACTACTGCCTCAATCTTTTCAGGGGACTTATGTAACCCCTCTTCATCAATAACGTGGCCACAATACGAGATCTGCTTCTGGATAAAGTCGCATTTGTGGCGATTAGCTCGGAGCCCATATTCCTTCAATCTAGTGAGCAACTGCTCCAGGTTGGCGAGGTGATCACTGTCATTTTCGCCCGTGACCAGGATGTCGTCCAAATAACACTGAGTCCCTGGAATCCCTTGCAGGACTTGTACATTGCCCTTTGCCAAATAGCCGGAGCCGATGCTACCCCGAACACCAGCCGGTTGTATTGGTAGAGACCTTTATGAGTGTTGATCGTGAGGTACTGTTTTGAGGCTTCTTCTACCTCCATTTGCAGGTACGCCTGGGCCAGATCAATCTTAGTGAAGCGTTTCCCTCCAGATAGCGAGGCGAAAATATCTTCATTCCGTGGAAGCAGATATTGAACAGTGTGAAGGACTGGGTTCACTGTCACCTTAAAGTCCCCACAGATGCGAACCTTCTTTGGTTCCCCAGGCGTATTACTCAACGACCTCTTCATTACAGGAATGATGGGTGTAGCCCACTCGCTCCAGTCCACTTTGGACAGTACTCCTGAACGTTCCAAACCTTCCAGCTCTGCTTCGACGGCTGGGCGGATCGTATAAGGTACCGGTCTGGCCTCAAAAAACTTTGGGCTTGCATTTTCCTCTATTTTGATCATTGCTGTTATGCCTTTTAGTGTTCCGAGTCCCTGCTGGAACACTTCTTGTGCGTCAGTTAGCATTTTTGACAGTCGTCCAGGTGTGACGTCGTCATCCTTTTTGGCATCTACAGTCAGTGCTTATATGGAATGCCAATCTAGCTGTATCTTCCCGATCCATTCACATCCTAGTAGTGGTGGTCCTCCATCTGGCAATACATATAGGTCCATTTTTGGTGTTTCCTTGCCGTTATATATAACGTTCACCCTTATTTTTCCTTTGGGGTAGACGTTTTTGCCCTGTGTACGTCTTCAAGACAATCTTTGTATCTCTCAAGGGTATATGTGAGAATAGCCGCTTGTAGTCCCTTATGACTGTTAGGGCTGATCCTGTGTCCAATTCCATTTTCACTTGGACTCCTGCTATCTTGAGCGTGACCCAGATAGTTTGGTAATCCTCCGTTTTGATCATATTATGTAGTTTCAGACAACCCAGCTCCTTGCTTCCGGAGTCTGTATCACTTTTCTGTTCATCTGAACTACTCTCCGTCACCTTATGTACCTTCTTGTACTTCTCCTGTGGAGATTTCTTGCTGCTGGTTTTCTTTCCCGACCTGCAGACTCTTGCTATGTGTCCTACTTTTCCACACTGTCTGCACACTTTGTCCTTGAACCAGCAATCATTATGGTCGTGTGTTGTTCTGCCGCAGCGATAGCACTTCACTTTTTCGTGTGACATTTCATTTGTGCCATATTCTTGCGATCTCCGTTGTATCTCTGCAGCGCCCCGTGCTGCTGCTTCGTGTGATACTGCAATGCTGAAAGCCTTGTCCAGCGTAAGATTCTTTTCTGATCGAAGCCATTTCTGGGTTCCTTCACTTTGAAGCCCACACGCAAACTTGTCCCTTAAAGTATCTGCTAGTACCATTCCAAACTGGCAGTGTTTCGATAGCTTGCGCAGTTCCGTTAAATACTCAGCATTACTTTCATCTTTATGCTGGTTCCTTTTGTGAAACTTAAATCTTTCTGCTATCAGCAGCGGTGTGGGGTTTAAGTGGTCCTGTCGGATTGACACTATGTTTTCAAAATCCTTTTCTACTGGCTTCTCTGGGGTTACTAGGTTTCGTAGTAAGCCATACGTTTTTGCACCCATTGAATTCAACAATACCAGCGCTTTCTTGTCATCTGGCACTTAATTCGCCTTGCAGTGTACTTCTATGCGTTCGACATATGTCGTCCAATCTTTGACTTCATTGTCGAACGCTGTGATACTGCCACTCTTCGGCATTTTTGGGTGTGGTTAGACTGGCTTAAAATGGCGTCTCCCGCGCTTTCCTTTCTTCCCCGCTGCGGCTTAAAATGCCGTCTCCCGCGCTTTCCTTTCTTCCCCGCTGCGACTTAAAATGACGTCTCCCGCGCTGCTGCCAACGCCACTCTCGGCGGTCCTCGTGGCAAATGGTGACGCCCTGTGGGTTTTGTGCACCGCTCCTGCGCTGCTGCCAATGCCGCTCTCTGCGGTCCTCATGGCAATGGCAGCGCCTCGCACTTTCCTGCACTCATCTCTCCCCCGTTGACGCTGCTCGGCCCTTGAACACCGGCTGCGCTCTGCTATCTCTCGTCTCTTCTCTCTCCCCCGTTGATGCTGATCGGCCCTTGAACACCGGCTGCGCTCTGCTCTCTCTCGTCTCTCTCCCCGTTGATGCCGCTCGGTCCTGAACTCCGGCTGCGCCCTGTGCGCTCTGCCCTCTCTCCCCCGTCGACGCTGCTCGGCCTTTTTCTGTGCCGCTCGGTCGGCTCTAGCCGCCGCTGTCCGGGAAGCGTCTGCGCAGTACCTGTTGCCAGCCCGTTTCGCTGGACCACCGTGACTGGAAAGCCAAGCCTGGCTCTCGACAGCCTCCCCTGCGATGCTCAAATCTCCGCTGGATGACTGGGCGGTTGCCCGTGGTTGACGCCCATGCTTCTGGACTCAACCTCCTTCCACTGTTCTCCAGGAGCGAATCCCTGGGAGGTGATGCAGAGTTGCAGGTAGGTCCGAATCTGCTCATCGCCAATGTTGTGTCTGTGTATAATAAGACACAGACTGCAGGAGAAATGGTACAACAGGTGTTTACTGAATGAGGGTTACTCTAGAACTACTCAGGGTTTATATACAGGTGTGGTCACTGCCGGTACTACAGTATACAGGAACTGGAAAAATTAGTTCTCTCACTTAAAGATACATACATTACAGCAGCCACTGGGGTCCCAGTACGGAGGAGCTGCAGGGTGGGAAGGGGGCAATTTCACAAGTGAAGCAGGTCACCCTCGAAGGGCAAAAAGTAGAATGTGTGGCAAAATGTTGTTCATTGTTTTATTGAAGGCCGAGGATCGTGGTCATATTTTTGTTACTGTTTTGGACATTGTCCCCAGGTTGTGACAGCCAGTTATGTGTTTGATAGTTTTTTTGTGTGTTTCTTTCTATTACTTTGTCATGCAGGAAGGAAACACAGTCTGGTAAATAAAGAAGTGTCTTTATTCAAAATGTGCATGTTTGCTCTTTGCACTCATTGTTGCCTTGACCGGCTTAAGGGTTGCGGCATGGTTCCATTCAGGTTCTTTGAATGACAGAAGCCATTCCCTCAGAGGGGGCCTAGAAGTGACTTGCTATAAGCCTTTGAGGGACAGCCCTTGCACTTTGTGCCTCCCTCCCATCTTGGTGCTGCTGCTCCTCCTCCTTCTCCTCCTCTGCTGGTGCTCCAATGTCTGCTGGCATTGGCTGGGTCCTGAGGATAGCCAGGTTATACAGCATGCAGCACACAACAACGAAGTGGGAGACTTGCTCAGGCGAGTACTGCAGGGCTCCTCCAGAGTGGTCCAGACAGCAGAACCTTTGCTTGAGCACGCTGATTGTGTGCTCAACGATGTTCCTGGTAGCTTGATGGCTCTCGTTGTATCCTTCTTCAGCAGGGGTGCTGGGCGAACGGAGCGGGGTCATCAGCCAGGTGCACAGAGGATAGCCCTTGTCCCCGAGAAGCCAGCCTCCTGGGTGAAGCGGGGCCTCGAAAAGGTCTGCCACAGAAGTCTGGCGCAGGATGAAGGCATCGTGGCTGCTGCCTGGAAAGTGGGCATTGACAGCGAGTGTTATAAATCTCATCATCAAGAAACTACTTATGAAATAACACTGGACGGCCAGCTGATGGCGCCGTCCAAGGAGTATAAACACTCGGGCGAGGGCCCCAGCTTTCCAGGGACACTTTGTAAGATGAGGAGCTAGTGAAATACAACTAGACTTCCATGTTCTGAAACAAGTTGATTAAAGCCTTGCTTTATGCTCAAACCAAGTGCCTAGTGAGTTTTATTACGTCAGCGAGTATCAGCTGTCTGTAGTCACAGACCAACTGGACGTTCAAGGAATGGAAGCCCTTTTGGTTGCGGAAATCCTCGGCATTCTCTTGTGGCGCCCACAAAGCCACATGGGTGCAGTCAATGGCGCCCTGCACCATGGGGAAGCCCGCTATTCTTGCAAAGCCCGCTGCGCATTCTTGCTACTTGCCCAGGTTCATGGGGAAAGAGATGTACTCTCGTCTCCTTTTAAAGAGGGCATTTGTAACTTGACGGATGCAGCACTGCACCGCGAACTGGGAGATATTGGCAATGTCCCCTGTAGCAGATTGAAAGGAGCCGGTGGCATAAAAGTTGAGAGCCACTGTTATCTTCACTGCCACCGACAGAGATGTCCTGCTCCTCAGTTGAGGCTGCAGATCTGGCTGAAGCAGGTGGCAGAGCTCAGTGACCACCTCCTTGCTGAATCGCAGCCTTCACAAACACTGCTCCTCAGACATATTGATGTATGAGAACTGTTGGCGAAAAACCCTGGGAGGGTAAGGTCTCCTGTACCGACGCCTGTTGGCCCTCCTCCGTCTTTCCACGGTTGCCACTCTCTCTCTGCGTCTCTGTGCCCTCTCAATGTGATGGAGAAGCACGACGTTCCCATCCATTGCAGCCCCCATAGTATGTGGGCAATCAAAGTTATGCCAGTGAAAAAGCAAAGCAACTACAAAGTTATGGTCAGAAGCCAAAGCTACCTCAGACAGCGTTGACTCAATGCAGAAGTCTCTCTGCAAATCTCTCTCTCTCTCTCAGAATGAGTGGTCCAAAAATGGCTACCACACAGAAGACAGGAAGAGCCCCCTTTAAATAGCGCCCACCCAGCCCCACAGCGACTGGGAAGCGTTCCAGTCAATCTGTCGTTGGTAGCGACAGGCGGAAAGGAGGGGGGCACCACTGAATTTCCAGTCCAGGACGCCCCAAGGGCATTGCACTCTCGAATGACGTCAAGATCTGCATGCGCAGGAGAGCGGGTGGTATGGTTTAGCGCCGCCGCTAAATGTCCGCTCAATTTCGCGAGAGGCGCAGGTATCACCGCGCCCGGGCGCTAGTTGGTTAGCGCCCCACTTATCGCCCTCTTAAGGCGCTAACGGGTGGCGCTCACAACTGAATTTCTCCCCCGAGATTTCTATGAGGTATTTAGAGAATGAAGATTCAAGACACCTGCTGGTCAGGAGTTTTGGCAGAGTATATACCCACAGCTGGACTTCAACAGGATTTGGAAGAGAGTGTGGGCAAATTTTAAATGTCCAGTGTGGATTGAACTGGATTTCAAATTGGCTCAAAACTGATTTTTACCATGACGGTCTTGTACAAGATTGGGTGAGTGGAGGGGACAACTTGCCCAGTGTGTGGGACAGGGGATGAGACTCTGTCCCATTTACTGGTGTTATGTCCACAGTTAAATGAGTTTAAGTACTATGTTCAACAGTTGTGTGAAGTTTTTTTGCTGGGTGGGGACTGAAGAGCGAGAATGGGAATCCCATGTGACTCAATTTTGAGATGGGAATTGCAGGAGAGTCTGCCCGAGTCTAACGGTGCGACAATTCATTTAATGTTTGATGCGCTATCAATTACTGAGAAAGACTGGAAGTTAAGAGAGTAACAAACAGGCTTTTATTAGCTAAAGAATGAAGGCATGCCTCTAGTGGTCGACCGGTCCTGAATGCCTGGGGAACTGCAGAGCAGCCACCTTTATACCAGGGCATATGGGTGGAGCCAGGGGCGGAGCCAGCTGAGGCATGCACAGACAGGTACAACAATGGGCAAGAGTGAACAACAGTGAAGTGAACAACAGTGAACAACAGTGGAGTGAACAAAAGTGAACAACAGTGGTTTACCACATTCACCCCTTGCTTAAAAAATGAGTCCGACGGGGTGAAGTGTATTAAAAGTTTGTATAATTAAGTCTTTCTGGGGGTCTTGTATGTCGTCGTGATCGTCATGGTGACGGCTGAGGTGGTGCAGCTTCCGACGCCGAGTCCCGCGTGGGCCGGAGCACTGGCGTGTCGTCCTCATGGGTGTTGAGTTAGTTGGTGATCAATGACGGGTCACGGGGCCACGGCGTGCCATCTACAGGGGTTAGGTATGGGTCCGTTGCCGCTGGTGCATTGTGGGTAGCGGTGATGTTGGTTTCAGGGGCCCCCGAGGGTGCGAGGTCTCGTATGGAGACTGTGTCCTCCCGCCCGTCCGGGTATGCAACGTAGGCATACTGAGGGTTGGCGTGCAGGAGGTTGACCGTCTCAACCAGGGGGGCCATTTTATGGGTCCCCGCGTGCTTCCGAAGTAGGACGGGCCCTGGAGACATCAGCCATGGTGGTAGCGAGGTCCCCGATGTGGACTTCCTAGGGAAGACGAACATTTTTTCGTGAGGGGTGGCGTTAGTGGCAGTACAGAGCAGTGACCGAATGGAGTGGAGCGCATCGGGGAGGACATCCTGCCAGCGGGAGCTTGGAAGGCCCTTAGATTTTAAGGCTAGCAGGGCGGCCTTCCAAACTGTCGCGTTCTCTCTTTCTACCTGTCCGTTCCCCCGGGGGTTGTAGCTGGTGGTCCTGCTCATGGCAATACCTCTCACGAGCAGGTACTGGCGGAGTTTGTCGCTCATAAACGATGAGCCCCGGTCGCTATGGATATAGCTGGGGAAACCGAACAAGGCGAAGAGGTCGTTCAGGCATTTAATGACCGTAGCACTGGTCATGTCTGGGCAGGGGATGGCAAACGGAAAACGGGAGTACTCGTCGATGATAGTGAGGAAGAACGCGTTGTGGTCAGAGGAGGGGAGGGGCCCTTTAAAATCGATGCTCAGGCGCTCAAAGGGGCGAGTGGCTTTTATCAGGTGTGCTCTGTCTGGCCTATAAAAATGCGGTTTGCACTCGGCACAGACTTGGCAGTTCCTGGTCATGGTCCTGACCTCCTCGATGGAGTAAGGCAGGTTGCGGGCCTTGATGAAATGGAAGAACCTGGTGACCCCCGGGTGGCAGAGGTCATTGTGGAGGGCCCGCAGTCTATCAACCTGTGCGTTGGCACATGTACTTTGCGATAGAGCATCCGGGGGCTCATTGAGTTTCCAGGGCCGGTACAAGATATCGTAATTGTAGGTGGAAAGTTCAATTCTCCACCTCAAAATCTTGTCGTTTTTGATTTTGCCACTCTGCTTGTTATTAAACATAAAGCAACTGAACGCTGGTCAGTGAGTAGGGTGAATCATTTTCCGGCCAGGTAATGCCTCCAATGTCGCACAGCTTCCACAATGGCCTGGGCCTCCTTTTCGACAGAGGAGTGTCTGATTTCGGAGCCTTGGAGGGTTCGTGAAAAGAACCCTTCCCGCCTGGTTAAGGGTAGCGGCCAGGGCAAAGTTGGACACATCGCTCTCCACCTGGAAAGGGATGGACTCGTCCACCGCGTGCATGGTGGCTTTAGCAATGTCCTCTTTGATACGGTGGAAGGCTAAGCCGGCCTCTGCCGCCAGGGGAAAAGAGGTGGACTTGATAAGTGGACGGGCTTATTAGGGACCCACTGGGCGTAGTAGGAGAAAAACCCCAGGCATCTCTTCAGGGCCTTGAGGCAGTGGGGCAGGGGAAGGTCCATAAGGGGACGCATCCGGTCGGGGTCGGGGCCGATGACTCCGTGTTCCACAACACAGCCAAGGATAGCGAGGCGGGTTGTGCGGAATATGCACTTCTCCTTGTTATACGTAAGGTTTAGAAGTTGGGCAGTGCAGAGGAATTTGTCGAGGTTGGCGTCATGGTCCTGCAGGTCATGGCCGCAGATGGTCACATTGTCCAGGTAGGGAAAAGTGGCCTGCAACGCATTCTGGTCAACCATCCGGTCCATCTCCCTTTGGAAAACAGAGACCCCGTTGGTGACGCCGAAGGGAACCCGAAGGAAGTGGTAGAGGCGGCCGTTTGCCTCGAAGGCGACAGTTTGGCTAGATTCGTGATTGTTGCAAAGAAGGTATGCTCTGTTTTTTAAGGGGAGGAGAATCAATCTAAAAGAGTATTTTAAATATAAGCTAACAGATCATTATAAGGCTCTGTGGATGTTTTATTCAGAAAGGAATTTAAAGATAGTATTTTACAATCAATTTTTAAAGTACAATTGATTAATATATGTTACAGGAGACAAATTAAACTTTAGGTTTTGATGTTAATATGTGGTGGAGGAATGGCTGTGCAGAGTGGCGGAATTGATTTATATGATACAATGAAATGATCACGATGTTGTAAATGTTCTTAATGTTCAATAAAGTATATTAAAGAAGAGTGGGTAGCACACTTGCCTCTGGGTCAGAAGGATTGTAGGTTCAAGTCTCACTCTAGGGACTTAAACACTTAAATCTAGGCTGATACTCCAGTGCAGTGTTGAAGGAGTGCTGCACTGTCGGAGGTGCCGTCTTTTGGATGAGACTGTGGTAAACCACTGTTTGTATTCCTGTTTGTCCTGTTTGTATTCCACTGTGTACATGCCTGGACATGCCTCGGCTGACTCCTCCCACAGGTCCTAGTATAAAGGTGACTGCTCCCCAGCCCTTGTATCCTGGACCGGTCGACCACTCGAGGCAGACCTCCATTCTGTTGTTAATAAAAGCCTTTAGTTACTCTTCTAACTCTCAGTCTTTTATGAGTAATTGATAGCGCATCAATTTTATTAACAACATTTTTATAATGGAGAAGATCCTCACACCAGCATGCCTGGACTTAGATCATCGGGAGGCGGACTCATCCACCAAGTTTACTCACTGGCTTAAGTGTTTCGAAAAATTCCTGACCGCCTCCGAAGCAATCAAATCGGACGAGGACAAACTAGATGTCCTGACCTCCAAAGTGAACCACCGAGTGTACTCGGTCATCCAAGACGCGACCTCGTACGCGGATGCTATCAAGCTCCTCAAGGACCAGTACACGCGCCCAGTGAACGAAGTGTACGCCAGGCACCTCCTGGGGAGTCGTAAACAACAACCTGGGGAATCGACCGTGGAATACCTTCAGGCACTGTCTGTGCTTGGCCGGGCCTGTGGTTGTAAGGATGTAAAGGCCGCCGTGTACACAGAGGAACTTATCCGGGACACTTTTGTAGCGGGCCACAGATCCAATTACACACGACAGCGACTGTTGGAGCAGAGTAACCTCGACCTCAACAAGGCCTCTGAACTCGCACTATCATTGGATGCAGCCTACCAGGGCATGGATGCCTACTCCTCTGCACCGTGGACGCCGCGGGGAATGACAGCCTGGGACACGGTAGGACCGCCTCATAGCGCCGTGCCACCCCAGCCACACCCCAACAACGGCCCAACTACCGCAGCAGTGTCCCAAGGCCAGACAGCAGTGCCCCAAGGCCAGAAATGCTACTTCTGTGGCCAGGCAAAACACCCCAGAGCGCGCTGCCCGGCGAAAAACGCGATCTGCTCGGGCTGCGGGAAGAAGGGACACTACGCTAGCGTCTGCAGGGCCAAAGCCACACCGAACCCCAGCAGCGCCGCGTGTGGGCCATGCGGGCCGCCATTTTGGACCTCCCCGGCCGTGTGCGAATCACCGGTACAGCAGCCATTTTGGACGCCTCCAGCCACATGGGGATCATGGACGCCGCCATCTTGGACGACAGCCGGGACGCAGCAGGCCCCCGACACCACCTCATCTGATACCCGCAGCGACACACCGACCCCTACGCTGGCATCCGTTACACTGGACCAAGCGAGACCGCACCAACTGGCCAGTTCCACAATGGACATTAAGGTAAATGGTCACGATACAATCTGCCTTTTTGACTCTGGGAGCACGGAGAGCTTCATCCACCCCGACACGGTGCGGCGTTGCTCTCTCCCAGTCCTGCCTGCGCAACAGCGGATTTCTATGGCCTCCGAGTCCCAGTCGGCGGACATCGGCGGCTACTGCGTGGTGACACTCGTAGTAGACGGGACCGTGTACGATCATTTTAAACTTCTGGTCCTGCCTGACCTCTGCGCTGCCGTCCTGCTGGGGTTAGATTTTCAGTGCCACCTTAAAAGTGTTACGATGGCGTACGGTGGACCCCTACCCCCACTCACAGTCCGCAGCCAGCAGCTTCCAAATTGCCCGCCGCGCACCAGGTGCAACCTCTCCACACTCAGAGTCACCCCCCCACCACTGTTTGCTAACCTCACCCCCGACTGTAAGCCCATCGCCACAAAGAGCAGGCGATACAGTGCCGGGGACAGGGTTTTCATTAAAACCGAAGTGGAGCGGCTCCTGAAAGAAGGGATTATTGAGGGCAGCACCAGCCCCTGGCGAGCCCAGGTTGTGGTCGTTAAGACCAGCGAGAAGCAGCGCCTGGTCATCGACTACAGCCAGACAATAAATCGCTACACCCTGCTGGACGCCTACCCACTCCCCCGTATAGCTGATATGGTCAACCAGATCGCGCAGTACCGCGTCTTCTCGACCATTGACCTGAAATCAGCGTACCACCAGCTCCCCATCCGCCCTGAGGACCGCCAGTACACTGCCTTTGAGGCAAACGGCCGCCTCTATCACTTCCTTAGGGTTCCCTTTGGCGTCACCAACGGGGTCTCCATCTTCCAAAGGGAGATGGACCGGATGGTAGATCAAAATGCGTTGCAGGCCACTTTCCCATATCTGGACAATGTGACCATCTGCGGCCGTGACTTGCAGGACCATGACGCAAACCTCGAAAAATTCCTCCGCACCGCCCAACTCCTAAACCTGACATATAACAAGGAGAAGTGCATATTCCGCACAAACCGCCTCGCCATCCTTGGCTGTGTTGTGGAACACGGAGTCATCGGCCCCGACCCCGACCGGATGCGTCCCCTTATGGAACTTCCACTGCCCCACTGCCTCAAGGCCCTGAAGAGGTGCCTAGGGTTTTTCTCCTATTACGCCCAGTGGGTCCCCTACTATGCGGACAAGGCCCGTCCGCTGATCAAGTCCACCTCTTTTCCCTTGACGGCAGAGGCCCGCTTAGCCTTCCACCGTATCAAGGAGGACATTGCCAAAGCCACCATGCACGCAGTGGACGAATCCATCCTCTTCCAGGTGGAAAGCGACGCGTCCGACTTTGCCCTGGCTGCTACCCTCAATCAGGCGGGGAGACCCGTGGCCTTCTTTTCACGAACCCTCCAAGGCCCGGAGACCAGACACTCCGCTGTTGAGAAGGAGGCCCAGGCGATTGTGGAGGCTGTGCGTCATTGGAGGCACTACCTGGCCGGAAAACGATTTACCCTGCTCACTGACCAGCGTTCAGTTGCTTTTATGTTTAACAACAAGCAGAGGGGCAAAATCAAAAATGACAAGATCTTGAGGTGGAGAATCGAACTTTCCACCTACAACTACGAGATCTTGTACCGGCCCGGGAAGCTAAATGAACCCCCGGATGCACTATCGCGTGGCACCTGCGCCAGCGCGCAGATCGATAGACTACGGGTCCTCCACAATGACCTCTGCCACCCGGGGGTCACCAGGTTCTTCCACCTCATCAAGGCCCGCAACCTGCCTTACTCTATTGAGGAGGTCAGGACCATGACCAGGAACTGCCAAGTCTGCGCTGAGTGCAAACCACACTTTTATAGACCAGACAGGGCCCACCTGATAAAAGCCACTCGCCCCTTCGAGCGCCTGAGCGTTGATTTTAAAGGGCCTCTCCCCTCCTCCGACCGCAATGTGTACTTCCTCAATATTATTGATGAGTACTCCCATTTCCCGTTCGCCTTCCCCTGCCCGGACATGACCAGTGCCACGGTCATTAAATGTCTGAACAACCTCTTCACCCTGTTCGGCTTCCCCAGCTATATCCATAGCGACCGGGGCTCATCGTTTATGAGCGACGAACTCCGTCAGTACCTGCTAACTAGGGGTATTGCCACAAGCAGGACCACCAGTTACAACCCCCGGGGGAACGGACAGGTGGAAAGAGAAAATGCGACAGTTTGGAAGGCTGTCCTGCTAGCCTTAAAGTCTAGGGGCCTTCCAACCTCCCGCTGGCAGGATGTGCTCCCCGATGCGCTCCACTCTATTCGGTCACTGCTCTGCACTGCCACTAACGCCACCCCTCATGAGAAAATGTTTGTCTTCCCAAGGAAGTCCACATCAGGGACATCGCTACCGCCATGGCTGACGTCCCCAGGGCCGGTCCTACTGAGAAGACACGTGAGGACCCATAAAACGGACCCCCTGGTCGAGAGCGTCGACCTCCTCCACGCCAACCCCCAGTATGCTTACATCGCATACCCGGACGGGCAGGAGGACACAGTCTCCATAAGAGACCTTGCACCCTCGGGGACCACAGTAACCCACTACCCACTACCACCCCCCCCCACGATCCGATATCCAGCCCCAGCAGACGGCAGGCCTGGGCCCCGCGACCCGCTCGACATCTACGAGGACGACACGCCTGTGCCACAGCCTACGCTGGACTCGACGCCGGAAGCTTCACCACCCCTGCCGTCGCCACGCCGATCACAGCGGCAGACAAGACCTCCGGAGAGACTCCAATACACTAACTTTTAATACACTTCACCCCGCCGGACTCAATTTTAAACAAGGGGTGAATGTGGTAAACCACTGTTTGTATTCCTGTTTGTCCTGTTTGTATTCCACTGTGTACATGCCTGGACATGCCTCGGCTGACTCCTCCCACAGGTCCTAGTATAAAGGTGACTGCTCCCCAGCCCTTGTATCCTGGACCGGTCGACCACTCGAGGCAGACCTCCATTCTGTTGTTAATAAAAGCCTTTAGTTACTCTTCTAACTCTCAGTCTTTTATGAGTAATTGATAGCGCATCAGAGACGTTAAACGTCTGCTCTCTCAGGTGGACGTAAAAGATCCCATGGCACTATTTCAAAGAAAAGCAGGGGAGTTATCCCCGGTGTTCTGGCCAATATTTATCCCTCAATCAACATCACTAAACAGATTATCTGGTTATTATCACATTGCTGTTTGTGGGAGCTTGCTGTGCACAAATTATCTGCCGTGTTTCCCATATTACAACAGTGACTCCACTCCAAAAAAGTACTCCATTGGTTGTAAAACACTTTGATACATCCGGTGGGCGTGAAAGGAGCTATATAGTGTAAGTCTTTCTTTTTTTCTTTCATACAAAACCTAGATTTCCTGGAGTACAAACTCACTCTCTCTCCTGGCTAATTATTTTTAATCTACTCACTTGCCCTCCCTCGATAAGAATAAAATATCCCTCAGATCCCAGGAGGAGACAGAGGGGCAGATGCAAAGAATTCAAAAGGCCTTAAAACAGCCCCTGCAATGATCAATAACATGTCATTCTACAGTGGACACTAGGTGGAGCATGATCAATAATATGTCATTCTATAGTGGACACTAGGTGGAGCCGTAGAGCTGTGTAGAGCTGTATATTGCTGTATGTCTATATATATATATGACTACATTACCCACGAGGCACTAGGCTACCCACAAGGCAGTAGTCAAGATGGAAACCTCTAGAATGATGCTGTAGAAGTCCTCATGTACTGAAGTCCTCATATACTGAATAAATGACTAGCTAGAAGCTAGCTGTGTTCATAATAAGAATGTCTAGTTATTAATGAACATAACATGGTACCAGGATTGGTAAGATCTGCTGAATATTGTGCAACGCGACATGGAGAATTTGAAGCCACCAGAGTGTTTGAAACTCACAGGAAATGTCGACTACAATTGGCAGACTTTTAAACAACAATTCGAACTCTACATTGCTGCCATCGGGTACGGTACGAAGCCAGACGCAAGGAAAATAGCGTTGCTGCTCACGGTTGCAGGCCCACAGGCGATAGAGGTATTTAATACATTTGTATTTAATCCAGAGGAGAACAGAGAAAAATTAGACAATGTGATAAAGAAGTTTGATACACATTGTTCTCCCAAAAAGATTGAAACCTATGAGAGATACATCTTCCGTTCTCAGACACAGCAGCAAAATGAGACTTTTGATAGCTTTTTGACTGATCTGAAACTGAAAGCACAGACATGTAATTTCTCTGAGCTGAAAGCATCCATGATTCGTGCCCAGATTGTGTTTGGTATTCATGATAAAAAAGTCAGGGAACGTCTGTTGAGAGAAACCGAACTAACATTGGAAATTGTTGTGAAAATATGCCAAGCCAGCGAGCTAGCTCGAAAGCACGCGAAGACTTTCAGTGAAATCAATAACAATGCGATTGTAATGAGTGATAATGCTGCTGTCGGTGCTGTGCCCTACAAGGGAAAGAAACGTGGGCAGAACAGAAATGAAAAGCAATCGGAGGATGACATTTTTAATTGTAAAGGCTGTGGTTACAAACACCAGTTAAGACAATGCCCAGCATTTGGAAAAATGTGCACAAAGTGTAATGGAAAGAATCACTTTGCCAAACAATGCTTTTCAAAAGTAAAAACAAAGAAAGGGCAACGAGTTAATGTGATTGAGGACACTGATTTAAGTGAGACATTTTTTGTAGGAATGGTGTCATGTGACAATGTCAAAAATGATACAGAAAATGTGCAGCCCTCAGATATGGACAATGCTGAACATAAAATTAATGCAGTAAAAGAGGACAAATGGATGATCCCACTGCAGGTAAATGGAGCATTAGTTACATTGAAACTAGACACTGGGGCAAAAGCAAACTTAATCAGTATGAGTGACATTAAAAACATGAAAGAAAAGCCCAAAATACAGAAAAAGTCAGTACTACTGAAGGACTATAATGGACAGAAAATAGATAGCTTAGGTGTATGCAGACTTAAAGTGACAGTCAAAGACAAAGTGCATCATCTCATGTTTTCTGTTGTGGCTGAAGGACTTGATTCATTACTGGGTGACAAAGCTTGTGAGGACTTAGAACTGGTCAAGAGAGTATACCGTATAAACTGTGCCATAAACAGACCAGATGACTCAGTGGATTCTGTAGTAAATAATTTCCAGGATGTGTTCAAAGGATTTGGAGTTCTACCATTCACTTACAAGATCCAGCTAAAGGAGAATGCTCAGCCAGTGGTACATGCTCCACGAAGAGTTCCAGCACCCCTGCGTGACCGGCTCAAGAATGAACTGGACAGAATGACCACACTAGGAGTCATCAGGAAAGTCGAAGAGCCAACAGACTGGGTTAACTCCATGGTATGTGTAAAGAAAAAGAACAATGATCTAAGAATATGCATGGATCCAAAGGACTTAAATGCAAACATAAAACGTGAACACTACCAAATTCCCAAGCGAGAAGAAATCGGCAGTGAAATGTCAGGTGCCAGATACTTTAGAAAGCTCGATGCCTCACAAGGATTTTGGCAACTAAAACTGGACGAAGAGAGCACCAAATACTGTACCTTCAACACACCATTTGGCAGGTATTGTTTCCTCAGAATGCCTTTCGGGATAATATCTGCATCTGAAATCTTTCATAGAGCGAAATTGAAGGTCTGGAAGGAGTCCGGGTCTATGTTGATGACATTATCATCTGGGGCTCCACACTAAAAACACAAGAGACTATACAAGAGCAGATCGATGACAATGCCGCAACTGCATCTTGTCAATCACCACCAGAACAAGCTCATGAAGACACATCACATTTACCCGTGTTGAGAAGATCCACACGTGAAGTAAAAAAGCCCAAAGTGAAGCTTTGAAAATGTGTTGACTGTTGTGAAAATGTTTATGTTTATAGAGCACTAGCAAAAGTGTTACTGATATCATCTTGATTGTTTTTCTTGAAAGTTGATTGATATTGATTTTGTTAACCTCAAAGAAAGGGGGATGTAATGATCAATAACATGTCATTCTATAGTGGACACTAGGTGGAGCCGTAGAACTGTGTAGAGCTGTATATTGCTGTATGTCTATATATATATATATATGACTACATTACCCATGAGGCACTAGGCTACCCACAATGCAGTAGTCAAGATGGAAACCTCTAGAATGATGCTGTAGAAGTCCTCATGTACTGAAGTCCTCATATACTGAATAAATGACTAGCTAGAAGCTAGCTGTGTTCATAATAAGAATGTCTAGTTATTAATGAACATAACAGCCCCAACCTCTGAAAATGGCTCCAGTGATTTACCCGCCCAGCCCTCAAGTTTCAATCAAAAAACACTTACCCAGATAATCCTCAAGCCAGTGAATTCGCCCAACACGCAAATGGTGTCCAACAGTGTGCACGCACAGTCTTTGTACCTGAGACAATTCCAATCGTCTCAGATACAAAGGGGAGCAGAGGAGATTACTAATGGCACAAACCAACTCGCGGACCCCCAGGGGGCCTCAGAACCCCAGTTGAGAACTCACGTATCCCAGCAGCAGCCAATCACAGGAGGCCTGACAAAGATTAATATAACAGAAAGAAAATCTTGAGTTTTCACGGGTCAAATCGTGAGATCACGAGTAAGGGTATATTTTAATTAAAAATTGCATGTCTTGAGATTATTTCGCGAGAGTTGGTAATACTGCAACACTGAGTAAACACAACACCGGTGTGTTAAGGGCAGTTCTAGGACTGCTATATCCAGTGTGTAGAGGGCAGGACTCGGACTGCTCAACAGTGTTCAACAGAGTCCAGGAAAAATATATTCCGCTAAAAAACAAGAACAAACTAAACACTCATGAGACACCATGGATGAATAAAAATATAAGGGTAAAATTGAAGATAAGGAAAGAGGCATAGACTAAGTACAGGGACAGCAGGGGAGAGCATGATAAGGGAGCATATGAAGGGATTAGAAGAGAAGTAAAAAAAATAATTAGGAAGGCAAAGAAGAACTATGAGATTAAATTATCAAGGAACACAAAACAAAATAGTAAAATATTTTACAGGCACATCAATAAAAAAGGAAAGTCAAGATGGGAATAAGGCCACTAAGGAATGGACAGGATAAAATCACAGGCAGTGACAGCGAAATGGCAGAAATATTAAATAATTACTTTGATTCAGTATTTACCAGGGAGACAGATCAGGTGGACATGATATCAGAAGATGAGATTAGAAATGATCTAACCGCATTTAAAATAAAAAGAGGAGAAATATTAAATAAACTAATCAAACTCAAAGAGGATAAAACCCCTGGTCCGGACAGATTACATCCGCGCATTTTAAAAGAATCTAGGGGAGAGATAGGAGAGGCACTATTATACATATTTAATAATTCGTTAGAAAAAGGTGTAGTGCCAGAGGACTGGTGGATAGCTAACGTAATATCTATATTTAAGAAGGGAGATAGAACATGTCCAGGGAATTATAGACCAGTCAGCTTAATATCGGTGGTAGGAAACAAAATGGCATCCCTACTAAAGGAGAAAATAGAAGAATATCTAGAAACCAAAAATATAATAATAAATAGTCAACATGGATTTCTAAAGGGAAAGTCTTGCTTGACCAACTTCATTGAATTCTTTGAAGAAGTAACAGAGAGAGTAGACAAGGGTAATGCAGTAGATGTAATTTATCTAGATATCCAAAAGGCCTTTGACAAGGTAACACATAATAGACTAATGAATAAGGTCAGAGATGTGAAGTCAGGGGACAAGTAGAATGGATAGCTAGCTGGCTTGAGGACAGAAAGCAGAGAGCAGGGGTAAAGGGTAGCTATTCAGAGTGGCAGAAGGTGGGTAGCGGTGTTCCACAAGGATCAGTGCTGGGACCACTGTTGTTCACAATTTATATTAACAATTTAGACTTTGGAATCAAAAACACAATTGCTAATTTTGCGGATGGTACCAAATTGGGATAGTCAGTACTGAGGAGGACTGCAACAAATTACAAGAAGATGTTAATAAACTTGTAGAATGGGCATATAATTGGCAAATGAATTTCAATACAGATAAATGTGAGGTATTACATTTTGGTAAGAAAAATAAGGAGGTCACATATTACTTGGA
This sequence comes from Somniosus microcephalus, assembly GCF_052327205.1. Lineage (NCBI taxonomy): Eukaryota > Metazoa > Chordata > Chondrichthyes > Squaliformes > Somniosidae > Somniosus > Somniosus microcephalus. The sequence goes on along the minus strand of NC_140997.1, from coordinate 114,958,952 downwards.
AAATAAGAATTTAAATAGGGTAGAAGAGCTAAGGGATCTTGGAGTACAAATACACAAATCAGTAAAAGTATCAACACAGGTTAACAAGGCCATAAAAAGGTAAACCAAGCACTAGGGTTTATTTCTAGAGGGATAGAATTGAAAAGTAGAGAGGTTATGTTAAACTTGTATCGAACCTTAGTTAGACCACACTTGGAGTACTGCGTACAATTCTGGTTGCCATATTATAAAAAGGATATAGAGGCACTGGAGTAGGTGCAAAAAAGATTTACAAGGATGATACCAGATGTGCGAGGGTATACCTATCAGGAAAGAATGAACAGGCTGGGTCTCTTTTCTTGAGGCTGAGGGGTGACAATAAATTCTGAAAGATTTTGATAGAGTGGACACAGAGAGAATGTTTCCACTTGTGGGGAAGAGCAAAACTAGAGGCCATCAATATAAGATAGTCACCAAGAAATCAAATAGAGAATTCAGAAGAAATTTCTTTACCCAGAGTGGTGAGAATGTTGAACTTGCTACCCCAGGGAGTGGTTGAAGCGAATAGTATAGATGCATTTAAGGGGTGATTAGATAAGCATATGAGGGAATAGAGGGTTATGCTGATAGTGTTAAATGAGGAAAGATGGAAGGAGGCTCGAGTGGAGCATGGACTGGTTGGGCCAAATGGCCTGTTTCTCTTCTGTATATTCTACATAATCCTATGCTTTATCCATTGTGTAGATGGCGGGACTGGGACTGCTTTATCCAGTGTGTAGATGGCGGGACTGGGACTGCATGACTGCGAAATTCACCCTCATAGCGCCGGTAGTTTTGGCTATCTTTTTTTTTAAATGCCGTCTCCATCACTTCCGCATGACACGTGCTGTTCGCCATCTTGGTGAGGGCAATAGCGTGGCGGTACGTGTGTGTGCTGCCAGTACGCAGAGTAGGCAGATCGTGACGTCTGTCAGCGTGGAACATTGATTTGAAGCATGACCTGCCATTTTTGACGCCCACTCCATTCAACACCCTCTCCTAAACACACACAGCTGAACGTGTGTTAAGCTGCATGAGGGATCCCCCAGCAGCGCTACTTAAGGAGATACATCCAGTACATCTAAGTAGCTTATTGCTTTTGTACTTGCTCTTGCAGAGTTTGTAGGAGTACTAGGTTGCTGTAAGAGATTTCAAAAGTTGTTGAAGTGTGCAGGGAGTGCTGCTGGATGTTGGAAAGGCTTTGGCTGCTACTGGAAGGCCTCTGAGTCCACCGCTTGCTCCCAGTCATGGGGGCTGTAGTTGCAGTTCCCCTTGGGCTGCATCATGACAGGGAGATAAGTATATTAAGGGCAAGAGGATAACCAGGGAAAGGGTCGGGCCCATTAGGGACCAAAGTGGCAATCTGTGTGTAGAGCCAGATGATGTAGGCGGGGTTTTAAATGAATTTTTTGCATCTGTGTTCACTATGGAGAAAGACGATGCAGACATAGAAATCGGGCAAGGGGACTGTGACATACTTGAACATATTAGCATCGAGAGGGAGGAGGTGCTAGCGGTTTTAGCAGGCCAAAAAGTGGATAAATCCCCAGGCCCGGACGAGATGTATCCCAGGCTGCTGTGGGAGGCAAAGGAGGAGATTGCAGGGGCTCTGACACAAATTTTCAGAACCTCTCTGGCCACAGGGGATGTACCAGAGGACTGGAGAACAGCTAATGTAGTACCATTATTCAAGAAGGGTAGCAGGGATAAACCAGGGAATTACAGGCCAGTGAGCCTAACATCAGTGGTAGGGAAATTATTGGAAAAAATTCTGAGGGACAAAATTAGTCTCCACTTGGAGAGGCAAGGATTAATCGGGAATAGTCAGCATGGCTTTGTCAAGGGTAAATCATGTCTGACAAATCTGATTGAATTTTTTGAGGGGGTGACTAGGGGGGTGGATGAGGGAAATGCTGTGGATGTGGTTTACATGGACTTCAGTAAAGCTTTTGACAAAGTCCCGCATAGGAGACTGGTCAAGAAGGTAAGAGCCCATGGGATCCAAGGTGCCTTGGCGCGTTGGATCCTAAACTGGCTGAGTGGCAGGAGGCAGAGGGTGATGGTCGAAGGTTGCTTTTGTGACTGGAAGCCTGTGTCCAGTGGGGTACCTCAGGGATCGGTGCTGGGTCCCTTGTTGTTTGTGATCTACATAAATGATTTGGATGAGAATGTAAAAGGTATGATCAGTAAGTTCGCAGATGACACGAAAATTGGTGGGGTGGTAAATTGCGAGGAGGAAAGCCTCAGGCTACAGGACGATATAAACGGGTTGGTCAGATGGGCGGAAAAGTGGCAAATGGAATTTAACCCTGAAAAGTGCGAGGTGATGCATTTTGGACGGACAAATAAGGTAAGGGAATACACAATGAGTGGTAGGGCCCTAGGAAGTACAGAGGGTCAGAGGGACCTTGGTGTACATGTACATAGATCCCTGAAGGCAGCAGAACAGGTAGATAAGGTGGTTAAAAAGGCATATGGGATACTTGCCTTCATTAGCCGAGGCATAGAATATAAGAGCAGGGAGGTTATGATGGAGCTGTACAAAACGCTGGTGAGGCCACAGCTGGAGTACTGTGTGCAGTTCTGGTCGCCTCACTATAGGAAGGATGTGATTGCTTTGGAGAGGGTGCAGAGAAGATTCACCAGGATGTTACCTGGGATGGAGCGCCTCAGCTATGAAGAGAGGCTGGACAGGCTGGGGTTGTTTTCCTTGGAGCAAAGAATGCTGAGGGGGGACCTGATTGAGGTGTACAAAATGATGAGGGGCATAGATAGGGTAGATAAAGAGGAACTTTTCCCCTTAGTAGGGGGGTCAATAACAAGGGGGCATAGGTTCAGGGTAAGGGGCAGGAGATTTAGAGGGGATTTGAGGAGGAACTTTTTCACCCAGAGGGTGGTTGGAATGTGGAACTCAATGCCTGAAAGGGTGGTAGAGGCAGGAACCCTCACAACATTCAAGAAGCATTTGGATGAGCACTTGAAATGCCATTGCATACAAGGCTATGGACCAAATGCTGGAAAATGGGATTAGACTGGACAGGGATGGATGGGCGGCGCGGACACGATGGGCCGAAGGGCCTCTTTCTGTGCTGTAAAACTCTATGACTCTATGACTCTATGAGATGGAGCAGAGGCAGCAAAGAAGATAAGCTGCTCGGAGAGGGAGGAGGAAGAGGACTCTCAATGAAGGCCTTACCCACCTAGGGTCTTCAGGGAGCACTTCTCCTACCTGAACCTAAGCCAGGAACAGCGTGTTCGCCGGCTCTGCTTCACCAAGGAGATGGTCACAGAGCTGTGCCACCTCTTGGAACCAGACCTGCAGCCTCACAGGAGGGCAACGACGGTGCTGCCAGTGGCCTTAAAGGTGACCGTGGCCCTGGATCTTTTTGCCAGCAGATCTTTCCGGGCTGGAACAGGTGACATAGCAAACATCTCGCAGTCTGCCATCCATCGCTGCATCTGGGAGGCCACACAGGCTCTGTACGCTAGGAGAGAGGACTTCATTGTCTTCTCTCTAAACAGAGGGAAGCAGGAGGAGCACGCACGTGGCTTTGACACGATATTGGACTTCCCCATGGTACAGGGTGCCATCGGCTGCAGACACGTGGCTCTGCCAGGGCCACAACTCAATGGTGAGATGTACCGTAACCGCAAAGTGTCCCACTCACTTAATGTGCAGTTGGTGTGTAATCACACCCAGCACAACATGCTGGTGAATGCCCGCTATCCTGGCAGCATAGAATCATAGAAATTTACAGCACAAGAAGAGGCCATTTGGCCCATCGTGTCTTTGCCAGCTGAAAAATAGCTATCTAGTCTAATCCCACTTTCCGGCACTTGGTCCGTAACTTTGTAGGTTATGTCACTTCAGGTGCATATCCAAGCCCTTTTTAAATATGATGAGGGTTTCTGCCTCTTCCACCCTTTCAGACAACAACAACTTGTATTTATATAGCACATTTAATGTAGTAAAACATCCCAAGGCGCTGCACAGAAGTATTAGAAGACAAAAAATTTGACACTGAGCCACATAAGGAGAAATTAGGGCAGGTGACCAAAAGCTTGGTCAAAGAGGAAGGTTTTAAGGAGCGTCTTAAAGGAGGAAAGAGAGGTAGCGAGATGGAGAGGTTTAGGCAGGGAATTCCAGAGCTTAGGGCCCAGGCAACAGAAGGCACGGAAGACAGTGAGTTCCAGACCCCCACCACCCTCTGGGTGAAAGATGTTCTCCTCAAATCCCCTCTAATCCTTCTACCAATTACTTTAAATCTATGCCCCCTGGTTATTGACCCCTCTGCTAAGGGAAATAGGTCCTTCCTATCCACTCTATCTAGGCCCCTCATAATTTTATACACCTCAATCAAGTCTCTCCTCAGCCTCCTCTGTTCCAAAGAAAACAACCCCAGCCTATCCAATCTTTCCTCATAGCTAAAATTCTTCAGTCCTGGCAACATCCTTGTAAATCTCCTCTCTAGTGCAATCACATCTTTCCTGTAATCTGGTGACCAGAACTGCACGCAGTACTCTAGCTGTGGCCTAACTAGTGTTTTATACAGTTCAAGCATAACCCCCCTGCTCTTGTATTCTATGGGGGAAAAATTTGTGTTCACCAGCAAAGTAGCCAGTGTCACCGGCAACTGCAGTTAACAGCCGCTGGAAATGGCCGCAACGCTAAGCGAGTGAAATTGGTCTGGGGGGCTGGAGATAGGTGGCAAAGTTCCTGTCCAGGTCTGGCGTTGCAGCTTCCCACAGCCTCTGTGAGCAAAGCTGTGGAGCTGGCAAGGGATTGTGAGCAAAGAGGAGTGCTGAGAATTAGAGGAGCCACGCACAATGAAACAGTACAAAATAAAAGGCAGTGAATCAATACATTTTTCAGCCCATTCTGCCTTTTAAAAAATATTCAACATTTAAAAGAAGCTCCAAATGTGAATATTCAGCTGTTAAAGCTGAATTACCTTCCTAACCTAAGCTCTGGAATTCCCTGCCTAAACCTCTCCACCTCGCTACTTCTCTTTCCTCCTTTAAGACACTCCTTAAAATCTACCTCACTACTTCGTCTCTCAACCCCTCCACGGCCTCTAAATTGTCAGACTGCTTGTCCGACATACAGTTCTGGATGAGCAAAAATTTTCTCCAAATAAATATTGGGAAAACCGAAGCCGTTGTTTTTGGTCCCCGCCACAAACTCCGTTCCCGAATCACTGACTCCATCCCTCTCCTGAACATCTGTCTGAGGCTGAACCACACTGTTCGCAAACTTGGTGTAACATTTGACCCTGAAATGAGCTTCCGACCACATATCCGCAGCATAGCAAACACCGCCTACTTCCACTTCCGTAACATCGCCCGTCTCCGCCCTTGCCTCAGCTCATCCACTGCTGAAACCATCATCCATGCCTTTGTTACCTCTAGACTTGACTATTCCAACGCACTCCTGGTTGGCCTCCCACATTCCAACCCTACATAAACTTGAGGTCATCCAAAACTCGACTGTCTGTGTCCTAACTCGCACCAAGTCTCGTTTGCCCATCTCCCCTGTGCTCGCTGACCTACATTGACTCCCGGTTAAGCAACACCTCGATTTCAAAATTCTCATCCTGGCTTTCAAATCCCTCCATGGCCTCGCCCCTCCCTATCTCAGTAACCTCCTCCAGCCCCACAACCCTCTGAGATATCCGCGCTCCTCTAATTCCACCCCCTTGAGCATCCCTGATTATAATCGCTCAATCTTTGGTGGCCGTGCCTTCTGTTGCCTGGGCACTGAGTTCTGGAATTCCCTGCCTACCCCTCTCCACCTCGCTACCTCTCTTTCCTCCTTTAAGATGCTCCTTAAAACCTACCTCTTTGACCAAGCTTTTGGTCACCTGCCCTAATTAACCCATATGTGGATCAGTTGGTGTGTCCGTGTATAATAAGACACAGACTGCAGGAGAACGGTACAACAGATGTTTACTCAACATGGCTCACACTGGAACTGATCTGTACAGATCACTACTCCATGCTATACAGGTGAGGTCACTGCCGGTACTGCAGTATACATGAGCTGTAAAAGATAGTTCCCCCCTTAAAGGTATATACATTACAATTCCTCCCCTTTTAGATTAACAGTACCATAACACTCATTTAACAATTAAATATCAAACTAATTACAATTAACACTTTTAACATGCAACATTAGCTGAAAATAGTCTATTTATATATTCAGTCTTTGGGGAGGCTTCCTGATCCTTTCTGGATAGCGCCTTCCCCGAGTGTCTTGCTCTTGGTGCGGAGGCGATTCTGGTCCCCTGTCGTCGGTTGGTTCATCAGCTTCCGATGCTACTGTTTCTGGGGTAGATGCGACCTGTACGTCGGGTTCATCACCAGGTACGTATGGGCGAGGCATGGGGTTGACTTGTTCCTGTGACTCTAGGATCTGGTCAGCATGGCGTCTCACGATGCTCTCCCCAACGTCCACTGTGTACATTAGTGGGCCCTGCCATGTGCATATCGTTCCTGGCTGCCATTTTTCTGTTCGGTAGCCGCGGGCCAAGACTGGTTGCCCTACATTGAAGCTCCTTGTTGGCTTCTCATGGAGGTGCTGGAATTGCTTACTCTCAACATCTCTTCGTACGTTTGGTCTGAGCAAATCCAGGCGAGGTCTTAACCTTCGGTTAAAGAACATCATGGCTGGGGCCTGGTTGGTGACTGCATGTGTTGCATTCCGGTAGGCGAACAGGAAATTGTCCACCTTGTGCTGCAGCGGAATGTTGTCATTGTACATAGCATTTATTGCCTTCTTAAAGGTTTGTACGAACCTCTCAGCCAATCCATTTGTGGCTGGATGATACGGGGCGGATGTGTAATGCCTTACCCCATTCTTTTTCAAGAACCTCCGGAACTCTTCGGACACAAACTGTGGTCCGTTGTCGGAGCAAATCTGTTCTGGCAAGCCATTCCTGGCATAAATGGTCCGTAGGACTGCAGTAGTTTTCTCCGTGGTGGTGGAGGACATTTTGATCACCTCAGGCCATTTCGAGTGCGCATCCACGGCTATTAAAAACATTGAGTCCATGAATGGACCAGCAAAATCAATATGTACCCGTTGCCATGGAGATGAGGGCCACTCCCATGGGTGTAGAGGGGCCTGTGGTGGTGCATTTTGGAATTTCTGGCATCCTGAGCAACTCTTGGGTCAGGTCCTCGATTTGTTTATCGATTCCCGGCCACCACACATAAGCCCTGGCTAGGCTTTTCATTTTTACCCCTCCCAGATGACCCTCATGAATCTCATTGAGCACTCTATCCCTTAACTTGGGTGGAATTACCACTCGGGATCCACACATCAAGGTCCCCCGGCACACTGACAGCTGTTCTCTCCTTGTCGAGAATGCTGGCAACAGTGAGTTGCCATGTGCTGGCCGTCCCTTCACCGTCAACTCATATACCCGAGACAGTGTCGGGTCATTTCGGGTTTCCTTTTCAATACAAGCGTTAGTTACCGGTAGGTATTCAACTATAGTCGAATGGAATATTTCGACAGGATCCACTGCTGGTGCTTCCTCCGCAGTAGGCAGTGGCAGGAGTGATAGCCCATCAGCATTTCCATGCTGTTTTGTGCCCTTATATTCAATCTCATAGTGGTGCGCCCCTAGGAAAAGGGACCATCTTTGTAGTCGTTGTGCAGTCATCACCGGAATGCCCTTCTTCGGAATAAAAATGGAGACAAGAGGCTGGTGATCAGTCAGCAAGGTGAATTTCTGCCCGTGCAGATAGTGATTGAACTTTTTCACTCCCCACACTAGTCTGAGGGCCTCCCTATCAATCTGGGCGTAGTTACGCTCGGCTGAGGTTAGTGATCGTGACGCAAAGGCTATTGGCCTCTCTGAGCCATCCGAGAATTTGTGCGACAGCACCGCTCCAATGCCGTAGGGTGACGCATCACATGCCAACCGAATTGGTAATGCTGGGTTGTAATGGGCCAATACCTCTTTCGATGTGATTAGAGTTTTGCTCTTCTGGAAAGCTCGTCTACATTCATCACTCCACTTCCATGGCACCCCAGTTTGCAGTAGGGTGTTCAGTGGGTGTAGTATTGTAGACAAATTTTGCAAGAACTTATGGTAGTAGTTTACCAGCCCGAGGAACGACCTCAGTTGTGACACATTTTCCGGTGCTGGAGCCTTGACTACTGCCTCAATCTTCTCTGGGGACTTATGTAACCCCTCTTTATCGATAACGTGGCCACAATACGAGAATTGTTTTCTAAAAAACTCGCATTTGGGGTGGTTAGCTCGGAGCCCATATTCCTGCAATCTAGTGAGCACCTGCTCCAGGTTGGCAAGGTGATCACTGTCATTTTCGCCCGTGACCAGGGTGTCGTCCAAATAACACTGGGTCCCTGGGATCCCTTGCAGGACTTGATCCATTGCCCTCTGCCAAATAGCCGGAGCTGATGCTACCCCGAATACCAGCCGGTTGTATTGGTAGAGACCTTTATGGATGTTGATTGTGAGGTATTTTTTTGATGCTTCTTCTACCTCCATTTGCAGATACGCCTGGGCCAGATCAATCTTAGTGAAGCGTTTCCCTCCAGATAGCGAGGCGAAAATATCTTCAATCCGTGGAAGTGGATATTGTACGGTATGAAGGACCGGGTTCACTGTTACCTTAAAGTCCCCACAGATGCGAACCTTCCTTGGTTCCCCAGGCGTGCTGCTCAATGACTTTTTCATCACAGCGACGATGGGTGTAGCCCACTCACTCCAGTCTACCTTGGACAGTACACCTGAACGTTCCAGACTCTCCAGCTCTGCTTTGACGGCTGGGCGGATCGCATAAGGTACCGGTCTGGCCTTAAAACATTTTGGGCTTGCGTTTTCTTCAATTTTAATCGTCGCTGTCATGCCTTTTAGTGTTCCGAGTCCTTGCTGGAACACTTCTTTCGCATCAGTTAGGATCTTTGACAGTCGCCCAGGTGTGACGTCGTCATCCTTTTTGTCAGCCACAGTCAGTGCCTGTATGGAATGCCAATCCAGTTGTATTTTCCGGATCCATTCACGTCCCAGTAATGGTGGTCCTCCATCTTGCAATACATACAGGTCTAGTTTTGGTGTTTCCTTACCATTATATAGAACGGTCACCCTTATTTTTCCTTTGGGGTAGACTTTTTGCCCTGTGTACGTCTTTAAAATAATTTTTGTGTCTCTCAAGGGTATGTGTGAGAATAGCCGTTCATAGTCCCATCGGTTTATGACTGTTAGGGCTGATCCTGTGTCCAATTCCATCTTTACCTGGATCCTGCTAACTTGAGAGTGACCCAAATGGTTCAGTGATCCTCCATTGTGATCACATCATGTAGTTTCAGACAACTCAGTTCCCTGCTTTCGGAGTCGTTATCACTCTTTTGTTCGCTTGAACTATTCTCCGTCATCTTATGTACCTTCTTGTACTTTTCTTTGGTAGGTTTCTTATTGCTGGTTTTCTTTCCCGACCTGCAGACTCGTGCTATGTGTCCTACTTTTCCACACTGTCTGCACACTTTGTCTTTGAACCAGCAATCATTCTGGTCATGTGTTGTTCTGCCGCAGCAATAGCACTTCTCTGTTCCATATGACATTTAGTTTGTGCCATATTCTTGCGGTCTCTGTTTTATCTCTGCAGCGCCCTGTGCTGCTGCTTCATATGATACCGCAATGCTGAAAGCCTTTTCCAGCGTAAGGTCCTTTTCAGATAAAAGCCGTTTCTGGGTTCCTTCACTTTGAAGCCCACACACAAACTTGTCCCTTAAGGTATCTGCCAGTCCCGCTCCAAACTGGCAGTGTTTCGATAGTTTACGCAGTTCTGTTAAATAATCAGCATTGCTTTCATCCTTATGCTGGTTCCGTTTGTGAAACTTGAATCTTTCTGCAATCAGCAGCGGTGTGGGGTTTAAATGTTCCTGTAGTATCGTTACTATGTCTTCAAAACTCTTTTCCATTGGCTTTGTTGGGGTTACTAGATTTTGTAATAAACCATACGTCTTTGCACCCATTAAATTTAACAATACCGATGCTTTCTTGTCATCTGACACCTCATTTACCTTGCAATATACCTCTATTCGTTCGACATATGTAGTCCAATCTTTGACTTCATTGTCAAATGCGGTGATACTGCCACTCTTTGGCATTTTGGGTGTGGTTTAAAATGGCGTCTCCCAATGGCTTAAAATGGCATCTCCCGCGCTTTCCTTCCTCCCCCGCTGCTGCCAACACTGCTCCTGGTGGTTCTCGTGGCAATGGCGGCGCCCTGTAGGTTTGGCGCGCTTCTCCTGCGCTGCTGCCAACACCGCTCTCGGCGGTCCTCGTGGCAATGGCAGCACCTCGCGGGTTTCTGCACGTCTCTCTCTCCCTCTCTTCGACGCTGCTCGGCCCCTGAACACCGGCTGCACCCTGTGCGCTCTGCCCTCTCTCTCTCTCCCCCGTTGATGCTGCTTGGCCCTTTGCTGTGCCGCTCGGTCGGGCTCTAGCCCACCGCTGTCCGGGAAGGGTCTGCGCACTACCTGTCGCCAGCCCGTTTTGCTGGACCACCTCGACTGGAAAGCCAAGCCTGGCTCTCGACAGCCTCCCCCGCAATTCTCGAGTCTCTGCTGGATGACTGGGTGGTTGCCCGTGGTCGACGCCTGAGTCTCTGGCCTTGACCTCCAATCCACTGATCTCCAGGAACGAATCCCCGGGAGGTGATGCAGAGTTGCAGGTACGTTTGAACTTGCCTTGTCGCCAATGTTGTGTCCATGTATAATAAGACACAGACTGCAGGAGAACGGTACAACAGGTGTTTACTCAACGTGGCTCACGCTGGAACTGATCTGTACAGATTACTACTCCGTGCTATATACAGGTGAGGTCACTGCCGGTACTGCAGTATACATGAGCTGTAAAAGATAGTTTCCCCCTTAAAGATATGTACATTACATCAGTGTTCAATTTTTTTGTCTTAAAATACTCCTGTGCAGAGTCTTGGGACGTTTTACCATGTTCTTCTTCTTCTTAGGCAGTCCCTCGGAACCGAGGATGACTTGCTCCCAGATTAAAAATGAGTTTGCAGGTGACTGATGAGTCCAATGCGGGACCTACAGTCTCTGTCACAGGTGGGGCAGACAGTGGTTGAAGGGGCAGATTGGTGGGGTGCTTGGGTTGACATGCGCTCCTTGCGCTGCCTGCGCTTGGCTTCCGCTTGCTCCCGGCAAAGAGACTCGAGGTGTTCGACGCCTTCCCGGATGCTTCTCCTCCACTTTGTGCGGTCTTGGGCCAGGGATTCCCAGGTGTTGGTGGGGATGTTACACTTTTTCAAGGAGGCTTTGTGGGTGTCCTTGAAGCATTTCGTCTGCCCACCAGGGGCTCTCCTGCCATGCCGGAGCTCCAAGTAGAGCGCTTGTTTTGGGAGTCTTGTATCGGGCATGCGGACAATGTGACCCGTCCATCAGAGCTGATTGAGCGTGGTCAGAGCTTCGATGCTGGGGATGTTGGCCTGAGCAAGAACACTGATGTTGGTGTGCCTATCCTGCCAATGGATTTGCAGGATCTTGCGGAGGCAAAGTTGGTGGTACCTCTCCAGCGCTTTGAGGTGCCTGCAGTACATGGTCCATGTCTCTGAGGCATACAGCAGGGCAGGTATCACTGCTGCCCTGTAGACCATGAGCTTAGTGCCGTGTTTGAAGTCCTGGTCTTCAAACACTCTCTTCCTCAGGCGACCGAAGGCTGCACTGACACACTGAAGGCGGTGTTGGACTTCGTCGTCGACGTCTACCCTTGTTGACAGTAGGCTCCCGAGGTATGGAAAGTGGTCCACGTTGTCCAAGGCCTTGTCGTGGATTTTGATAATCGGGGGGTAGCACTGTGTGGTGGGGGCAGGTTGGTAGAGGACCTTTGTCTTACAAATGTTTAGTGTAAGGCCCATGCTCTCATATGCTTCGGTGAAGCTGTTTACGATGGTTTGGAGTTCGACCTCTGAGTGAGCGCAGATGCAAGCATCGTCTGCATACTGTAATTCGATGACAGAGGATGGGACGACCTTGGATCTGGACTGGAGGCGACGGAGGTTGAACAGTTTCCCGTTTGTTCTGTAAATTAGCTCCACTCCTGTGGGGAGCTTACTGAGGGTAAGATGGAGCATTGCAGCAAGGAAGATTGAGAAGAGCGTTGGTGCGATGACACAGCCTTGCTTGACCCTGGTTCGTACGTGAATTGGGTCTGTGGTGGAACCATTGGTCAGGATCACGGCTTGCATGTCGTCGTGAAGCAGGCGGAGGATAGTGACAAACTTTTGAGGGCAGCCGAATTTGAGGAGGACACTCCATAATCCCTCACGGTTGACAGTGTCGAAGGCCTTTGTGAGATCAAAGAAGGCCATGTGCAGCGGTTGGTGCTGTTCCCTGCATTTCTCTTGTAATTGACGCGCGGTGAAGGTCATGTCCATTGTGCCCCTTAGTGGGCGGAATCCGCATTGTGACTCTGGGAGAAGCTCTTCGGCCACTGGGAGAAGGCGATTGAGGAGGATTCTTGCAATGACTTTCCCTGTGGCAGATAGCAGGGAAACCCCTCTGTAATTACCGCAATCGGACTTGTCACCTTTCTTGAAGATGGTCACAATTACGGCATCTCTGAGATCCCCTGGCATGCTCTCCTCCTTCCAGATAAGAGAAATGAGTTCATGAATTCGCGCCAGTAGTGCTTCTCCGCCATGCTTTAGAGCCTCGGCGGGGATTCCATCTACTCCTGAGGCCTTGTTGTTCTTCAGTTGTCGGATGGCCATTTCAATCTCATGCCGGGCTGGGGTTGTGCTGAGATGGTGGCGGGTAGCATGCTGTGGGACGGAGTTGAGGACACTCGTGTCGAAGACAGAGTCATGGTTAAGGAGATCTTCGAAGTGCTCATTCCAGCGGGCACTGACTGCTTCCCTGTCCTTGATGAGTGCCTCTCCGTTCTTGGCCCACAATGGGGAAGGGCCTTGGGTGCTTGGGCCGTAGATGGTCTTGACTGCGCTAAAGAATCCACGCACATCGTGGTTGTCGGCTAGCTGCTGGATCTCCTGCGCTTTCTCCACCCACCATCTGTTCTTTAGGTCGCGAGTTTTTTGGTGGACCTCTGCCTTCAGGCTTCTGTAGAGCTGCTTTCTTGCTCTTGAGTTTTGTTGCTGTTTCCAGATCAGAAATGCCTTGCGCTTGTGGCTTATTAGCTCCTGGATCTCCTGGTCATTCTCGTCGAACCAGTCTTGGTGTTTCCTGGTCAAGTGACCGAGCGTCTCTTCACAGGTGCTGACTATTGAGGCCTTGAGTGCAGACCAGATGCTGTGGGCACTCTGTGTCTCTGCATCACTGGGAGTCGTCAGGTTGTTTGTGAGGCGCAGGCTGAATAGGGCTTTCTTGGCAGGGTCTTTGAGTGCTCCAGCGTTAATTTTCCTGCGGCATTGCTTCTGTTGCCACCGCTGTTTTGGGGCTACATTGATGGAGATGACAGAGCGGATTAGGCGGTGGTCTGTCCAGCAGTCATCAGCTCCTGCCATGGCGCGGGTGATGCGGACGTCCTTGCGGTCCCTCACTCGAACGATGACGCAGTCCAGCAGATGCCAGTGCTTGGAACGAGAGTGCTGCCATGAAGCCTTGTACTTGTCTCTCTGATGGAACAAGGTGTTGGTTATGACGAGGCCATGTTCTAAGCATTTCGACAGGAGGAGGGTACCGTTGGAGTTGGCTTTCCCTACCCCTTCTCTGCCGATCACACCTCCCCAGAGGTCTGTGTCCTTTCCAACTCTGACGTTGAAGTCGCCAAGGAGGATCAGCTTGTCACCCGTTGGGACTCGGGACAGGGATTGTTTGAGGCTGGAGTAGAATTCCTCTTTGGTCTCGTCTGTGGCTTCCAGTGTTGGGGCGTACGCACTGATGACCGTAGCGCACTGGTTTTGGGCTAGGGTGAGTCGAAGAGTCATGAGGCGCTCGTTTATACCACTAGGTGAGTCTCTGAGACGCCCGAGTTCATTTTTTATGGCGAAGCCTACCCCATGGAGGCGGCGTTCTTCTTCGGGTTTGCCTTTCCAGAAGAAGGTGTAACCGCCGCCTTGCTCCTTGAGCTGGCCTTCCCCTGCCCGCCGGGTCTCACTTAGGGCGGCGATGTCAATGTCGAAGCATCTGAGCTCCCGGGCAACGATAGCAGCATGGCGTTCCGGTCTGTCACTGTTGGGGTTGTCCATGAGGGTCCTGACATTCCAGGTCCCGAACTTCATTTTAAAGGGTGGAAGATGCCGTTCCGGTCTGTCACTGTTGGGGTTGTCCATGAGGGTCCTGACATTCCAGGTCCCGAACTTCATTTTAAAGGGTGGAAGATGCCTGTGCGTGAATTCTTTTAAGGCGGGGTGGTCGTTGTACACCAGCTACCACATGGGCTTGACAGAGCAAGGTCTTGGTCCAATGGCAAGGGGATCCGAGATGATTGGAGACCAGGCTCTGCTACCAGGCATTGCATGCTGCTTTATGTCATCACGCTATCATTTCTTTTCCAGGGCACTACCAGTTACCGGCAGTGTAAAGTAGGAGAACAATACGGTGGCCGCTGCAGGAACCACCACTAACTGGTGAAAGAGCAGCGGCTGCCATTTTATCGCCATTTCATGGTGCTACGGAGTGTCAGTAAGGAGATGAATTTCTAGCACCCTGCCTCTGCTAATAAAGGAAAGTATCCCGTATGCCTTCTTAACCACCTTATCTACCTGTCCTGCTACCTTCAGGGATCTGTGGACATGCATTCCAAGGTCCCTCTGTTCCTCTACACTTCTCAGTATCCTACCATTTATTGAGCATTCCCTTGACTTGTTAGCCCTCCCCAACTGCATTAGCTCGCACTTCAGTAATAATGCATTCATCCTGCACCAGTCTGCTGTGCCAGCAATCTTCCAGCCATCAGTCATCAGCCATCATGTTGAACCCAAGGGTGGCTGCTCGGTGACAAGGTCTATTCACTCTACTCCTGGCTGATGACTCCCCTCCACAACCTGTAAGTTTTGAAAATATCTGCAAAACCCCAGAACAGAAGGAAAGCCTTATTTAAAACGATTTTGGACCATCACAGAAGAAATCTGTGAAAAGGATAAATTGTATGGTTGGGCCTAACAGAAGAATTCAAAGAGTTAAATTACACATTTTCCCTAATGGTAAGGATGGAAGAGATTTTGGACTGTTTTCAAGGAATTATTGAGCCAAAGGGATTTAAAATAAAAATCCCAGGAAGATTTGGCTGGTTTGAAAGGCATGTTCAGGCTTGCAAAAGGCTGTGACACAGGGGAGGTGGGGTGGGCCCCCGAGTTTGGATATTGGACAGTCTGAGAATGTCCTAGGCCACCTCAGCCTTTTACATAAAGACAATAAAACCTGTTCCCACCAGAATTCGCAGAGCCAAATACATGAATAAAAACAGGACATGTCCCCAGCAACACAAAGGAAAGAACATAGCCTTACAGGATACAACAATCTAGCCACAGTCCAAAACCAATCAAAGAGATTGACAAACGTTTTGCATTTTTAAACTAGTTTCAAGGCAATCCTGAAGCCAGTTAAAAGCCGATTAAGAGTTAGATGGACCATCCCCGAAACTCGTTAAGTTTAGATGGGCCATCCCCGAAGCTCGTTAAAGTTTTAAAACCTATTAAAAATATCGAGCCCACCAAATTTAACAAAGGAAACCAAGATTTGGCAGTCAGATAAGCCAGGCCTCAAACCAGTAAAATTGAGGCCTGCTTTGTTCAGTTAGACAGTCAGTTCGAGTTCAGCTCAGAGTTCAGTTCAGCCAATGAGAGTTCAAGTTGGAATACAGTTCAACGGATCACCAAGAACAGATCGGAGACCTGAAGGAAGAAAGAAGAAATGGAAATCGTGGCAACCAAAGGGCTACAGAAAGCAACAACCACCAATATTACCACCAACCATGGGCCACTGTGACCAACAAGAAATCAACCGCCGAAAAACTCACAAACCAAAGACTTGTTTCCACTCTACAGGCTAGTCTGACTTACCCCTGGGTAAGATTTGGACACAAAAGACCTTAAACCTAGCCCTAACCAAAGAAAATTGGGTCCTTACCCGCTACATCCAACAGCACGACTAACCGCATCAGCGGACCAACCCAAACTGAAGACCCTACGCAGGTGCAGTCTTCTACCACATCCAGGGCACGGCAGGCCCCAACCACCATAACTAAGGAGAACCCCAAAATCGCGAACCTCTGCAGTCTGTCAAGAAAGTCGTTTTGGTGAGCATTTCCTGGTCATCTGGATTCCAGCCTAGCTAGTGTAGTGGGGTTGGGAGGGTAAGGGATTTTGTATATTATATTCTGAGTGTTTCCCACCCCTTTAGAGCATAAGTTTTATTGTATTGTGTATTTTTCCTGTCTCAAAAATAAAGATCTGAATTCTTTTGACCAACCCAGGTGTCACAGAATCACAACAATGCAGATAGAGGCCATTTCGGCCCATCGAGCCTGCTCCGACACATATCCCACCCGATCCCCGTAACCCCTACACCAACACATATCCCACCCTATCCCCGTAACCCCACGTATTTAATCCCCCTAACACTAAGGGTCAATTTATCATAGCCAATCAACCTAACCCGCACATCTTTGGACTGTGGGAGGAAACCGGAGCACCCGGAGGAAACCCACGCAAACACGGGGAGAATGTGCAAACTCCACACAGACAGTCACCCGAGGCCGGATTCGAACCCGGGTCCCTGGCGCTGTGAGGCAACAGTGCTAACCACTATGCCACGGTGCTGCATGTCTGTTGCAAGTTTATTACAACCCCCAAATAAGTCCAAAGTCTAGAACAAAAGGGAGTGGGAGTGACTTGAACCGCTCAAAGGAGTCAGAGGGGAAGCTGACAACAACCCACACACCACCCCTTACAGCATGGCGACCGCAGTAGACCCTGTGTTTGATGAGAGAACGAAGATGGAAGAGAGGATTTCCTCTTATGTTTTTGAGAAGGTGAATATCACAAAGAAGTGGGTGACCAGTCTGTTGCATGCTGGGCATCCCATGGACGCTGCAGCCAAATGGACTGAGAGCAAGGATCATAAGAAGTCGGTAGAGAAGGCCATCTGGTTGGCCTGTGTCCTATGACAGATCCAGCTTTTAGACCAGCAGGTAAAAGCTTTAACAGCAGAGCTGCAGGAGGCAGCCAAACTGTCTCAGGCAAGAGCTTTAGCAGGGGAGGAACTATTGCAGGAATTACAAGCACAGAATCAAGAGAAATTACAGCTAGTAGAGAAACACAGAAACAGGCTGTGCTGTGAGTTTGGGTAAGTGTGTGAGTTCTTTAATTGTTATTTCTCTTTAAATCATTCTTGATAAGACTACGTAAGCAGTTTAAGTAAAGGGGAAAAGTTAAATATTTGGGATTCAGTTGGTTTAAGAAGAGTAAAACAAGGTTACACTGCAGTAGGAGTAAATTGGCACAGCAGGCAGTGGAAACCAGTTTTCTAACCAATCAGCAGGGGTGACTCATTTGGCTGTAAACAAACAAACAGTATAAAAAGACCAGGCTAGTGCGAGGAAGCACTGAGTGCGAGTCAGCAGAGGGTGCTGTGAGTTTGGGTAAGTGTGTGAGTTAGGGTAAGTGGGGTGTTAGGTGCTCTTTTCAAACTTTAACTCTGTGGGTTGTAGTTAATAAGGCCTTTCTGGTGCAGAGTGACTGTTGGTAAACCATTTAACTGGTGTAATTAGAGGGATTGATTAAACTTAAATCCAATTAATTTAAGGGGATACGAGCATCTATAATCGGGCAGAGGGTGTCCATAACTAACAATAAAAAATTTAATTAATTACATAGAATGGAGCAGGTGATGTGTTACTGTTGCGAGATGTGGGAGCCGGTGAGCCCAATTGAGGCTCACGGTGATTACGTCTGTGACAAGTGTCTGCTGCTACAGGAAATCCAGCTCCGTGTTGATGAGCTGGAGTCTGAGCTTCAGACACTGCGACACATCAGGGAGGGAGAGAAGTACCTGGACTCTGTGTATCAGGAAGTGATCACACCTATGAAGTTAATTAATTCAGATGTAGCCCATGGTCAGGGACAGGACGGTGTGACTACAAGTGAGGCAGGTACGGGGATCCAGGAGGTAGAGCTGGAGGAGCCGCAGCCCTTGCTCTTGTCCAACAGGTTCAAGGTTCTTACTCCCTGTGGGAACAGGAGCAGGGACTGCAGGGAGGATGAGCAACCTGGCCACAGCACTGTGGAACAGGGGGCCATTCAAGAGGGGGGAGTAAATAGAAATGTTGTAGTGGTAGGGGATAGTATTATTAGGGGGATAGATAGAGTTCTCTGCAGCCGAGAGCGAGAGTCCCGAAGGCTGTGTTGCCTACCCAGTGCCAGGGTTAAGGGCATCTCCTCTGGGCTGGAAAGAAACTTGTAGTGGGAGGGGGTGGATCCAGTTGTCATGGTCCATGTTGGTACAAATGACGTAGATAGGACTAGGAAGCCGGTTCTGTTAAAGGAGTATGAGCAGCTAGGGGTCAAATTAAAAAACAGAACCTCAAGGGTAATAATTACCTGAGCCACGAGCGAATTTGGCTAGGACAAATAAAATTAGAGAGTTAAATGCGTGGCTCAAAGACTGGTGTGGGAGAAATGGGTTTTGCTTCCTGGGACACTGGCACCAGTGGGGCAGGAGGGAGCTGTTCCGTTGGGACAGGCTTCACTTGGCCAGTGCTGGGACTAGAGTCCTGGCGGATCATATAACTAGGGCTGTAGAGAGGGCTTTAAACTAACTAGTGGGGGGGAGGTTCCTAGAGAGCAAATAATAAAAATGACAACAGAGAAGGTCATAGACTTAGGTAGCAGTGGGGAAATTAAAAACCAGAGTGTGTCAGGAAGGGGCAGAAGGTATGGAGTAAAAGGTAAAGTAATAATAAGGGCAAAAGCAGGAACTAAGTGTCACAAAACATATTTGAAAGTTCTCTATCTGAATGCACGTAGCATTCGTAACAAAATAGACGAGTTAATGGCACAAATAACTACATATGGGTATGATCTTGTGGCCATTACAGAAACATGGCTGCAGGGTGACAATGCCTGGGTATTAAACATACCAGGTTATTTAACGATCAGGAAGGACAGGCAGGAAGGAAGAGGAGGTGGGGTGGCTATGTTAATAAAGGAAGGAATCACTGTAATACAGAGAAATGATATTGGGTCAAAAGATCAGGATAATGAAACAGTTTGGGTGGAGGTAAGGAATAATAAGGGGAAAAAAACACCAGTGGGCGTAGTCTATAGGCCTCCGAACAGTTGCAACTGTGTTGGATGAAGTATCAATCAGGAAATAGTTGAGGCTTGTAATAAGGGAACATCTATAATTATGGGGGATTTGAACTATCATATTAATTGGACAAATCAAATTGGGCAGGGCTGCCTTGAGGATGAGTTCATTGAGTGTATTAGGGATGGGTTTCTTGAGCAGTATGTAACTGAACCGACCAGGGGGCAAGCAACCTTAGATCTGGTCCTGTGTAATGAGACAGGATTAATTAAAAATGTCCTAGTAAATGATCCCCTTGGAATGAGTGACCATAACTTGGTTGAATTCCATATTCAATTAGAGGGTGAGAAGGTTGGATCTCAAACAAGCGTGCTAAGGTTGAATAAAGGAGACTATGAAGGTATGAGAGCGGAATTGAGTAGAGTGGATTGGGAAAATAGATTAAAGGGTAAGACGATACATGATCAGTGGTGTACATTTAAGGAGTTATTTTACAGCTTCCAAAAAATATATATTCCACTGAGAAGAAAGGGGTGTAAAAGAAAAGACAGCCATCTGTGGCTATGTAAAGAAATTAAGGATAGTATTCGACTAAAAACAAGGGCATATAAGGTAGCCAAATCAAGTGGGAGGATAGAGGATTGGGAAAACTTTAAAAGACAGCAAAAAATAACAAAAAGATTGATTAAGAAAGGGAAGATAGATTATGAAAGTAAATTAGCAAAAAATATAAAAACAGATAGTAAGAGTTTTTATAGTTATATAAAAAGAAAGAGGGTGGCTAAAGTAAATGTTGGTCCCTTAGAGGATGAGACCGGGAAATTAATGGTGGGAAATATGGAGATGGCAAAAACACTGAATGAATATTTTGTATCAGTCTTTACAGTAGAAGACACTAAGAATATCCCAACACTGGACAAACAGGGGGCTGTAGGGGGGGAGGAGCTAAACACGATCAAAATCACTAAGGAAGTGGTACTCGGTAAAATAATGGGACTCAAGGTGGATAAATCACCTGGACTTGATGGCTGACATCCTAGGGTCTTGAGGGAAGTGGCGGTAGGGATTGTGGATGCATTGGTAATAATTTTCCAAAACTCCCTGTACTCAGCTAAGGTCCCGGCAGACTGGAAAACTGCTAATGTAACACCCTTATTTAAAAAGGGCAGCAGACAGAAGGCTGGAAACTATAGACCAGTTAGCCTAACATCTGTGGTAGGTAAAATTTTGGAGTCCATTATTAAGGAGACAGTAACAGGACATTTGGATAATCATCATTTAATAGGACAAAGTAAGCATGGTTTTATGAAGGGGAAGTCATGTTTGACAAATTTGCTGGAGTTCTTTGAGGAAGTAACATATAGGGTGGATAAAGGGGAACCAGTGGACGTAGTGTATTTAGACTTCCAAAAGGCATTTGACAAGGCGCCACACAAAAGATTATTGCTTAAGATAAAAAATCACGGGATTGGGGGTGATATTCTGGCATGGATAGAGGATTGGCTATCTAACAGAAGGCAGAGAGTTGGGATAAATGGTTCATTCTCAGAATGGCAATCAGTAACTAGTGGTGCTCCGCAGGGGTCGCTGCTGGGTCCCCAACTCTTTACAATCTATATTAACGATTTGGAGGAGGGGACCGAGTGTAACATATCAAAGTTTGCAGATGATACTAAGATGGGAGGGAAAGTAGTGAGTGAGGAGGACATAAAAAACCTGCAAGGGGACATAGACAGGCTAAGTAAGTGGGCAGAGATTTGGCAGATGGAATACAATACTGGAAAGTGTGAGGTTGTGCACTTTGGCAGGAAAAATCGTAGAGCAAGCTATTATCTTAATGGCAAGAAACTGGAAAGTACTGAAGTACAAAGGGATCTGGGGGTCCTGGTGCACGAAACTCAAAAGGTTAGTATGCAGGTGCAGCAAGTGATTAAGAAGGCCAATGGAATGTTGGCTTTCATTGCTAGGGGGATAGAATATAAAAATAGAGAGGTATTGCTTCAGTTGTACAAGGTATTGGTGAGACCGCACCTGGAATACTGCATACAGTTTTGGTGTCCATACTTAAGAAAAGACATACTTGCTCTCGAGTCAGTACAAAGAAGGTTCACTCGGTTAATCCCGGGGATGAGGGGATGGACATATGAGGAGAGGTTTCTTATGTTCATTAATAACTAGACATTCTTATTATGAACACAGCTAGCTTCTAGCTAGTCATTTAGTCAGTACACGTTCTCTAGGTACAGTATCTGTAGAGATGCAGCATGTGTGCTCCTGTGTGCAGGCTGCCATCTTGACTGTTGCCTTGTGGGTAGCCTAGTGCCTCATGGGTAATGTAGTCTTAATATCTATACAGCTGTGTAGTGTAGTCTAATATGCATACAGCTATATACAGCTCTACACAGCTCTACGGCTCCACCTAGTGTCCACTATAGAATGACATGTTATTGATCATTACATCCCCCTTTCTTTGAGGTTTAACAAAATCAATATCAATCAACTTTCAAGAAAACAATAAAGATAATATCAGTAACACTTTTGTTAGTGCTCTATAAACATAAACATTTTCAAAACAGTCAACACATTTTCAAAGCTTTACATTGTACTCAAAGATTAAGTCTATCAGGCTCTTTTACTTCACGTCTGGATCTTCTCAACACGGGTAAGTCTGATGTGTCTTCATGAGATTGTTCTGGCGGTGAATGACAAGATGCAGTTGCGGCATTGTCATCAATCTGCTCTTGTATAGATCGAGGTCTCCTTGCGATCTTTGCTTGGAGAGGTTTTCAGTGTTTCCTTCACTCTTCATTCCATAACTCTCACTGTAGTCAATGCACTCTCGAAAATCTGCTGGCAGCTGGATCCCAACATACAACATAGTCCTCTCAGCAGCCTCGGCTAATGGAACACCAAAGATTGGCCTGAGGGAAGAAGGAGTATCCACCGGAACTGCTTCCTGTTCTGGTGCAGGCTTCTTCTTTTTCTTTTTCTCTTTCCACTGCTTAACAACATCTGCTGAGGTTATATCTTTGGACTTTTTCCCCTTGTGTTTTTCCTCTTCGTGCTTTTCTTCCTTTGGCTTCTCTTGACCTTAAAGTCTTTTTCTTTCTTCTTGGAGAAACTAGGCTTTTTGAAGACATGGATACCCTTTGGCCTTTTCATCCTTGATGGGCTCTCTGCTTCATCACCTGAGTCATCTGGTCTGCTTATGGCACAGTTTATACGGTAGACTCTCTTGAGCAGTTCTAAGTCTTCACAAGCTTTGTCACCTAGTATCGAATCAAGTCTTTCAGCCACAACAGAAAACATGAGATGATGCACTTTGTCTTTGACTGTCACTTTAAGTCTGCATACACCTAAGCTATCTATTTTCTGTCCATTATACCTCTTCAGTAGTTCTGACTTTTTCTGTATTTTGGGCTTTTCTTTCATATTTTTAATATCACTCATACTGATTAAGTTTGCTTTTGCCCCAGTGTCCAGTTTCAATGTAACTAATGCTCCATTTATCTGCAGTGGGATCATCCATTTGTCCTCTTTTACTGCATTAACTTTATGTTCAGCATTGTCCATTTCTGAGGGCTGCACATTTTCTGTATCTTTTTTGATATCGTCACATGACACCATTCCTACAAAAAATGTCTCACTTAAATCAGTGTCCTCAATCACATTAACTTGTTGCCCTTTCGTCGTTTTTACTTTTGAAAAGCATTGTTTGGCAAAGTAATTCTTTCCATTACACTTTGTGCACATTTTTCCAAATGCTGGGCAGTGTCTTAACTGGTGTTTGTAACCACAGCGTTTACAATTAAAAATGTCATCCTCCGATTGCTTTTCATTTCTGTTCTGCCCACGTTTCTTCCCCTTGTAGGACACAGCACCGACAGCAGCATTATCACTCATTACAATCGCATCATTATTGATTTCACTGAAAGTCTTTGCGTGCTTTCGAGCTAGCTCGCTGGCTTGGCATATTTTCACCGCATTTTCCAAATTTAGTTCGGTTTCTCTCAACAGACGTTCCCTGACTTTTTTATCATGAATACCAAACACAATCTGGTCATGAATCATGGATGATTTCAGCTCAGAGAAATTACATGTCTGTGCTTTCAGTTTCAGATCAGTTATAAAGCTGTCAAAAGTCTCATTTTGTTGTTGTGTCCGAGAACGGAAGATGTATCTTTCATAAGTCTCATTCTTTTTCGGAGAGCAATGTGCATCAAATTTTTTTAGCACATCTTCTAATTTTTCTCTGTTCTCCTCTGGATTAAATACAAATGTATTAAATACCTCTATCGCCTGTGGGCCTGCAACCATAAGCAGCAACGCTATCTTCCTTGCATCTGGCTTTGTACCGAATCCGATGGCTGCAATGTAGAGTTCGAATTGTTGTTTAAAATTCTGCCAATTGTAGTCGATTTTTTCTGTGAGTTTCAAACGCTCTGGTGGCTTCAAATTCTCCATGTCGCTTTTCACAATTTTTAGCAGATCTTCACCATCCTGGTACCATCTTATGTTCTTTAATAACTAAACATTCTTATTATGAACACAGCTAGCTTCTAGCTGGTCATTTATTCAGTACATGTTCTCTAGGTACAGTATCTGTAGAGATGCAGCATGTGTGCACCTGTGTGCAGGCTGCCATCTTGACTTTTGCCTTGTGGGTAGCCTAGTGCCGCATGGGTAGTGTAGTCTTAATATCTATACAGCTGGGCAGTGTAGTCTTATATACATACAGCTATATACAGCTCTACACAGCTCTACGGCTCCACCTAGTGTCCACTATAGAATGACCTGTTATTGATCATTACAAGGTTGAGTAGATTGGGACTCTACTCATTGGAGTTCAGAAGAATGAGAGGCGATCTTATTGAAACATATAAGATTGTGAAGGGGTTGGATCGGGTGGATGCGGGGAGGATGTTCCCGACGATGGGTGAAACTAGAACTAGGGGGCATAGTCTTAGAATAAGGGGCTGCTCTTTCAAAACTGAGATGAGGAGGAACTACTTCACTCAGAGGGTGGTAGGTCCATGGAATATGCTGCCCCAAAAAGCTGTAGAAGCTACATCATTACATAATTTTAAAACAGAAATAGACAGTTTCCTAGAAGTAAAGGGAATTAAGGGTTACGGGGAGCGGGCAGGAATTTGGACATGAGTCTAGGTTCGGATCGGACATGGCCCTGTGGGTAGTGGAGCAGGCCCAGGGGCCGTGTAGCCTGATCCTGCTCCTATTTCGTGTGTCTAATTCTGTTAGATTCAGGAGATGGTCCTGTGATAGTAGATTGGCTGTTAGGATCAGATCAGCCATGATCTTATTGAATGGCGGAGCAGGCTCGAGGGGCCGATTGGCCTACTCCTGCTCCTATTTCTTATGTTCTTATGTTCTTATGTAGGCATGAGTATTTTCGGTGTCAAGTCACCGAGGCAAAATGAAATGAGCTGGTACTAAAAGAGGAGAACGCGCGCCTAACCAGACAGTTAAGGGAACAGGAGGAGCAGTACAGGAATATAAAGGCAGTTTATCAATTCGCAAGCAGTAGGGAGTTTGAAGCGGGAGATCACGGCCCCAGTCAAAAGCAGATAGAACATTTAAAACTTGCTCTGTCCAGGGCAAAAGGCATGGTATGTCTAGTAAGCCTGGGTGCGGCCCGGGTAGACCTGGAAGTAGGAGTAGAAACTGTGCAGACGTCACCTGTGGTGCCAGGGAGCAACTCGGTTGGGCAGCAGGAGGGACCAGCAATCTGTAGAGAAGACAGGGAGGCGTGCACACCACCGCCACCTATGGCGCCGGGTTTTGACTCGGTTTGGCAGCAGGGTGAAGTGGGCAAAGAAATGCAGGAAAGGTCGGAACTGGGGCCGATGTGCCCGACTCGGCAGCAGAAGTTTGGCCCACCTGGGGTAGGTGGGAGCCAGGGCCCCCCTGAAAGCCAGTTTGTGATTCCCCATGGGACCCAACAGCTTAGGGCTATGGTAAGCCACTTGAGTAAGCTCACCGACAAGGGAGACCCCTCAGCCCACTTTATGGATGTGGAACAAGCAGCAGGCATTAATGAGTGCGGCGACTCAGAAATGGGCAAGATGCTCCTGTTCACCTTGGATGGCAAGCTGTACCAGTCCCACTCTGCTGAATGCAAGAAGGGAGAGGGAGTGTACGCTGCCATCCGGGATCAAGTTCTGGAGGTGATGGGGATGAATGATGGTAGTCCGTTCTCCCGGGTGGAGAAGACTACACAGTTAGCAGGGGAGACCCCACAGGCTTTCGCAGACAGGCTGTGGCCTGTGTACAGGAGTGCCTGTAATGGGGATCTCGACTGGGCTAACTTGAACCAGGATGAGCTGGCTCACTGGCCCCGAAACAGCTTGCCACGGATCAGAGCCAAGGCCGAACTATGGTTCGACACAAGAGGCCCCCAAGTCACCGAGGAGACAGTGGTCAGACAACTGACCCTGGCTTACCGTAACGGTAGTGGGGTAGACGAACCACAGACAAAAGGGAAAGTGCATGAGTTAAAACACAGCCAGGGTAAGAAGGAATGGCACCAGGAAGGGGGTAACCCTTCCGATGTGAGGCGTAACTGCTTCGGGTGCGGGAAGAGTGGACATTGGAGAAGGGACTGTAAAAATCCTTGGAAGGATAGTGCAGGAAAGAATGCCCCAGCTCCCACCCCAAAGGCAGAAACACTGGCCTCTCCCCCCACAGTAGATTCGATAGTAGCTGCACTTCGAGTTTTGTTGGCTGGCCCAAGGAGGGTAGCCACAGCCACGGATGCTTTAACTACATCTGCCCCCCCAGTTAACACAGACTTATGACTAGAGCCAGCACAGCCTGTCTATCTGTGTCCCCTTGAGTACGATGTATGGAAAAGACCGCTTGTGGAGGTGGAGAAGGTAAAAGGGACCTATCTGTTGGACATGGGAGCTTCGAGCACCATAGTCTACTCAGATAACCCCACTACCTCACCTCTGTCTAACGGGGTCCCATACAGCTTAGTGGGGTTCACAGGTAACGAGCAGGTTGACTCGTTCTCTATCCCGTTGTCCATTCATTTGGGAGCACTCCACACCAAGTGGACTTGTGTTCTAATGAAGTGGGAGCAAGAAGGGAAGAGGATCCTGGGGGCTGATTTTATCATAGGCCACAGGATCCTAGTGGATCTTAGGAACCACTGTCTGTGGGGAGCATGCACCGGCAAAGAGGGTGAAGTGGCAGTTATCCCAGGAAAATAGGTGTAATAATAATAAATAACTTCCGGATGAAGTTATGTGCACATCACTTCCTGTGAACTGTGAACTGTGAACTCTGTGCATACATCACTTTCTGTGCGTACGTCACTTCCTGTGTTTGGACTAGTATAAATACTGAACTGCTCAGTATGGTAAAAGGGCTTCTCCTAGAGGCATGGTGAAGACCGCTCTTGTATATAGTATAATTATAAGTTGTTTAAAGCTTACTTTAAAGTTCCTTGATGTGTGAGACTCCTTTTTCCATCAATTTAAGCAACTTAGCATTTACACTCACAAATACTAGACCTTCAGACAAACTCAGAGTTAAGGATCCAGGGAATCACCCATCATGGAAAACATCCTTAAACCTACTCGTCTGGACTTGGACCCAAATGCACCAGCAGCTGGCAGGGTATGGAAGCATTGGTACCGTACTTTTGAGAATTTTCTTGATGAATGTAAAGCGAATGCTTCTACTAAACTGAGGATACTTATCAACCATGTGACCCCAACAGTATTTGAATATGTTGATGAATGGGATAATTACGATGAGGTGATCCGGGCACTTAAAAAACTATATGCCAAGACCGCAAATGAGGTCTATGCTAGACATCTACTGGCCACAGCCCAACAAGGGCCGGGGAATCGATTAACGAATTCCTTCAAGAACTTTGCAGGCTCAGCGTAGATTGTAACTTTCAGGCAGCCTCGGCTGAGCTGTACCGCGAAGACATGATTCGTGATGCTTTCATCTGCGGGATTGCCTCTCCATTTATACGCCAGCATCTACTAGAAAGTAAAACACTTGAGCTACAAAAGGCTTTTGACCTGGCTTGTTCTCTGGATTTGGCAAAGAAAAATGCAGACCTCTATCAGCTGCCCAGATCTCGATCTGCTGCTGTAACTGCAACCAAACGATTCAAGTGGCCTCAGGTGAACCCTATCATGGAGGAATCTAATCCTGATGATAATTCTGATGAAGAAGAGGAGGATGACCCCACTTTAGCAGCCTCTTGGCAATCTAGGAAGGAATGCTTCTTTTGTGGAGATTCTTTTCACCCTAGGAAATTCTGCCCTGCTCGCAATGCGATCTGCAGTCATTGCGATAAAAAGGGACACTTTGCAAAAGTTTGCCAATCAAGAGCCTCTACGAGGGCCTATCCAGCAAAGGCCTACCGAACTGCCCCAATTAGGGCCTATCAAGATGCTCCGGCTAGGACCTATCAAGCTTCCTCTCGAGCTCTCTCCCGAAGAACACACCTAGAGTTTCAGCCACTCTCTGTGCAACCACACCAATTACAGCTGCTTGCCCACAGAACCTGTTTCATGCAGCTACAAAAGTTTCAATTAATGGGCATACCTTAGATGCCTTAATTGACTCAGGAAGTACTGATAGTTTCATTAGAGAACAGATTGTTGCGAAATTGAAACTACATATCTTCCCATCAGACCAGGCAATTGCGATGGCTCAGTCATCACTTAATACCAGAATCTCCGGCTTTTGTATTATTGATATGACACTTAATGGTCGCATGTATCCCTCCACCCGACTTTCGGTGCTCAAGGACTTATGTAGTGATCTCATCTTAGGGCTGGATTTTCAAAAACAGCATAAGAAACTCACCATTGAGTTCGGCAGATCCAAACCTGGACTTACTATTTCTAATATACTGTCTAAATTACCGTTTTGTGCATTATCAGCAGCTTCACTTGATGAACCCTCATTATTTGCCAGTATTCCTCCTCGATGCAAACCAATAATAATGAAATCGCGGCGCTTTAGTCAGGAAGACCAATCTTTTATTGAGGCTGAAATCTCTCAACTTTTAGCAGAGGATATCATCGAACCATGTTCGTCGCCCTGGCGGGCTCAAGTCGTCATCGTCAAGAACCCTCTAAAACCTCACAAACAATGACTATGCATTGATTATTCGCAAACCATCAATCAATATACTGACTTGGACGCCTACCCATTGCCACGCATTGATGATATGGTTAATAAACTGGCTGAATACAAAGTGTTCTCAACTTACGATTTAAAAAGTGCCTATCATCAGGTACCCTTGAAGGTCTCAGATAAGCAGTACACGGCCTTTGAGGCTAATGGACGGCTGTACCAATTTCGTCGCCTCCCATTCGGGGTTACTAATGGAGTGGCTGTCTTCCAACGGGCAATGGATGGCCTGGTTAAGCAGGAAAACTTAAGGGACACTTTTCCCTATCTTGATAACATTACTATTGCAGGTCACGATCAACAGGAACACGACGCCAACCTCCAAAAATTTCAGGATGCCCTCCATCACCGTAACTTAACTTTGAATGAATCTAAATCTGTTGAGTCATAACCGACCATCAACATCCTTGGCTACTGCGTAGGCAATGGTATCATTAAGCCAGACCCAGAAAGACTTCGCCCGCTCCAAGAGCTCCCGTCACCTAAGAATCCGGCTTCTTTACGTCGGGCTCTCGGTCTGTTTGCATACTACGCTAAATGGATTCCTCATTTTTCAGACAAAATCCAACCCTTGCTGCATGCTAGATCATTTCCATTGGAAACAGCGGCTGTTGCAGCCTTTAACCTTCTCAAAAAACAGTTGGAGAAAGCGGCTCTTCACTCCATCGATGAGAATCTCCCTTTCATAGTCGAATGTGAAGCCTCGGAGGTGGCGATCTCGGCTACTCTAAATCAAGAAGGTTGTCCTGTAGCATTTATGTCCAGGACCTTAAAAGGTGCCGAGCTACATTATCCTCCGGTTGAGAACGAAGCCATAGCCATCATAGAGGCGGTACGGAAGTGGAACCATTTCCTAGCTCGCCAGCACTTTACATTG
The DNA here is from genome assembly GCF_052327205.1 of Somniosus microcephalus. Taxonomy (NCBI): domain Eukaryota; kingdom Metazoa; phylum Chordata; class Chondrichthyes; order Squaliformes; family Somniosidae; genus Somniosus; species Somniosus microcephalus. The sequence goes on along the minus strand of NC_140997.1, from coordinate 114,929,610 downwards.
ATCACGGACCAGCGATCAGTCACCTTCATGCTCGATAATCGAAAACGAACCAAAATTAAGAATAATAAAATACAGCTTTGGAGGATGGAACTGGCCTCTTTTGGTTACACCATTCACTATCGACCTGGCAAGGAGAATGTGGCCCCGGATACCCTCACACGAGCATTCTGCTCCACTATGTCATCCTCTACTCTCATAGATGTCCATAATGGATTGTGTCATCCTGGCGTTACGCGCATGCTACATTTCGTACGATCACGGAATCTCCCTTTTTCTACTGGAGATGTAAAGAAAATGTGCTCAGAATGCCGGCTTTGCGCAGAATTAAAACCTCAGTTCTTCTGCCCCTCAGATGGTATGCTCATACACGCAACCCAACCGATGCAACGACTTAGCATCGATTTTAAGGGCCCAGTGCCCTCTTCAACTCGGAACACATATTTGCTCACCATGATTGATGAATATTCACATTTTCTGTTTGCCTTCCCCTGCTCCAATATGGTAAAAGGGCTTCTCCTAGAGGCATGGTGAAGACCGCTCTTGTATATAGTATAATTATAAGTTGCTTAAAGCTTACTTTAAAGTTCCTTGATGTGTGAGACTCCTTTTTACATCAACAGGGAAAGGGGACCTTGTGCACCCTAAAACCCAAGGACGGTTACGACCTCGAGCAAATGGTCAGTAACACTCCAGTGGAGTACCAGGCATTTGTGCGAGCACACCTCGGCACATTTGCCACTCACAAGCATGATTGTGGGAGGGTGAACGGGGTCGAAGTGAGTGTAGATGGGGACCCCATGACCCGACCACAAAAGCAGTATAATTTCCCCAAAGAGGCGGAGAAGGACATGGAAACAGCCATGACCTCTCTGGCCAAACAGGGGGTATTGAGACCAATAGCCACCCATGTAAACTCTCCGTTGTGGCCGGTTAGGAAACCGGACAACTCCTGGAGAGCCACGGTAGACTATCGGGTGCTCAATAGAAACATCCCCGCCTGTGCACCCACGATCGCAGCTGTCGCCGACCTCATAGGAAGTATTCTAGCCTCCGCAACCACCTTCACGGTGCTGGATATTTCCAACGAGTTTTGGTCCATCCCTCTGTGGAGCGAGGACCAGTACAAGTTCGCCTTTACGTTTAAGGGCCAACAGTACACCTGGAACTGCCTACCACAGGGGTTCCACAATAGCCCCAGCATCTTCCATCAGTGTATGGCAGATTGCTTAAAAGGCTTCAGCCGACCCCAACAGTTAGTCCAGTATGTGGACGACCTGCTCCTATTCACTGATGAAGGAGAGGAACACGGCCCACTACTGGCTGAACTGCTGGAGTTGCTCAAGCAGGAAGGTTTTAAGGTAAACCCCAAGAAGGTGCAGATCGGCCAAAAGGAAGTAAAGTTCCTAGGGCTGGCTGTACGAGCAGGAGAAAGGGCCATAGATAAAGCCAGAAGGGAAGCAGTACAGGAGTTACCAGCCCCCAGTACAGTGACAGGAGTGAGATCCTTTCTAGGGCTGACAGGTTACTGCAGGGATTTTATTGAAGATTATGCCACCACAGCAGCTCCTCTGCTCCGACTCCTGCACAAGGGAATGGAGTTGGTTTGGGATGAGGGTTCCGAGGCAGCATTTGTAAACCTCAAGAAAAATCTGCAGACCGCACCAGCTCTAGGGGTGACTGATGGGGAGAAAGAGTTTTTCTTGGAGGTAGCAGCCAGCGGGGACAGTCTGAGATCAGTGCTGCTCCAGGAGCGGCACAGTCAGCTGAGACCGGTGGTTTACTCCTCCAGGATATTCACGGATGTGGAAAAGGGCTATTCCAACTGTGAGAGGCACATCCTCGCCACTCACTGGGCTGTGAAAAGATCATTGATCTTCACAGGCACCTCGCCCATCACCCTCCTCACCCATCACACACCCACCCAGATGCTCTTAGATGGGAGAATTAAAGATGGGACAGTGATCAGTGCCCACATTGCTCGCTGGACCCTGATTCTCTGCCAGATGGATCTAAGGGTGAAAGGTCTCTGCGAGCCAAAGCTCGCAGCCAACATGATCTATCCAGGGACGGCCCACCGGTGTTCTATTGAAGGGGTGTGGGAAGTCAACATAGGTTTTCGGGCCGGGATACACCCCACAGGCCGCGAAATCTATGTGGATGGTTCCAGCACAGTATCTGCTGGGAAACAACTCACAGGGTGTGGAGTTTATGACCCAGGGGCAGACATTGCCCTGGCAATTAAACTCCCCAGCACCATGAGCGCCCAGCAGGCTGAACCTACCCAGAGAAATTCCCTACCCCATACACGATTTGTTCGGACAGCATGTTCACGTGCAATTCGTGTACGGAATACCTGACCATCTGGTCCCGTCGGGGATAAACCTCCACTGACGGGAGACCTCTGGCCATCAAGCCTCTGCTGGAGAAAATCATGACAGCCATAGGGAATGAAGGGAAGGTCTTTATCCTTAAGGTTAAGGCCCAATCGAAGACAGAACCCTTGAGAGAGGGATATCAAAGGGCAGATGAACTAACCAAGCAGGGAGCTAGGGAAGGAGAGTCTTGGGACCCCTACCAGACAGGGTCGGTAGCCGCAATCCGGGACAAGGGAGGTACACAAGGGGTAGCCTTGGTCCCGGACCTAAAGCAGGCCCAGGTATGGGATCCCATCCTCAGAGCCATCTTGAACGCGCTCACAAAAGGGGAGAAGGTAGAGGGCCCGTACGGTATAGCAGCCATCACCGTCAAGGAAGGCATGCTGTTCAGGGGGCAGCAATGGGTAGTGCCGCAGCAGCACAGAAATGAATTCCTCCAACTGGCCCATGAGGGTCCAGGAGTGGGGCATCCCGGGGCTGAGGCCACCTCGCAGAGGGTGGAACAGGCAGGGTGGTGGCCAGGACTGAGGGAACAGGTCCGCAAGTTCTGTGCCGACTGTCTGGTGTGTGCTGCCAATAACCCTGACCCCTAGAAAAGGAAGATATCTTTGGGACACACCAGGAGGGTAGAGGGACCATGGCAGTCAATCCAGGTCGATTACATCGGGCCCCTACCCACCGCCCAGGGAGGTTACAATTACTGCCTAGTCCTGGTGGATGTGTTCTCAAAGTGGGTGGAAGCTTTTCCCTGCTGTACAGCTACCGCGTTGGGTACAGCCAAGATCCTGGTCAGGGAAGTGTTCTCATGATGGGGACTCCCACAGTATGTGGAGTCTGACAAAGGGAATCACTTTACCGGACAGGTCATGCAGGAGACCCTCATGGTACTCGGCATTGAAGGGAAATGGCACATCGCCTACAACTCACAGTCATCGGGTCCTGTAGAGCTTTTAAACCGCACTATAAAGGAAAAGCTGCGCAAAGAGACGGGAGACTCACCCAAGAAGGTCTTACCATTGGTCTTGATGGGGATCCGAGCCAGCCAGTCAAAGAGCACAGGGTATTCCCCACACGAGCTTATGACTGGTAGGGTTATGCGGACCCCCACCTATGTGCTAGCACTGGTGCTGACAGAAGGCCAGCTCAGAGAGGTGAACCGGGACAGTTTTGTCAGGAATCTTTTTGAACACCTTAAACAGATTCACTGGCAGGCTGCTAGCAACATGGGAAAACAGCACCGGAGTAACCGATTGCTGCTAGAACCCAACAGGCACCACGAGTGGGAGATAGGGGATCAGGTCATGGTGAGAAACTTCGCCCGGTTGGGAAGTTTCGAACCATTATATATGGGACCATACAGCATTGTGGACAAGGCAAGCCCCATGGTGTATGCCATCAAGATGCCCTGCTGCACAAAGTGGTTCCACATTAATCAGTGCAAGCTGTTTAAGGCGGAGTGTGTAACGGTCAGCAAGGGTTAAGCGCATTAAGGCTAGAGAGCTGCCGCCTGCAGCTGTAGCAGACTCACAGACCACAAAGGTGGGGGCAGTGAATTGTGTGACTGGTTGGCAGACAGAAAGCAGAGTTGGAATAAATGAGTCTTTTTCTGAGTAGCAGGCAGTGACTAGTGGGGTACCGCAGGGATCGGTCCTTGGACCCCAGCTATTCACAACATATATTAATGATGATCTAGACAAGGCAACTAGATGTAATATCTCCAAATTTGCAGATGACTCAAAGCTGGGTGGGCATATGTGCTGTGAGGAGGATGCCGAGAAACTCCAGTATGATTTGGACATGTTAGGTGATTGGGCAGAAGCATGGCAGATGCAATATAACGTGGATAAATGCGAGGTTATCCACTTTGGTGTCAAAAACAGGAAGGCAGATTATTATCTGAATGGCAATAGATTGGGAGAAGGGGAAGTGCAACGCGACCTGGGTGTCCTTGTGCACCAGTCGCTGAAGGTAAGCATGCAGGTGCAACAGGCGGTTAAGAAGGCAAATGGTATGTTGGTCTTCGTAGCGAGAGGGTTTGAGTACAGGAACAAGGATCGCTTGCTGCAGTTGTACAGGGCCTTGGCGAGACCACATCTCGAGTATTGTGTGCAGTTTTGGTCGCCTTATCTGAGGAAGGATGTTCTTGTCATGGAGGGAGTTCAGCGAAGATTCACCAGGCTGATACGTGGGATGGCAGGAATGACGTATGAGGAGAGATTGGGTCAATTGGGCTTATACTCACTGGAGTTTAGAAGAATGAGAGGAGATCTTATTGAAACTTATAAAATTCTGACAGGACTGGACAGACTAGATGCAGGAAGAATGTTCCCAATGGTCGGGGAGTCCAGAACCAGGGGTCACAGTCTAAGGATAAGGGGTAAGCCATTTAGGACAGAAATGAGGAGGAATTTCTTCACCCAGTGTAGGGATTACGCAATAATTTCAAGATTTCCTACAGTTCTGAAGATTAATTTTGATTAAAAGAATACCTGGGTAATATACCTTTAAAAATCCAGGGATCAAAATGGCCATCAGACCACATGGCAGATGACAAAAGGACTTGAAAAGGCAGCCTGCTGTCTGTGAGAAAGGTTCAATGGAGCAGTCAATCTGCCAATCAAAGGGGAGTTCCCCTCCCTGCAGAGACAATCGATGTGTTTACAGAAACTGCTACACAAAGGATTACTGCGGTTTCAGTCTGACCACAAGGACAATGACTTTTGTTTACACTACTCAAGCAATCAAGGAAATAGACATGATTTTTTTCCAACCATGGCAGCTTTATTCAAATGCCCATCACAGACAATGAGGACACATTTAAACTGGAAAACAAAACAGATTAAACGAATGGTAATTCATCCAAACCCATTACAGACAATGGGGCAGATTGGATCCCTTTTTGTTTAGCCCAGATACATCCGGATTTGGCTGGGCCCCAAATGGGGTATAAAAGATAGCTTCTCAGAAGCCTCTCTCTCTCTGTGGCCTCGCCTCCGTGCTCTCTACAACATGGGAGCCTGCCTAAGGGATTGGAACACCAGCAGTTTACGTTGAAAATACCGGGGTGCTTTTACTTCAGGGCAGTGAAGATCAAAGATTGCAGGGCATGGAGCAGGTGTTCTTCATTGGTGAGCATATATTTTTCTGGCCCATTACAAGCCAACTTAGAATAGGTATGGGTTGGGAATTAAGTGGGAATTTTGTTAGAACTGTGATTTTAGTCGCTCTTCCCTCGTTGTGTCCGTTCTCTCCTCCCCTATTTAAGTAACAGTGTTGCACTAGCAGATAAGGCTGTAGTGAACACTGAGTAGCTGTATTAAGTAAAAGCCACTAAGCAAAGGTGCTGTAGTGAGCAAGGTATTTCTATATTAAAAGTGCTGTTAAAAAGGGTGTTGCACTAAGCAGAGAAGTGCTTCTAGTGGACACTAAGGGTTCTGTATTAAAGTGCTGTTTTTAAGTAAAAGCCACTAAGCAAAGGTGCTGTAGTGAGCAAGGTGTTTCTATATGAAAAGTGCTATTAAAAAGGGTGTTGCACTAAGCAGAGAAGTGCTTCAGTGGACACTAAGGGTTCTGTATTAAAGTGCTGTTTTTAAGTAAAAGCCACTAAGTAAAGGTGCTGTAGTGAGCAAGGTGTTTCTATATTTAAAAGTGCTATATTTAAATAAAGGAGTGTTGCACTGAGCAAAGAGCGCTGTGGTGGACACTAAGTGTACTGCGTTAAGCAAAAGTGCTGTACCAGGCATAAGTGCTGCATCGATTACATTTTAAGTTGTTTCTTTCTTTTGTTTCAATAAATACTGGTCTGTTTTGCACCCAAACCACGAGTCACGTTTTTCTGTCTACATAAGTCCGGCGGTCAGAACCAGGAATAGGGGAGCGCTTCAAAACCGCACGGGGGTCCCTGGAGCAGCTCAGAGACTTCTGACTGGCCAGAGACAAATAACCCCAACCCCGCTAGCGTGTGCTAATTCCTACACCAGAGAGTGGTGAATGTTAGATCCGTGATTATTTAAATATGATGTTTCCCCAAGAACTACACGGAGGCTGTAATTTAACTATCAACAGGTGTTTACTAGAGTAGAGTAGTCTCACGACTGATGTACAGAAGCCTGCTCCGGCTTTATATACAGGTCATAGAGTCATAGAGTTATACAGCACGGATAGAGGCCCTTCGGCCCATCGTGTCCACGCCGGCCATCACGCCCTGTCTAATCTAATCCCATATTCCAGCATTTGGTCTGTAGCCTTGTATGCTATGGCATTTCAAGTGCTCATCCAAATGCTTCTTGAATGTTGTGAGGGTTCCAGCCTCCACAACCCTTTCGGGCAGTGAGTTCCAGACTCCAACCACCCTCTGGGTGAAAAAGTTCTTTCGCAAATCCCCTCTAAACCTCCCGCCCTTTACCTTGAATCTATGCCCCCTAGTTATTGACCCTTCTACTAAGGGAAAAAGCTCCTTAGTATCCATCCTATCTATGCCCCTCATAATTTTGTACACCTCAATCATGTCCCCCCTCAGCCTCCTCTGCTCCAAGGAAAACAAACCCAATCTGCCCAGTCTCTCTTCATAGCTGAAGCGTTCCAGCCCTGGTAGCATCCTGGTGAATCTCCTCTGCACCCTCTCCAAAGCTATCACATCCTTCCTGTAGTGTGGCGACCAGAACTGCACACAGTATTCCAGCTGTGGCCTAACCAATGTTTTATACAGCTCCATCATAACCTCCTTGCTCTTATATTCTATGCCTCGGCTAATGAAGGCAAGTATCCCATATGCCTTTTTTACCACCTTATCCACCTGTTCCGCCGCCTTCAGGGATCTGTGTACTTGCACACCCAGATCCCTCTGACCCTCCGTCTTGCCTAGGGTCTTACCATTCATTGTGTATTCCCTTGCCTTGTTAGTCCCCCCAAAGTGCATCACCTCGCACTTTTCCGGGTTAAATTCCATTTGCCACTGTTCCGCCCATCTGACCAACCCATCGATATTGTCCTGCAGACTGAGACTACCCTCCTCGCTATTTACCACCCTACCAATTTTTGTATCATCCGCGAACTTACTGATCATACCTTTTACATTCATATCCAAGTCATTAATATAGACCACAAACAGCAAGGGACCCAGCACCGATCCCTGTGGTACCCCACTGGCCACAGGCTTCCAGTCACAAAAACAACCTTCGACCATCACCCTCTGCCTTCTGCCACTAAGCCAGTTTTTTATCCAACGTGCCAAGGCACCCTGGATTCCATGGGCTCTGCCGGTCACTGCCGGTCACTGCCGGTACTACAGTATACAGGAGCTGTAAAACAGTTCTCTCTTAAAGGTACATACACAACAATTCCTCCCCTTTTAGATTAACAGTACCATAACATTCATTTAACAATTAACATTTTTAACATGCAACATTAACTGAAAATAGTCCATTTATAAATTCAGTCTTTGGGATAGCGCCTTCCCTGAGGTTCTTGTTCTTGGTGCGGAGGCAATTCTGGCCCCCTTTTGTCGATTAGTTCATCAATTTCGACTGCTACTGTTTCTGAGGTAGATGTTACCGGTATGTCGGGTTCATCCCCAGGTACGCGAGACATGGGGTTGACTCGTTCCTGTGACGCTAAGATCTGGTCGACGTGGCGTCTCACAATGTTCTCCCCGACATCCACTGTGTACATTAATGGCCCCTGCCGTGTGCATATCGTTCCGGGTTGCCATTTCTCTATTCGGTAGTAACGGGCCAAGACTGGTTGTCCTACATTGAAGCTCCTTGTCGGCTTCTCATTGATGTGCTGGAATTGTTTATCCTCAACATTTCTTCGCACATTTGGTCTGAGCAAATCCAGACGAGATCTCAACCTTCAGTTAAAGAACATCATAGCCGGGGTCTGGTTGGTAACTGCATGTGTCGCATTTCTGTAGGCTAACAGGAAATTGTCCACCTTATGCTGTAGTGGAATTTCATCATCGCACATGGCCTTTATCGCCTTTTTAAAGGTTTGTACGAACCTCTCAGCCAATCCATTTGTGGCTGGATGATACGGGGCGGATGTGTAATGCCTTACCCCATTCCTTCTCATAAATTTCCGAAACTCTTCGGACACAAACTGTGGTCCATTATCAGAGCAAATCTGCTCTGGCAAGCCGTTCCTGGCAAATATGGTCCGTAGGACTGCAATCGTTTTCTCTGTAGTGGTTGAGGACATTTTTATCACCTCAGGCCATTTCGAGTGCGCATCCACTGCTATTAAGAACATTGAGTCCATGAATGGACCAGCAAAATCAATATGCACCCGTTGCCATGGAGAGGAGGGCCACTCCCATGGGTGTAGAGGGGCATGTGGTGGTGCATTTTGGACCTTCTGGCATCCTGAGCAGCTCTTGGTTAGGTCCTCGATTTATTGATCAATCCCCAGCCACCACACATAAGCCCTAGCAAGGCTTTTCATTTATACCCCTCCCAGATGACCTTCGTGAAGCTCATTGAGCACTCTCTCCCTTAACTTGGGTGGAATTACCACTCGGGATCCACACATCACTGTCCCCTGGCATACTGACAGCTGTTCTCTTCTGGATGAAAATGCTGGCAACAGTGAGTCGCCATGTGTTGGCCATCCCCTCACCGTCAAATCATATACCCGAGACAGTGTCGGATCATTGCGGGTCTCCTTCTCTATATCCGCGTTAGTTACTGGCAATCGTTCAATTATTGACGAATAAAATATCTCGATAGGGTCCACTGCTGCTGCTTCCTCCACAGTAGGCAGTGGCAAGCGTGATAGCCCATCAGCGTTTCCATGCTGTTTCGTGCCTTTATATTGTGGCGACACGCCACCACTGGACATAATCCGCTCACGGCGGCACGGACAGTTTAAGCAGACGCCCCCAGCCGGGGGCCTTTCCTCCAGCAACTTGTTTCCCGCAGGGACAGGCTGCCGGGAGCACTTCCTGTCTGGGAAGTATTTAAGTGGATGCGCGGGCTTTTCCAGTTCCTCTTTGTCATGAGGTAGAATAAAAGCAGTTGTGTTTTACTAGCTCTGGTCTCGACTCCCACGTTTGCCGCGGTATCTCAACACTGGTGACCCCGACGCTCAGGATGAATCATAAGCTAGCATGGCGGATACAAACGCAGTCACGGTTAAATTACCGGACTTTTGGGAGAACCTGGCCGAAGCCTGGTTTGTTCAAGCTGAGTCCAGATTCCGGCTGAAACACATCACACTCGACGCCACAAAGTACGACTACCTCATCTCCACTCTCACCTACGCCACAGTTCCCAAGGTTTGGGCAGCGCTGCAGAATCCACCACCGGACGGCAAGTACGAACATCTGAAGGCTGCGCTCCTTAAAAAATTTCAAACGTCCTCTTACCAGCGCCACTGCCAACTCCTTGACCTCCCCGGCCTTGGTGATGCTTCACCATCAGACCTGCTTTCCCACATGCTGTCCCTCTCGGATGACAAAAACCCCGACGCCCTTTTTCGCATGCTTTTCATTCGGCAGCTCCCCGCCAGCATCCGCCCGCTCATTGTGGAGTCTGGCTCCATGGACCTGAATGACATAGCCGAAAAGGCCGACCTGCTGCTCTCTGCACAGTCCGCTCGCGACGTCGCGCCCGACCTCACGGCAATGACCACGCGGTCTTCCCGGCCCACTAGGCCTGACCGCCCTACCACTCCGGGTCACTGCTACTACCACACCCATTTTGGCGCTAGGGCCCAACGCTGCACGCCACCGTGTACTTTCAAACCCCCCCCCGCACCGGCCCCAGCGATGGCCGCGGGGCAAAAGGGGCCTCTACTGTACGTCACCGACGACAGAACCAACGGCCGATTTCTGTGCAACACAGGGGCCCAGCACAGCATCACCCCCGCCTCCGCCCTCGAAATCCAACGCGGCACACGGGGTATCACGCTGGCCGCAGCCAATGGCTCTGACATCCGCACATATGGCACCCGCATGGTCACGCTCGACCTCGCGGGCCGCCGCTACCGCTGGGAGTTCCTCACAGCCAAGGTCCTCTGCCCACTCCTCGGCGCAGACTTCCTACGCGCCCACGGCCTCCTTGTCGACATTCCGAGGCACCGCCTCGTCGACATCAACACTATGGCCCCCATCCCTGGCACATTTACCCCGGCCCGTTCGGCCGGCCTGATGACCTACTGCCTCGCCAGAGCCACGGACGACTACTCGGCACTCCAAGCCGAGTTTCCTGCCCTCACTAACCCGACCTTTTCGGCAAAAGCCACCAAACACGGTGTGGAGCACTATATCCCCACCACCGGCCCCCCAGTTTCTGCCCACGCCCGCAGACTCAACCCGGCCAAGCTGGAAATCGCGCGGGCCGAGTTCACCACCATGGAACAACTCGGCATCATCCGCCGCTCCAGCAGCCCTTGGGCCTCGCCCCTTCACATCGCCCCCAAGCCCGGCGGAGGCTGGCACCCTTGCGGGGACTACCGCCGCCTTAACGACGCCACCACCCCCGACCGATACCCGATGCCACACATCCAGGACTTCTCGGCCCGACTGGCCGGACGAACCGTCTTTTCCAAAGTCGACCTGGTGCGCGGTTACCACCAAGTCCCCGTACACCCCGCGGACATCCCCAAAATGGCCGTCATCACCCCATTTGGCCTGTTCGAGTTCCTGAGGATGCCCTTCGGCCTCAAGAATGCAGCCCAGGCTTTCCAGCGCCTGATGGACTCAGTCCTCTGGGACCAAAACTTCCTATTCGTCTATCTAGACGACATTCTCGTGGCCAGCTCCTCCAAACAGGAACACCTCGAACACCTTCGCATCTTGTTCGGGCGCCTAGCTCAACACGGGCTCATCCTCAGCCCGGCGAAGTGCCAATTCGGCCTAACCGAGTTCGATTTTCTCGGTCACCACATCACCCGTGCTGGGGCCGTCCCCCTGCCCAACAAGGTGCAGGCCGTCCAGCAATTCCCCCGCCCCACAACCATCAAGGGCCTCCAGGAGTTCCTCGGGATGGTGAACTTCTACAACAGGTTCATCCCCAGAGCGGCAGCCCTCATGAAGCCCCTATACGACTCCCTCCGAGGTAAATCCGGCAAGATGGACGTAGCCTGGACCACTGACACGTCAGCCGCCTTCGACGCCACCAAAAACGCGCTCGCCGACACCACCCTGCTCGCGCACCCGAGGGCCGATGCCCGGGTCGCAATCACCACCGACGCCTCCGACCACGCGGTCGGTGCCGTGTTCGAGCAGTGGGTCAATGGCGCGTGGCAGCCACTTGCCTTATACAGCCGCCAACTGCGCCCCCCGGAGGTCAAATACTCCACTTTCGACCGCGAGCTTCTCGCGCTCCACCTGTCGGTCCGCCATTTCAGGTTCCTCCTGGAAGGCCGCCCCTTCACCGCGTATGTGGACCACAAGCCGCTCACATACGCGATGGCCAAGCACACCGAACCCTGGTCCGCTAGGCAGCAACGCCAGCTCGCGGCCGTGTCCGAGTTTACTACGGACATCCAGCACGTCTCCGGTAGAGACAACGTTGTCGCTGACTGCTTTTCCCATTCTGCCATCTGCGCGAATCACCTCGCGGTCGACTACGCGCAACTAGCAGCGGCCCAGCTCACGGACCCAGACCTCCTCTCGGCGGCTACCAGCCTGCCAGGGCTACGCCTAGTCAAGGTCGCGCACGGGCCCGAAGCCACGGCAGTCACTTGCGACGTCTCACTCGGCCAACCCAGGCTGGTCGTCCCTGCAACCTGGTGCCGCCGCATCTTCGACGCGCTCCACGGGCTCTCCCACCCGGGTTCCCGCGCATCCGTCAAACTCCTCTCCCAGCGTTTCGCCTGGCGCGGCCTCAGCAGAGATGTTCGGACTTGGGCCAACTCCTGCCTCGCCTGCCAACAGGCTAAGGTACAGCTTCACACAAAAGCACCCCGGGAGACTTCGAGGTACCCAGCCGCCGCTTCGACCACGTACACGTCGACATCGTCGGTCCCCTGCCGCCATCGCAAGGCCAAACTTATCTCCTCACGATGGTCGACCGCTACACACGCTGGCCTGAGGCAGTGCCGCTGACCTCCACCACCACAGCCGACATCACCAGGGCATTCGTTAACACCTGGTTTGCGAGGTTCGGCGTACCGGCCGACATAACCTCCGACAGAGGCACCCAGTTCACCTCCGAACTCTGGACGGCCACAGCATGCAACCTCGGGGTGGCGCTCCACCGAACCATGGCGTACCACCCGCAGGCCAACGGGCTTTGTGAACGCTTCCACAGGTCACTCAAGGCCTCACTCCGCGCCGGCCTGCAGGACAGTACCTGGACTGACCGCCTACCGTGGGTGCTACTAGGCCTACGCACCGCGGTCAAGGAAGACCTCCAGTCCTCGGCAGCGGAGTTAGTCTACGGACAACCGCTGCGCGTCCCAGGCGAATTCCTTCCGGAGGCTACCACGCCTTGGTCGGCCGAACAGCAGCGGCTCAACTCTTTCTCTTCCGCTCAGCAGTTCGCCCCACTTCCGGTCAACCGACACGGCGAACTCGCACCTTACATCCCGCCAAATTTACAGCAGGCGCGCTTCGTCTTCGTGCAACACGACGCGCACCGCGGGCCCCTGCGACCCCCGTACGACGGACCGTACGAGGTGCTGCAAACCGGGGACAAGATCTTCAAGCTGCGACTCGGCGACAGGTTCGACACAGTCTCCATCGACCGGCTCAAACCAGCACACACAGAACCAGGGGAACAGGTCCCCGTGGCACGGCCTCCAACTAGAGGCCATCCCACCAGCAAGCCAGCACAGCCGGCGGCGAACCGCCCGGCCCCACCAACTAGACCGGCGACCACTCAGAGCTGCTGCGGCAGAACCATCAGACCACTGTCACGACTCGTCCACTCCTCCTAAGCGGATTCTGGGGGGAGCTCTGTGGCGACACGCCACCACTGGACATAATCCGCTCACGGCGGCACGGACAGTTTAAGCAGACGCCCCCAGCCGGGGGCCCTTTCCTCCAGCAACTTGTTTCCCGCAGGGACAGGCTGCCGGGAGCACTTCCTGTCTGGGAAGTATTTAAGTGGATGTGCGGGCTTTTCCAGTTCCTCTTTGTCATGAGGTAGAATAAAAGCAGTTGTGTTTTACTAGCTCTGGTCTCGACTCCCACGTTTGCCGCGGTATCTCAACAATATTCTATTTCATATTGGTTCACCCCTAGAAAAAGGGACCATCTTTGTAACCGTTGTGCAGTCATCACCGGAACGCCCTTCTTTGGATTAAAGATGGAGACAAGTGGTTGGTGGTCAGTCAGCAAGGTGAACTTCTGCCCATGCAGATAGTGGTTGAATTTTTTTACTCCCCATACTAGGCTGAGGGCCTCCCTGTCGATCTGGGCGTAGTTGCGCTCGGCTGAGGTTAGTGACCGAGACGCAAAGGCTATTGGCCTCTCCAACCCGTCTGGGAATTTGTGCGACAGCACCGCTCCAATACCATAGGGTGATGCATCACATGCCAACCGAATTGGTAGTGCTGGGTTGAAATGGGCCAACACCCCTTTTGATGTGATCAATTCTTTGCACTTCTGGAAAGCTCGTTTACATTCGTCATTCCACTTCCATGGTGCCCCCGTTTGCAGTAGGGTATTCAGTGGGTGTACTACTGTAGACAAATTTGGTAAGAACTTATGGTAGTAGTTTACCAGCCCGAGGAACAACCTCAGTTGTGACACATTTTCCAGTGCTGGAGCCTTGACTACTGCCTCAATCTTTTCAGGAAACTTATGTAACCCTTCTTCACCAATAACGTGACCACAATACGAGATCTGCCGCTGAAAAGCTCGCACTTGTGGCGATTAGCTCGTAGCCCATATTCCTTTAATCTAGTGAGCACCTTCTCCAGGTTGGCGAGGTGATCACTGTCATTTTCGCCTGTGACCAGGATGTCGTCCAAATAACACTGGGTCCCTGGAATCCCTTGCTGGACTTGTTCCATTGCCCTTTGCCAAATAGCCGGAGCCGATGCTACCCCGAACACCAGTCGGTTGTACTGATAGTGACCTTTATGAGTGTTGATCGTGAGGTATTGTTTCGAGGCTTCTTCTACCTCCATTTGCAAGTACGCCTGGGCCAGATCAATTTTGGTGAAGCATTTACCTTCAGATAGCGAGGCGAAAATATCCTCAATCCGTGGAAGCGGATATTGTACCGTGTGAAGGACTGGGTTCACTGTCACCTTAAAATCCCCACAGATGCGGACCTTCTTTGGTTCCCCAGGCGTATTACTCAACGACCTCTTCATTACAGGGACGATGGGTGTAGCCCACTCGCTCCAGTCCACTTCGGACAGTACTCCTGAACGTTCCAAACCTTCCAGCTCTGCTTCAACGGCTGGTCGGATCGCATAAGGCACCGGTCTGGCCTTAAAAAACTTTGGACTTGCATTTTCCTCTATTTTAATCGTTGCTGTTATGCCTTTTAGTGTTCCGAGTCCCTCCTAGAACACTTCTTGTGCATCAGTTAGCATTTTTGACAGTCGGCCAGGTGTGGCATCGTCATCCTTTTTGCCCTCAACCTTCAGTGCCTGTATGGAATGCCAATCTAATTGTATCTTCCGGATCCATTCATGTCCTAGTAGTGGTGGTCTTCCATCTGGCAATACATATAGGTCCATTTTAGTTATTTCCTGGCCTTTGTATATCACTTTCACCCTTATTTTTCCTTTGGGGTAGACTTTTTGCCCCGTGCACGTCTTCAAGACAATCTCTGTAGCTTTCCAGGGTATATGTGTAAATAGCCGCTTGTAGTCCCTTTGGTTTATGACTGTTAGGGCTGATCCAGTGTCCAATTCCATTTTCACTTGGACTCCGTCTATCTTGAGTGTGACCCAGATAGTCTGGTGATCCTCCATTTTGGTTACCTTATGTAGTTTCAGACAACCCAGCTCCTTGCTTCCGGAGTCTGTATCATTTCCCTGTTCGTCTGAACTACTGTCCATCACCTTTTGTTCCTTTTTGTACTTCTCCTGTGGAGATTTCTTGCTGTTGGTTTTCTTCCCTGACCTGCAGACTCTTGCTATGTGTCCTGTTTTTCCACACTGTCTGCACACTTGGTCCTTGAACCAACAATCCTTATGGTCGTGTGTTGTTCTGCCACAGCGATAACACTTCCCTGCTCTATATGACATTTCATTGGTGCCGTATTCTTGCGGTCTCCGTTGTATCTCTGCAGCGCCCCGTGCGGCTGCTTCATGTGATACTGCCATGCTGAAAGCCTTGTCCAGCGTAAGATGCTTTTCTGAAAAAAACGTTTCTGGGTTCCTTCACTTTGAAGCCCACACACAAACTTGTCCCTTAACGTATCTGATAGTCCCGTTCCAAACTGGCAGTGTTTCGATAACTTGCGCAGTTCCGTTAAGTACTCAGCATTACTTTCGTCTTTATGCTGGTTCCTTTTGTGGAACTTAAATCTTTCTGTTATCAGCAGCGGTGTGGGGCTTAAGTGGTCCTGTAGGATTTCTACTATACTTTCGAAATTCTTCTCCACGGGCTTCTCTGGGGTTATCAATAATAATAATAATAATAATAATAATTCAACTTTATTGTCATTGTACAATGCACAAGTACATGAACAACGAAATGTGATCTTGCAAGCTCGCATGAGTCCAGTACAAATAACATTAATATTAAACGTAAATAGCACCGTCCTGGGAGAAGCAAAGCCGCTGCGTCTGTGCGCGCCGCCATTCCATTTCCACCATTCCTCCTGTCCGACAATCTTCAGCCCAACGCCCGGGCCTGCTCACCAGCCGCCCCTCCCGGGGCTCCTTCCATGACCTTCTCACCAACCGCCCCTCCTCGGGGGCAGTTGGTGGACCGGATGCGTCCCCTTATGGAACTCCCACTGCCCCACTGCCTAAAAGCTCTGAAGAGGTGCCTAGGGTTTTTTTCCTACTACGCCCAGTGGGCCCCCTACTATGCAGACAAAGCCCGTCCGCTGATCAAATCCACCTCTTTTCCCCTGATGGCAGAGGCCCGCTCGGCCTTCCACCGTATCAAGGAGGACATTGCCAAAGCCACCATGCACACAGTGGACGAATCCATCCCCTTCCAGGTGGAAAGCGATGCGTTAGACTTCGCTCTGGCCGCCACCCTTAATCAGGCGGGGAGACCTGTGGCATTCTTCTCACGAACCCTCCAGGGCCCGGAGACCAGACACTCCACGGTCGAGAAGGAGGCCCAGGCTATTGTGGAGGCTGTGCGTCATTGGAGGCACTACCTGGCCGGAAACGATTTACCCTGCTGACTGACCAGCGTTCAGTTGCTTTTATGTTCAACAACAAGCAGAGGGGCAAAATCAAAAATGACAAGATCTTGAGGTGGAGAATCGAACTTTCCACCTACAATTATGAGATCTTGTACCGGCCTGGGAAGCTCAATGAACCCCCAGATGCCCTATCGCGTGGCACCTGCGCCAGCGCGCAGATCGATAGGCTGAGGGCCCTCCACAATGACCTCTGCCACCCGGGGGTCACCAGGTTCTTCCACTTCATCAAGGCCCGCAACCTGCCTTACTCCATTGAGGAGGTCAGGACCATGACCAAGAACTGCCAAGTCTGCGCTGAGTGCAAACCGCACTTTTATAGACCAGACAGAGCCCACCTGATAAAAGCCACTCGCCCTTTCGAACGCCTGAGCGTCGATTTTAAAGGGCCTCTCCCCTCCTCTGACCGCAATGTGTACTTCCTCAACATCATTGACGAGTACTCCCGTTTCTGCGAATTATCGCAGTAAGCCATAAGTTTTTGCACCCATGGAATTTAACAAAACCAGTGCTTTCCTAGCATCTGGCACTTCATTCACCCTGCAGTACACCTCAATGTGTTCCACATATGTCGCCCAATCTTCGACTTCATTGTCGAACGCCGTGATACTGCCATTCTTCGCCATCCCTGGGTGTAATTTAACTGTCTAAATGGCGTCTCCCGCGCTCTCCCTTCTTCTCAGCTGGAACAAAATGGCATCTCCCGTGCTTTCCTTCCTTCCCACGCTCACCCTTCTTCTCCGCTGCGGCTTCAAAAAAAAATGGCATCTCCCGCGATCTATCTTCTTCTCCGCTGCTGCGGTTCAGCCCTTGAGCCCTGGCTGTGCTCTGCGCGTTCTCCTGTGCACCTTTCCCGTTGCCGTCGCTCGGTCCTGAACCCGGCTGCTGCTTTAACCTCTCTCTCTCTGCTTGTTTTTCCTCGACGCCGCTCGGTTCTTTAACCCCCGGCCACGCCCTGTGCGCTTCACCCTCTCTCTTACCCCGTCGACGCTGCTCGGCTTTTCTACACCATCGGTCAGCTCCCGCCGCCGCTGTCCGGGAAGGGTGTGCGCTGCACCTGTTGCCAGTCTGTTGCTGGATCGTCGTGGCTCTCAACAGCTGCAGGGGGTTTCTCTTGCTCTTTCTGGTCTCCTACCAGGCTTCGTGCAATAATTACCCTTGAGTGGTTCGACCCACTCTTCCCTACAGTTCTAGACCTTGGACTTAGGTGCAGGGAACTGTAGTGCAGAGAAAAACTCAATAGACCAGGTTGAACAACACGAAATGGAGGCTTTTATTATAGAACAGTTTGCAGCATTGTAAAATACATGTCATAGGCACAGATAAAATAACTACAATCATGCACATATCTATAAACTTAACTCTATAGAAATGGGGAACACACGGCACGTCGTAAAAGGGGGAACACATTACGATTTCCCTTAACCCCCTCCCCTAGACCTAAACTAAGTTTCGACTTGAGGAATTCGGAA
This sequence comes from Somniosus microcephalus, assembly GCF_052327205.1. Classification (NCBI taxonomy): domain Eukaryota; kingdom Metazoa; phylum Chordata; class Chondrichthyes; order Squaliformes; family Somniosidae; genus Somniosus; species Somniosus microcephalus. Next base: position 114,911,475 of record NC_140997.1, on the reverse strand, counting down.
TCATGCTCACCACTTTCAGATTCGCAAAAGAGGGGGTTCGCAGCCTTTTGGCACAGCTTTCCGTCGTCACGTGGATTTGGAAACTTCTGGCGCAGTTTGTTTTTCTCTCAGGCGATGGAGCAGCAGATACAGTCTCGATGAGCGCTCGTCATGGCTGAATCCGTTACCGACGTGACTTTAAGAACTGGATGCCCATGGAAGACTCAGTCACCGATGTGATGTTGCAGAACTGCACAGGGAAAGTTCCTGGTCGAATGGTACATTGAGGCCCTGGAGGGCTAGGCCCGGAGTGTCCTTTTATTTCTCCCTCCGGCCTGGCTCGTCGGTTTTCCTGAGGGTGTCTTCTCCTTCGGCCTGGGTCGTCGATGATCTCCCGACAAAAGTACCCGGGCCACCCTTGTCGTCTTCCCGTCGTGGCCGAGCCTTGCCTGGCCGAACATCGACCACGCTGCCTTAACCGAAGAGTCCGTCCCGAAACGTGAATCTGAAGCGAAGCGCCGAAGCGTACTCCCAAGCGTTGAAGAAATGAAAACCGAAGTGCAGCCCTGATGGACCTTTCAATCCACAGTTACACCTTGTTGGGACAGTCTTATCTCCTGCCAAATCATAGCCCTGTCTTTGTAATATTTTTGGCGGGCAGAAATCTCTGCAGGGGCGCTTTGTCTTGTAACGGGAGCCGGTGATAGCTTAACTGGCCTTCCTGGCCGATAATGTCTTTTACTTTGTCACCGTAACTCGGTTCGTATATTGATCGGTCTGGAGATTGCCCTTGATGGCTGTTAAACGGTTTTTCCTTTGTACAGTAAATGGGTTTAAGTGTTCATTCAAATGTCCGCCCATTTCTTGATGGGCCCCATCCTGTTACCTGAAACTGTCTTGTACTTAGAATCCAATTAATATGTATGCTCAGTTCCCTGAGTTTCGTTTTCCCGATACTGGCTTTCGCGGGCTTACTGTCCTCAATCCACAAGCCTGTCTGGCTTGCAGTAACAGAAATCAAATGGTCCCAGAAACTGATCACGAGGTCCGGCGGCCATTTTGTATGCCCTTTTTATCAAAGGTTTTTCTGTACAAGCTTCTTTTGGTCAATAAAACTGTTTTATTAACCCTGTTTTGTTGCGTGATTAAATTACTGAAAATTTCGAATCTTACACAGCCACTCCTGCGATGCTCACTTGCTGCCAGATGACTGGGTGGTTGCTCATGGTCGACGCCCGTGCTTCTGGCCTCGACTTTCTTCCACCGTCCTCCCGGAGCGACTCCTTGACGGGAAATGCAGAGTTGCAGGCAGATTCGAATCAACCTCGTCGCCACTGTTAGATCCATGATTCTTTAAATAGGATGTTTCCCCAAGAACTACACGGAGGCTGTAACTTAACAATCAACAGGTGTTTACTAGAGTACAGTAATCTCACGACTGACGTACAGAAGCCTGCTCCGGCTTTATATACAGGTGTGGTCACTGCCGGTACTACAGTATACAGGAGCTGTAAAACAGTTCTCTCTTAAAGGTACATACACAACAGTGAACCTGTGAAATTCTCTACCACAGAAGGCAGTAGAGGCCAATTTATTAAATATATTCAAGAAGGAGTTGGATATATTTCTTAAGGATAAAGGGATCAAGGGGTATGGGGAGAAAGCAGGGACCGGGTACTGAAATTGGATGATCAGCCATGATCGCATTGAATGGCGGAGCAGGCTCGAGGGGCCGAATGCCCTACTCCTGCTCCTATCTTCTATGTTTCTATGTTTCTATGTTTCTCCCACCAATTAAGTGGGATTCAAGTACACTCCCAGTAGTCGGAGCCTTAAGGAGGTCTCCTCGCACACCACAGCCGAGACTACCTTGGTCACCCGAGTATTATTTTAAACGGTCCAGCCCCAGGAGAACCCTTAACAAAAGGGGAAAACCCAAGGTTAGGGACAAGTCTAGGGACGCAGATCCCCAGCCTACAGCCTCCAAAGGTGAGGGACTCACAGGAGAGGTAGCTTTGGGCAGAGATAGAGGGAAGGGTCCCCAGCCTCCTGCAACAGGCTGCGGGAACCCACAGGACAGGACAGGGACTCGGCAGCCACATCGAAGGGGGTAGTGTGTTGCAGTTCAGGAGGACACATTCCCCTGGTTAACTGGGAGTCAGTATAACTCCCAGTTGTTTTAAGAAGGACTCTTCGTGTCCGGTGGCACAGGTCACCTTACGCCCACGCGTACAAGCTGCCCAGATTCCACAAAAGTTACAGGCCAATCAGGATTTAGCCTGGCCATCCGGAGATGGGCGGTGGATGTATATAGCTTTCTGAAGTATTTTAAGTGTGTTTTACAGTTTGGAAGTTTGGGATTTTTAGTCGTCTAATTTTAGTTTAGTATAAGTTTTAAGTTTTGAATTTTGATAACTGTGTCAGGCCAGAGAACCTTCTTGGGACATGGCTATTTTGTTTGTGTGTCCCCACAGAGAGGAAATCGGGATGAGGAAGGTTCTGCTCCTGCTCGCCCTGGTAGGGGTGAGCATCGGTGATCGAGGAGACGTGGAGAACTCCCATATCTATGGGCGTTCAGGAGAGAGAGCACCGATCGTTACCGCAGGGGGTGGCCAACGGGGTGTGGAGGAGCTCGCCATCTACTTCCACGAGGGAAGGTGGCCAGGGTGGCTGGGGTCTAACTCGACCCAGTACTCCAGCCAGACTGGGTTCACGTACGGGGAGGCCTCCATCCCGTGCCCCAGGGTACAGGTCGTTGCCACAAGGGTCAGTGTCACCGTGGGGAAACGTGTGTGTTTGACATGCAAGGGACAGATTTCTTTGGCTAGGTCGTGGTGGCTCAGAAAGCTGAGCAAGGATATAGGAAACCCCGCAGTCAATTGGGAACGATTAGGGAACAATACCCATCGGACGATTACAGGGACCCGAGGGGGGTTGAGTGTGTGCTGGGACAAGTGGTGGGAACCGGATCAGGGGATTTATGTCTGTATGTGGGGGTCAGAGAAGGCCTGCCCCACAGGCGTATCCATCATTTTCCACCAGCAATGGCAAGATGCCGGGGAGGGGGTGGAGTGGGATTCCAGCCTGCATGCGTGCGCAGTCCCACACTCCCCGATCCCAGTGAATGCCACCGAACTTGTGACCCACCCCCGAAAGCCCCTGCCCAGGACCACAACATCACGGACTATAGTACAGAGGTGTCCTACCATCACCAAGGGACCAGGGAATGGTTTAGTCCCAGCACCAACAGATAAGCTGCTGTACCAGGGGTACACTATGCAGTGGCTTCAGTGATCCTGAACCTGACCGAGGTGCACTTACCTGAGTGGTGCCCTAAAGAGACAGAATGGTTGTACCAAGCCCTGTTGAAGGAAATGCTTAGAAAGTTTTATGAATTCGACTTTGCCAATGTGGACAAAGCAAAACTATACAGTTTACATCCTGAACATATTAGGGGCGCGGGGAGACAAAGAAGGGGGACCTGGAATGACATTTTCACAGCTTATAGTACAGGATCCTCAGTGATAAACAGCCTAGATGATATAGAGTTACAAACTCAGATAAATGGTTTAAAAACCCAGTTAAGAAAACTCCTAACAGAGTAGAACACAGTGGTAGGCTCAGAGCTGCATGAGGACCAGGCTATGATGGTCCATTTAAAGGAGATAATAGCTGAGCTGGAGAGACACGCCAAAACAGTAAATGCACTTATACGGCAGGATAGGAATGCTTCGGATCAAGCTGCACAGAATGAGGTGTGCGTGCTATTAGGGCATGATTGCTGGGCGAGGAACGCAGCAACCTGGAGGATTTAAAACAGGGTTTAGTCCCCTCCTGAATTAGCAACAAGCACCTCGCAGCCCTCCACCCGTTTAGTAATTCGCTGAGCCCGTGTCAGCTCCGTCTAGCTTCTGAAGCCTACCCTGTCCCAGTGGATTGCGGGCGTTCCAATCACACTATCATGGGGATAGTAGTGAGGATGCATGTCATGGGTGGGACAGCCCGACCCGCACCGGTATACAGTGTGGAGAACATTGGGATCATTCAAGGGGATGCACACGTTCATTTTGCAGAGGTCCCACCTTATGTCATAAAGTGGAAGCACGCTATGACAGGTATAGACCTCTCCGGGTGTCGGAGCCAGGGAGCACACATAATCCTGTGTCCCCAGCACTTGAATGCCTATTTGAGACCAGAGTGTGGGTTTAAAGCTGCTGGCACACGACCTGTGAACTGTACCATGGGGGTAATGGCACAAGGCCATGTTTTTCCTCAGGTAGCATTCGTAGGGGGTGGGACATATTGGCCCCGGTTTTCGGCTTGTGTGGGGAATGGTCAGATTTCCCTGAATGTGGGGTTTCTGACACACATAAAAAAGTGTCAGCCAGCCCCACGCAATTTTCCCTCAATTGGCCAATTAATTCCCGTCATGTGGGAAGCCTTGCTAATTGTCTAAATCGAGTCAGAAATCCCCACAGTATGATGTCATCATTCGTGGTGCTTTCAAGGTCCATAGCAAGCACTGCATCAGCTGAAGGCTTCCAAATGAACCATACAGGATGGCAGAGGAGCCTGCAGCAGCTGTGGCCAGTGCCAGACCCCGAGCTGCCTCCAAATTTGATGAGGCTTCACTGCAGGCATTATTGGATGGGGTTAGGGCCCACAAGGAGGTCTTCTTCCCTAGGCCAGGGAGGAAGAGGCCTCCCACTGAGACCAATGCTGCATGGATGCAGGTGTCAACAGATGCCAACTCGCTGGGAGTCACCAGAGGAACCTTGGCATTACATCTGTAACTCCTTCCTTTATTCCCCCACAGTACCATCCAGAGCCCCCGTCCTCACTGTGGAGGAGGAATAGGCTGTGCAGCCAGACTCCTCAGAGGAAGCTCCAACCTCTGAGGGTGCAGCGTCAGCAGAAGTAAGCGCACCTAGCACCAGCGCAGACACTCACACCTCGGGGGGACCTTCGGGACATAGAGTAGTGTTGTCACCTGGTATTTCACAGCTGACAAGTGAGCCTCAGCAGATACTGGAGACAGGGACAGCAGTGGAGAGTCCTCATCGGAGGGCACAGGGCTCTGCCAGCTCAGTTCAGCTGTGCTGCATCTCGACCCTCTGCCTCTGGGTCCATCCGCAAGAGAAGAGGTGATGCATCTCCATGCACAGGTGCAGGAGTCTCTGGCAGGTTTTGTCTCCAGGGTCGCTGCGAATGTGGAGCGAATGGAGGAGTCCATAGCGACCATGAGCAGAGCCTTTGTGGAGTCATTGGTGCATGAACGCAGCACCATGGAAAGGTTGGCAACCTCCATGGAGGAAATTACTCACCACCATACAGAAAACATGGTGATTGCTCATAAGAGAATGACATCTCTTGAGGAGCGTTGGCCATCTGTTGAACAGAGAAACCAGATCTTCATGGAAGTCCTTCTGAGTAGGACTGTCAGTGCAGAAACGGGTCCCACTGGGCCCCTAAAGTGCAGCAAGGTGCTCTCAAGCCACTTCCAAGCGCCGGCCCCTTCTGGCTTGTGCAGCTTCAGGTGAGTGAGCAGCAGCCTGGTGCTCCTAGTAATCATCCTGCTGTTCCTGGTTCTGCTGCTGCCACCTCTGCTGTTGGAGATCCTCTAATGCCAGGAAGGGAACGTGCCAAAGGCCTCCCATGCTTCTAGCAGATGCCTCGGTTGAGGAGGTCCTGAGTTAGGGTGGTGAGAGGGGCTTCCCAGGAGCTCACACTGAAGAAGTGTATGAGGCTCCAACTTTCTGCAGCTGCTCCTAAGGCTTCAAATAGTTCCCCCAAGCCTTGATCAACAAGGTCCTGCAGCCTGCAAATGCTGCCTCTTTAAATCTCTTCAGCCCTCAGCGACCTGCTGCTGCAAGCAAGCAAGCCAGCTGTTTTCACGCCAGCTCTCATCGGCGGGATTCCCCGCAGGCGGGTGTCAGGTGGGGGAAGCCTCAAAGTCGCAACGGCACGGGAAAATCGTCCTTAACAAGGTGATCATTGGTGATTAGTGCTCCGACGAGCAGTCCCGCCAGCGGCGGGCGGGACTGAAGCGGGGCGCGTGGAAACGGTGGTCCAAAAGTTGGACGGGGCGGGGAATCAGGCGGGGGGGGTCCCGACCCGCATTTTCCGTGATTTTCGGACCATGGCCGCATGAAAAGCCACCCGACAGCTGCCCGAAAATCGGGGCCATTGTGTCACCACAAGTGCGCCCCACTGCCGGCATGGACAGTACATCTGGTGTCCGGTGTGTGACAGCAGTTTTTGTTTTAAACCCGAGGCAGAAATTCAAGTGGCCCAGGAACGGATTGTACCCATCCCTGAACTCTCGACTGTTCACCTCACTGTCAGGGAAACCATCACCAACCTGAAAAGTTACGTAACACATTTTGGCTATGAGACTCCCCCTCTACCAGAACATCTTACCGCCCTATTAAAAGCAGTGGTCATCTCACAGAAACATTTCTATACATTAGAGCAGAAGACAGTCGAGATAGGGGCCAAAATATTGGATATTGTGGTTCCACCCTGGTGGGACATTTTTGAAAATATAGAAGTCCCCTCTTGGATTAGGCTGGCTTCGCAAATTTTAGTGGTTTGCCAGCTGGGAATAGTTTTATACCTGTTGTGTGCAAAGTGCAAAGGAAGGGACCAGATGCGCCGCTCTCAGCATGAGGGAGCATGGGGAAAAACAAAAATAAAGTTTACAACCAGGTATAAAACCAACCTTGAACATTATTAAAATTAAAGTTTGATGAGTGTGTGTGTCAATTTATTTTTCCTATGTGTGATTTTTCCAAGTGCTGCAGGGGTGTTGGACCCCCTCCGTGCTTGGATGTGAATGTAATAAAAGTTTTACCTTGTGTATTTTGATAAACACTACACCTAAAGGGAATGGGAGAGTGTTTCATTGTGGGTATTTTAGTCTAGGTAATACAGGGGAAGGTTGACTCCCGAGGATTAGAAATTTTGCTCACACCTGCATGATACTATAGTGTTATAAAGTATCACAGGAGGGCGTGTAAGGTTCGAAAATTTCTGCAAAACCCCAGAACAGAAGGAAAGCCTTATTTAAAATGATTTTGGACCATCACAGAAGAAATCTGTAAAAGGATAAATTGTATGGTTGGGCCTAACAGAAGAATTCAAAGAGTTAAATTACACATTTTTCCTAAATGTAAGGAAGGAAGAGATTTTGGACTGTTTTCAAGGAATTATTGAGCCAAAGGGATTTAAAATAAAAATCCCAGGGAGATTTGGCTGGTTTAAAAGACATGTTCAGGCTTGCAAAAGGCTGTGACACAGGGGAGGTGGGGTGTGTTGTGTATGTAATATGTGTGCTACTTTGAACCTATGGACAGGACTGCACTACTTGTTGGGCGTAGTGATACGCAGTACCACTCCTGGCCATAGGGGTATAAATAGTACTGTGGGTACTGATCCCCCTCAGTTCCCGCCTGTGGGCATGAAGTAAAGACCTATGTATAGTCCCTACCTCCAACCAGTAAAGACCTGTTTGAGTTATACGTTTAAGTCTTTGTGTTAATTGTTCAATACAATACACATACTTAACACTGGCGACGAGTCGGTTCGAACCCTGCGGCAGTTATTCCACAGCGGCTTCGTCCAAAGACAGGACGTTGAAGAGAGGTTCCAATCCTCAACACCCCACTGAAAACTGAAGGCCAGCAGAAATCCTGACAGCTTCCAGCGACTGGAAGCGACAGGCATTAGGACCCTGAAGCCTCCATAACCTCGTGGGTAAGCCAGAGCCCGGGAGGGCGCGAGCGGGTAAGCCAGAGCCCGGGAGGGAGCGAGCAAGAGCCGCCGAGCGGGTGAGCCAGAGGCCGGGAGCCGCTTCAAGTGGGAGGCGCTTAGCGGGCCAGCGATCGCACCGGTGATAAGGGCTGAGAACCGTTTCGGGCGGGCGGCGCACCAGCGATCGCACAGGAGATAAGAGCCGCAGTCGGGCTGAAAGTCAGCGATGAGAAGCGTGGGAAAACCGCCATTGAAGTGGGCGGGGAGAGCGAGAAGCGCGGGAAAGCCGCCATTTTTCACGGGAAAACCGCTGGGGAAGAATGCAGAAGCAGGAAAACCGCCATTTTGTGGGCGGAGGACGACGGCAAGAGCGGGAAGCCGCCATCTTGGATAACAGTAAAAAAAAAAAATCTGAGAAATTGCAAACCTGATAAAGTACTACAATGCCTAAACACGGGAATATTAGCAACTTTGATAGTGACATCGAAGATTGGGCCATATATGTTGAACGAGTTAAAAATTATTGTAAGGCCAATAAAATTCGTGAGGCTGATAAAGCACTAACATTATTAAATTTAATGGGTGCGAAGACATACGGGCAATTGAAACACCTGTTATCACCAGATGAACCGGCGGATAAGACGTTCGATGAGATTGTTACTGTCCTGAAAGATCATCTAAACCCCACGCCACTGATGCTAGCGGAACGATTTAAATTTTACGACAGAAGGCAGCTACAGCATGAAAGCAATGCTGATTATTTGCTGGAATTGCGTAAATTAGCGAAATATTGCCAGTTTGGAACGGGACTGACAGAGGCACTTCGAGACAAATTTGTGTGTGGTTTATTTAAACAGGATACACAAAAGCGACTGCTCGAGGAGAATGAGCTGACGCTTGAGAAGGCGGTCACTATGGCAGCAGCACACGAAGCCGCAGCGAGAGGCACGGCAGTAATGCAGCTACGGTCACCGGAGCTCAGTGCACACAAATTGGGTGTGAGTTCTGGCAAATGTTATCGTTGTGGAAAGACAACGCATGATCAGAACCAGTGTTGGTTTAAAAACCAAGAATGTAGAACTTGTGGTAGGCTTGGACATATAGCTAGAGTATGCAGGTCAGGGAAGAAGACCAGCAACAAGAAGTCACCGCAAGGAAAATACGCAAAGGTACACAAGGTGACCGAACAGGAGTCCGATTCAGACGCTAGCAGTAATGAACTGGCTAGCTTAAGCTGTAATGAACTGGCTAGCTTAAGAGTACTCAACGCTGGTAAGGGTGCAGACCTCCAGACAATTTGGGTCACTCTTCAGATAGAAGGAGTCCAAGTAAAACTGGAATTGGACACTGGATCGGCATTGACGGTCATAAATAAGAAAGATTACGGAAAGTTATTCCAACATATTCCCCTACAGGATACGGGGATTATATTGAAAACATACACGGGGCAAAGAGTGTACCCCATCGGGAAAATAGAGGTTGCAGTGGTCCACAAGGGCGAAGACAGTCAAATAATGGACTTATATGTGATATCTGAAGGAGGTTCTCCACTACAAGGACGGGAGTGGATTAGGAAAATGAATATGGACTGGCATTTCCTACAAACAATAACAAGTGAGAACTCGGTGAAGATAGTCGGCCCAGACTCTGGAACGGATGATGGTAAGCCCAACTCAGGTGCAAAAGACAAAGTTTCAGCACAGAATTCCACTGAGCAACAACAACATAGTTTAACTGTGGATTCTGAGTCTGGCAAGTCTACTGATGTGCCCATTTCTGAGGGACACCGGGCTCGAACTCAACTCCATTTCAAACTACAACAGCCATTAGAACAAATGCTTCGCCGTTTTGAGCAAGAGTTGAATGCAACGAAAGAGTTCTTTGATATAGAGTTGGAGAATCTGGAAAGACAACAGAAGCAGCTGATGGAGAAAATGGAGCAGGAGCACACAAAACGTCTGATGTCAGAGGAGTTAACGGTCAGCCAACTCCTGCATATGCTGAAGGACAGGACTCTGAAATGGGAAAAACTTGAACATGAACTTCAATATTCAAACGAAAGGGGTTCGGAGCTCTCAAAGGTTATTGGAAGAGCTGAGGTGGCAACACAGACTGAGATGACTGCAACAGAGTAGCCCTTGGATGCCAAAAGTACGCTGACTCACGTCAACGTAGAACAACAGACCGCTGAAACAGCTGCTCCGGTAGAGGGATTGCATAGTCCGATCAATCAATCTCCAAAGGAAGTTGAAGTATTAAAATCACAAATGAGGTCACTAGTAAACGACTTGCTGAAAGCCCAGAAAAAGCTGGATGCAGAGGTACACATGAAGAAGTCTCTTCAGGAAAGATGTCTGGATTTGGAACAAGAGCTGGCTAACGTCCAGCTGGGTATGGAGGAAATAGACGACCCTCTCACTGGTCTAGCTCAGGACGACACCGAATATTATGATGTCCTGTCCTGCCCAGCTTGTAACTTTGACTCCCACCATACAGAAATCATGGAGGAGCACCAAAAGTCTACAGAACATCGGGAGGAGGTGGCTCTACGACGGAAACAGGAGGAAGAGAAGGAGGAACTGCGCATGCAGCTGACAGCTGTGGCAGCTGACAATGGAGCCCAGAGAGTCTCCAAGAAGCAGAAAAGGAAAAGGAAAAACAGAAGATGACCCATCTGAACCATTATCACCTCTACCAGATCACACACGTGGTCCCTCCGAACGGAGCCAATTCAGTTCGGAAGTTCAAACTGTTAAATCCATGGAAGGACTATTGAATGAGTCACTCCAGCAACGTGAACCGACTCCACCACAGAGATTGAATCTGTGAACTGTTTTCCGCAGAGACTGAATCTGTGATCTGTTTTGACATGAAGTTATCTATGTTATTCTGTTATGTAAACCTGAAGTTATATATGTATATATGTTATTACGTTATGTTAAATGGGGAGATGACTGTAAAGCTAGGAAGGGAGGAATGTTGTGTATGTAATATGTGTGCTACTTTGAACCTATGGACAGGACTGCACTACTTGTTGGGCGTAGTGATACGCAGTACCACTCCTGGCCATAGGGGTATAAATAGTACTGTGGGTACTGATCCCCCTCAGTTCCCGCCTGTGGGCATGAAGTAAAGACCTATGTATAGTCCCTACCTCCAACCAGTAAAGACCTGTTTGAGTTATACGTTTAAGTCTTTGTGTTAATTGTTCAATACAATACACATACTTAACAGGGTGGGCCCCCGAGTTTGGATATTGGACAGTCTGAGAATGTCCTAGGCCACCTCAGCCTTTTACATAAAGACAATAAAACCTGTTCCCGCCAGAATTCGCAGAGCCAAATACATGAATAAAAACAGGACATGTCCCCAGCAACACAAAGGAAAGAACATAGCCTTACAGAATACAACAATCTAATCACAGTCCAAAACCAATCAAAGAGATTGACAAACATTTTGCATTTTTAAACTAGTTTCAAGGCAATCCTGAAACCAGTTAAAAGCTGATTAAGAGTTAGATGGACCATCCCTGAAACTCGTTAAGTTTAGATGGGCCATCCCCGAAGCTCGTTAAAGTTTTAAAACCTATTAAAAATAACGAGCCCGCCAAATTTAACAAAGGAAACCGAGATTTGGAGGTCAGATAAACCAGGCCTCAAACCAGTAAAATTGAGGCCTGCTTTGTTCAGTTAGACAGTCAGTCAGTTCGAGTTCAGCTCAGAGTTCAGTTCAGCCAGCAAGAGTTCAAGTTCGAGTACAGTTCAACGGATCACCAAGAACAGATCGGAGACCTGAAGGAAGAAAGAAGAAACAGAGATCACAGCAACCAAAGGCCTACAGAAACCAACAACCACCAATATTACCACCAACCAGGTAATATTGGGCCACCGCGACCAACCAGAAATCAACCGCCGAAAACTCACAAACCAAAGACTTGTTTCCACTCTACAGGCTAGTCTGACTTACCCCTGGGTAAGATTTGGACACAAAAGACCCTAAACCTAGCCCTAACCAAAGAAAATTGGGTCCTTACCTGATACATCCAACAGCACGACTAACCGCATCAGCAGACCAACCAAACTGAAGACCCAACGCAGGTGCAGTCTCCTACCATGTCCGGGTTACGGCAGGCCTCAACCACCATAACTAAGGAGAACCCCGAAATCGCGAACCTCTACAGTCTGTCAAGAAAGTCGTTTTGGTGAGCATTTCCTGGTCCTCTGGATTCCAGCCTAGCTAGTGTAGTGGGGTTGGGAGGGTAAGGGATTTTGTATATTGTAAGTCTCCCTCGCTTATTCCGAGTGTTCCCCACCCCTTTAGAGCATAAGTTTTATTGTATTGTGTATTTTTCCTGTCTCAAAAATAAAGATCTGATTTCTTTTGTCCAACCCAGCTGTCTGTTGCAAGTTTATTACAACCCCCAAATAAGTCCAAAGTCTAGAGCAAAAGGGAGTGGTAGCGATTCGAACCGCTCAAAGGAGTCAGAGGGGAAGCTGACAAACTACCCACACACCACCCCTTACAAACCCCAACACTCATGGCCGGCACTCACATAATGAGAGCCATGCTTCCGTGTGGAACGTCATCAAGCAGACCATCGGGGTGCTGAAGCAACGGTTCCACTGCCTTGACCACTCGGGAGGAGCCCTCCAGCACTCGCCGGAGCGCGCGTCCCAATTCACGGGGGTCTGCTGCATCCTCCACAACTTGGCCATCATGAGGATGCAGCCCTTGCCACCACGGGTTCTGGGACCACCTCAGGAGGAGGAGGAGGAAGAGCATCAGAAGGAGGTGGAGGAGGAGGAAGGGAGGAGGCAGCCTGCACATCCACATTCTGGACGGGCTGTCCGTGAGCGCATCATCAGACTCTGGTTTCCCTGAATGAAACCTAGATCCCCGTAGCTCAACACTTACCCATCTTACCAGCCCTCTGTCACGGAACATCACAGCGTCCTCTTGGCCATAATGCTGAAATGAAAGCCACCACAAAACCAACATTGAAAACCACATTTATAAATCAATCAATCCAATACTACATAACAAAGTAAACTAATCACCCTTGTGCATTCCCTTAGTGCCTATCTTCCATGTGGCTTTGCCTGTCCTAGTGCTCCTACGAAGTGCTACACCTGTGGCTGCAGCATGGCTGGTGGAAGACTGCTAAATTTCTGTGGGGGAGACTGCAGATGGCCTTGCAGGATGACCTCAAGCACCTCTGGGCCTAGAAGGCCGAGCTGTAGACTGCACCACCTCAGCATGGATGACAGCACTCTGGGCTGGCTGGCTGACAGGCAACAGCAAGGCGGAGTGACAGTGGTGGGAGTATAGATGCTGTCATCCTGAGAGAGGACAGCAGGTTCATGCTCTGTGAGCCACTGCCACTCCCCGAGTGCCACCTCATCAATCCTATTAATCTGTTGGAGGACAGATTGCTGGAGTGCTGTGACACCCTGAAAGCCCCTTTTAACACTGGTAAACACAGCCACGATGGCAGCAGTCTGAGCTTCCACTGCATCACTCAGATGTTGGGTGGCTTGTGCTGTAATGGAAGCTGAGTCATCAGCCATTAGACGCTGCATGATGGTTGGGTCTACAAGTGCGCAAATGGACCTGCCCACCCCTTCAATGCTGGAAATCATGGGCTCCAAGCTCTGCGCAAAGCCCTGTGCAAAGTTGGTGCTGGACACCTCCATCCTCCTTAACATTGACAACAGACTCTCTGGCAGGCCTGCCAATGCACCAAGCATTTCTGTGTGTATGCCCATCACCCTTCTTCTGTAGGCTGACCCATCGAAGTCCACATCTGAGTCCTCTGCAGCAGAACACATGTTGGAATTCACCCTCCAGGGAGCTGGCCCTTGCACTACTCTCTCCCCCTGTCCTGGCTGCAGTCTACCGTGCCCGGTGACTCACCACGTGCAATTCCTGCCTCTATACTACCCAGTAAAGTACCCGTAGAGCCAGTTTCTGAGCTGGTGCCTGTGAGTGTGAGATCGAGTGACGGTGTCTCTTCTCCATCACTCTCCTCTTGCTCTTCCTGCATTGGCTGGACTGGATTACATAGGATATACGGCACAGAAACAGGTCATTCAGCCCAACCAGTCCATGCTGGTGTTTATGCTCCACTCAAGCCTCCTCCCGTCTTTCCTCATCTAAATCTATCAGCGTAACCCTCTATTCCCTTCTCCCTCTAGAATGCATCTATACTATTCACTTCAGCCACTCCCTGTGGTAGTGAGTTCCACATTCTCACCACTCTTTGGGTAAAGAGGTTTCTTCTGAATTCCCTATTGGATTTCTCGGTGACTATCTTATATTGATGGCCTCTAGTTATGCTCTTCCCCACAAGTGGAAACATTCTCTCTGTATCCACTCTATCAAAACCTTTCATAATTTTAAAGACCTCCATTAGGTTGCCCCTCAGCCTTCTTTTTTCAAGAGAAAAGAGACTCAGCCTGTTAATCCTTTCCTGATAGGTATACCCTCACATTTCTGGTATCATCCTTGTAAATCTTCCCTGCACCCTCTCCACTGCCTCTATATCCTTTTTATAATATGGCGACCAGAACTGTACGCAGTACTCCAAGTGTGGTCAAACCAAGTTTTGATACAGGTTTAGCATAACTTCCCTACTTTTCAATTATATCCCTCTAGAAATAAACCCTAGTGCTCGGTTTGCATTTTTAATGGCCTTCCTAACCTGTGGCGCAAGGTTGGAGTTCTTGGGTATTTGAAAGGAGAACGGCACAATGGTAGGGTTGTGGTGAAGGGAGGGGAGAAAGCAAGATGTGCACACTTGCACCATCAGCAGCTTGTAAGTGAGAAGAAATTGTATGATGAGGTGGAAATGGGATGTGAAAAGGAGGATTGCATATGTGCATACCGTCATCTTCAATGGTTTCAGCCTCGCCGATCACCATGGCCTCCGTGACGGCCCCTCCAATAATATTGGGCCAGAAATTCGGATCCCCACGAGTGAGTACGCGCTGGGTACTCCCGCGTAGGGCCAACGAAAGTGCCGGTTTCGTGCATGCACTGTGCATGCGCTGGAAACTGCAACTTCCGTTCCCTTGAAGGAAGGGGTTCACAGGTCGAACGCGTGCAACGGAGAGGCAGCGTGTATGCCTGGAACTTCCAATTTTTTACAGCTTTCTCCGGGAGGGTAAGTCTCTAGGAGCTATGCATTTAAAAAGCAGCTGCAAGGCCTGCTTTTAACAAGGTAAGTGGTGAATTAAGTAAAATTAAAACATTTTTTCCACAGGTTTATTATTGTTAAATACTTTAAAGAAAGGTAACTTTATATTTAGCCCTGTTAAAAACTGCAATTAATTTTTTCAAAAATTTAAATTATTGTTTAAAATTGTTATTTTATGTAATTTATAGTTATTTTTAAAATGTGATTTGTTTTTTAAATTTATTTGAAGTTTTAGTTAGGTTTTGGGGCCGATCTCTATTCATCGATTTGACAGGTATTCCTGTCAAATCTATGAATAGAGATTCCCTGCTACGATTGGCTCTCCATGGCCCACATGATCTCAGGGGATGCTTCGAACTAACTGCCACCCTGGGATATGCAAGCACTGCGCGCCGGCAGCTGGAAGAGGCCCAGGATCGGAAAACCATGCGGGCCCACAGCACAACGGCAGGCGCGCTAGGTAAGTGCAGGTCGGGGGCTTGCACCCGTGGGAAGCCTCTGACCCGAACTTCTGGCCCCTTGGTTGAGCATGGTCTACTCCAGCTGGGTCAGGATATGCAGGCTTGCCCGTCCCATGCTGGTTAGCTGCTGCAGCCTGCAGTTATGAGCCACCATGCACTGCAAGTGAAAGGGAAGTGTGTCAGTGACTTGTGGTGCAATGTGTTTGGGTGAAGTGTGTGTCAGTGAGTGCGGTGCAATGTGTTTGGGTGATGAGTGTCAGTGAGTGTGGTGCAATGTGTTTGGGTGATGAGTGTCAGTGAGTGTGGTGCAATGTGTTTGGGTGATGTGTGTCAGTGAGTGTGGTGCAATGTGTTTGGGTGATGAGTGTCAGTGAGTGTGGTACAATGTGTTTGGGTGAAGTGTGTGTCAGTGAGTGTGGTGCAATGTGTTTGGGTGATGTGTGTGTCAGTGAGTGTGGTGCAATGTGTTTGGGTGATGTGTGTCAGTGAGTGTGGTGCAATGTGTTTGGGTGATGAGTGTCAGTGAGTGTGGTACAATGTGTTTGGGTGAAGTGTGTGTCAGTGAGTGTGGTGCAATGTGTTTGGGTGAAGTGTGTGTCAGTGAGTGTGGTACAATGTGTTTGGGTGAAGTGTGTGTCAGTGAGTGTGGTGCAATGTGTTTGGGTGAAGTGTGTGTCAGTGAGTGTGGTGCAATGTGTTTGGGTGATGAGTGTCAGTGAGTGTGGTGCAATGTGTTTGGGTGATGTGTGTCAGTGAGTGTGGTGCAATGTGTTTGGGTGATGTGTGTCAGTGAGTGTGGTGCAATGTGTTTGGGTGATGAGTGTCAGTGAGTGTGGTGCAATGTGTTTGGGTGATGTGTGTCAGTGAGTGTGGTGCAATGTGTTTGCCTGAAGTGTGTGTGTAGTGAGTGTGGTGAAATGTGTTTGGGTGATGTGTGTCACTGAGTGTGGTGCAATGTGTTTGCCTGAAGTGTGTGTGTAGTGAGTGTGGTGAAATGTGTTTGGGTGATGTGTGTCAGTGAGTGTGGTGCAATGTGTTTGGGTGATGTGTGTCAGTGAGTGTGGTGCAATGTGTTTGGGTGATGTGTGTCAGTGAGTGTGGTGCAATGTGTTTGCCTGAAGTGTGTGTGTAGTGAGTGTGGTGAAATGTGTTTGGGTGATGTGTGTCACTGAGTGTGGTGCAATGTGTTTGCCTGAAGTGTGTGTGTAGTGAGTGTGGTGAAATGTGTTTGGGTGATGTGTGTCACTGAGTGTGGTGCAATCTGGTTGGGTAATGTGTGTATCAGTGAGTGTGGTGTAATGTGTTTGGGTGATGTGTGTGTCAGTGAGTGTGGTGCAATGTGTTTGGGTGATGTGTGTGTAGTGAGTGTGGTGCAATGTGTTTGGGTGATATGTGTCACTGACTGTGGGGCAATGTGTTTGGATGGTGTTTCAGAGGGTGTGGTGCAATGTGCTTGGGTGATGTGTTTCAGTGATGGTGGTGCAATGTGCTTGGGTGAAGTGTGTCAGTGAGTGCGATGCATTGTGTTTGGGTGATGTGTGTGTCAGTGAGTGTGGTGCAGTGTGTTTGCGTGGTGTGTCAGTGAGCGTGGTGCAATGTGTTTGGGTGAAGTGTGTCCGTGAGCGTGGTGCAATGTGTTTGGGTGAAGTGTGTCAGTGAGTGTGGTGCCATGTGTTTGTGTGATGTGTGTCAGTGAGTGAGATGTAATGTTTTTGTGTGATGTGTGTCAGTGAGTGTGGTGCAACGTGTTTGGGAAATGTGTGTCAGTGAGTGTGGTGCAGTGTGTTTGGGTGATGTGTGTCAGTGCGTGTGGTGCAATGTGTTTGGGTGATGTGTGTGTCAGTGAGTGTGGTGCAATGTGTTTGGGTGATGTGTGTGTCAGTGAGTGTGCTGCAATCTGTTTGGGTGAGGTATGTGTCAGTGTGTGTGGTGCAATGTTTTTGGGTGATGTGTGTGTCAGTGATTGTGGTGCAGTGCGTTTGTGTGAAGTGTGTTGATGAGTATGGTGCAATGTGTTTGGGTGAAGTGTGTGTCAGTGAGTGTGGTACAATTGTAGGGGTTTCAAAATTTCCCCTATTTTCCCTGAAGATTTGAAAATATTGGTCCACATCGTGGACGAAGAATTGGGTGATGGGACTTGTCTACAATGTTTTAAAATTGTGCCAGAACCGCAAAAGACTGTTCGGAGATGGAAAGAACGTGGACAACACAGGAGTCATGGAGCTCTGTGGAAAATATTCACACATCCGAAGACAGTACTTTATTAATAATATCATTCCCTGGAGTTTGGGCAATCACAAAAGGTTTTAAAATGGCCACAGAAAGCATTGGCCAAGAACCGTGGGGTTTGGAAAGCCTGTACAGCTTGTAATGTTGTCTGTGTGAAAAAGTGGGCGGATACAGGGGCTGTGAGTCAGACCTGCCAATCAAACGGAGGTTTCCTTCAGAAGCACTTGAAGTTGTTTATTTACATAAGAGATTAGCCCACTTGAGAATTGACAGCAAGACAATCGATTTGAAACTGCTATGTTGACACAGCCATTCAGAACTACTCAGACACACA
Organism: Somniosus microcephalus; assembly: GCF_052327205.1. Taxonomy (NCBI): domain Eukaryota; kingdom Metazoa; phylum Chordata; class Chondrichthyes; order Squaliformes; family Somniosidae; genus Somniosus; species Somniosus microcephalus. Next base: position 114,893,525 of record NC_140997.1, on the reverse strand, counting down.
ATGAGAAAGGCTACAGTTTAAGCAATGAATGGGTTTTTAAATCACCCAGCATTGGACTATAGGGCTGTTGCATTTCTCTTTTGTTTTAGCCCAGGTGAACTCCGGATGTGGGCGGGATCTTTTCGGCCCCACAGTGCAGACTCTAACCCAGTCCAACCATTTTGAGTTAGCCAATCACAGCTTTTCTCTTGTGAATTGGAACTTTTTGGGCACAAATTTTCCAGACAGGCAAACAGCAGAGGGGGGGAGGGGGCTCACAAGGTATATAAGATAGCTGCCAAAAAGCTATTACTCCCTTTACTTCCTAGAACCAGAGGTGAGCAGGGTGTTCTGACTCCTCGGCAAGGCAACCTAGCAGGAGTTAAGGGGTGGTGATTTAAGGGTAATTGCTAAGATTGGTTAAGTAACATTGGAGCCATTTTATCCCTCGTTTTCGCCATCTGCAACCCCCTGTTACATAATTTTACTGTAATTACTGTGTTCGTGTGGTATAGTTTATTCTTTTGATTGTAGTTATTTAGGCAATAAAACTTGATTTTTCTTTCATCCAAAACACTTGTCCGTTTTAATAACATTAATTATAAGTTCCTCCATTCAGAACTGAAGGAGGGGTAGCGATTCGAAACTGCTGTTTGTAAATTGGTTTAGAGTGCAGCAGCAAAAGGCTGCTGACCAGGTGAATTACCGTAAACCAGGTAAAAGTTTGGAATTGGTCAGAGCTCAGAGGCAAAGGCTGCTGGCCAGGTAAATTACCATAAATCAGTTAAAAGATGCCCCCCCTCACACAATGTGTTTGGGTGATGTGTGTCAGTGAGAGTGGTGCACTGTGTCTGGGTGATGCGTGTGTCAGTGAGAGTGGTGCAATGTGTTTGGGTGAAGTGTGTGAGTGAGTGTACTGCAATGTTTTGGGTGATGTATGTGTCAGTGATTGTGGCGCAATGTGTTTGTGTGAAGTATGTCAGTCAGTGTGGGGCAATGCGTTTGGGTGAAGTGTGTCAGTGAGTATGGTGCCATATGTTTGGGTGATGTGTGTGTCAGTGAGTGTGGTGCAATGTGTTTGTGTGATGTGTGTCAGTGAGTGTGGTGCAATGTGTTTGGGTGATGTGTGTGTCAGTGAGTGTGGTGCAATGTGTTTGGGTGATGTGTGTGTCAATGAGTGTGGTGCAATGTGTTTGGGTGATGTGTGTGTCAATGAGTGTGGTGCAATGTGTTTGGGTGATGTGTGTGTCAATGAGTGTGGTGCAATGTGTTTGGGTGATGTGTGTGTTAGTGAGGGTGGTGCAATGTGTTTGTGTGATGTGTGTCAGTGAGTGTGGTGCAATGTGTTTGGGTGATGTGTGTGTCAGTGAGTGTGGTGCAATGTGTTTGGGTGATGTGTGTGTCAATGAGTGTGGTGCAATGTGTTTGGGTGATGTGTGTGTCAGTGAGTGTGGTGCAATGTGTTTGGGTGATGTTTGTGTCAGTGAGTGTGGTGCAATGTGTTTGGGTGATGTGTGTGTCAGTGAGGGTGGTGCAATGTGTTTGGGTGATGTGTGTCAGTGAGTGTGGTGCAATGTTTGGGTAATGTGTTTCAGTGAGTGTGGTGCAATGTGTTTGGGTGAAGCTTGTCAGTGAGTGTGGTGCAATGTGTTTGGGTGAAGTGTATCAGTGAGTGTGGTGCAATGTAGTTGGGTGATGTGTGTCTGTGAGTGTGGTGCAATTTGTTTGTGGTGTGGTTCAGTGAGTGTGGTGCAGAGTGTTTGGGTGAAGTGTGTCAGTGTGTGTGGAGCAATGTCTTTGGGTGAAGTTTGTCAGTGAGTGTGGTGCAATGTGTTTGGGAGAAGTGTGTCAGTGAGTGTGGTGCAATGTGTTTGGGTGATGTGTGTCAGTGTGTGTGGTGCAATGTGTTTGGGTGAAGTGTATCAGTGAGTGTGGTGCAATGTAGTTGGGTGATGTGTGTCTGTGAGTGTGGTGCAATTTGTTTGTGTGGTGTGGTTCAGTGAGTGTGGTGCAGAGTGTTTGGGTGAAGTGTGTCAGTGTGTGTGGAGCAATGTGTTTGGGTGAAGTTTGTCAGTGAGTGTGGTGCAATGTGTTTGGGTGAAGTGTGTCAGTGAGTGTGGTGCAATGTGTTTGGGTGATGTGTGTCAGTGTGTGTGGAGCAATGTGTTTGGGTGAAGTTTGTCAGTGAGTGTGGTGCAATGTGTTTGGGTGAAGTGTGTCAGTGATTGTGGTGCAATGTGTTTGGGTGATGTGTGTGTCAGTGAGTGTGGTGCAATGGGTTTGGGTGATGTGGGTCAGTGAGAGTGATGCACTGTGTCTGGGGACAGTGTGTATCAGTGAGCCTGGTGCAATATGTTAGGTGATGTGTGTGTCAGTGAGTGTGGTGCAATGTGTTTGGGTGAAGTGTGTGAATGAGTGTACTGCAATGTTTTGGGTGAAGTATGTGTCAATGATTGTGGCGCAATGTGTTTGTGTGAAGTGTGTCAGTCAGTGTGGGGCAATGTGTTTGGGTGAAGTGTGTCAGTGAATGTGGTGCCATATGTTTGAGTGATGTGTGTGTCAGTGAGTGTGGTGCAATGCGTTTGGGTGATGTGTGTGGCAGTGAGTGTGGTGCAATGTGTTTGGGTGATGTGTGTGTCAGTGAGTGTGGTGCAATGTGTTTGGGTGATGTGTGTGTCAGTGAGTGTGGTGCAATGTGTTTGGGTGATGTGTGTGTCAGTGTGTGTGGTGCAATGAGTTTGGGTGTTGTCTGTCAGTGAGTGTGGTGCAATGTTTGGGTAATGTGTTCCAGTGAGTATGGTGCAATGTGTTTGGGTGATGTGTGTGTCAGTGACTGTGGTGCAATGTATTTGGGTGAAGTTTGTCAGTGAGTGTGATGCAATGTGTTTGGGTGAAGTGTGTGTCACTGAGTGAGATGCAATGTTTTTGTGTGATGTGTCTATCAGTGAGTGTGGTGCAATATAGTTGGGTGATGTGTGTCTGTGAGTGTGGTGCAATGTGTTTGGGCAATGTGTGTCAGTGAGAGTGGTGCACTGTGTCTGGGTGAAGTGTGTTTCAGTGAGTGTGGTGCAATGTATTTGGGTGAAGTGTGTGAGTGAGTGTACTGCAATGTTTTGGGTGATGTATGTGTCAGTGATTGTGGCGCAATGTGTTTGTGTGAAGTGTGTCAGTCAGCGTGGGGCAATGTGTTTGGGTGATGTGTGTCAGTGAGTCTGGTGCAGTGTGTTTGGATGAAGTGTGTCAGTGAGCATGGTGCAATGTGTTTGGGTGAAGTGTATCAGTGAGTGTTGTGCAAAGTGTTTGGGTGGTGTGTGTGTCAGTGAATGTGGTGCAATGTGTTTGGGTAATGTGTGTGTGTGTCAGTGAGTGCGGTGAAATGTGTTTGGGTGATGTGTGTGTCATTGAGTGTGGTGCAATGTGTTTGGGTGATGTGTGTATCAGTGAGTGTGGTGCAATGTGTTTGGGTGATGTGTGTGTCAGTGAGTGTGGTGCAATGTGTATGGGTGATGTGTGTGTCAGTGAGTGTGGTGCAATGTGTTTGGGTGATGTGTGTGTCAGTAAGTGTGGTGCAATGTGTTTGGGTGATGTGAGTGTCAGTGAGTGTGGTGCAATGTGTTTGGGTGATGTGTGTGTCAGTGAGTGAGGTGCAATGAGTTTGGGTGTTGTCTGTCAGTGTGTGTGGTGCAATATGTTTGGGTGATGTGTGTCAGTGAGTGTGGTGCAATATTTGGGTAATGTGTTTCAGTGAGTGTGGTGCAATGTGTTTGGGTGATGTGTGTATCAGTGACCGTGGTGCAATGTGTTTGGGTGATGTGTGTGTCAGTGACTGTGGTGCAATGTATTTGGGTGAAGTTTGTCAGTGAGTGTGATGCAATGTGTTTGGGTGAAGTGTGTCAGTGAGTGTGGTGCAATGTGTTTGGGTGATGTGTGTGTCAGTGAGTGAGATGTAATGTTTTTGTGTGATGTGTGTATCAGTGAGTGTGGTGCAATGTGTTGGGTGATGTGTTTCAGTGAGTGTGGTGCAATGTGTTTGGGTGAAGTGTGTGAGTGAGTGTGGTGCAATGTGTATGGGTGATGTGTGTGTCAGTGATTGTGGTGCAATGTGTTTGGGTGATGTGTGTCAGTGAGTGTGGTGCAATGCTTTTGAAAGAAGTGTCTTACTGAGTGCGGTGCAATGTGTTTGGGTGAAGTGTGTCAGTGAGTGTGGTGCAATGTGTATGGGTGATGTGTGTGTGAGTGAGTGCGGTGCAATGTGTTTGGGTGATGTGTGTCAGTGTGTGTGGAGCAATGTGTATGGGTGATGTGTGTGTCAGTGATTGTGGTGCAATGTGTTTGGGTGATGTGTGTCAGTGAGTGTGGTGCAGTGTGTTTGGATGAAGTGTGTCAGTGAGTGTGGAGCAAAGTGTATAGGTGACGTGTGTCAGTTAGTGTGGTGCAGTGTGTTTGGGTGATGTGTGTCAGTGCGTGTGGTGCAATGTGTTTAGACGAAGTGTATCAGTGAGCATGGAGCAATGATTTTGGGTGAAGTGTGTCAGTGAGTGTGGTGCAATGTGTTTGGGTGATGTGTGTGTCAATCATTGTGGTGCACTGTATTTGGGTGAAGTGTGTCAGTGAGTGTGGTGCAATGTGTTTGTGTGGTGTGTTTCAGTGCGTGTGGTTCAGAGTGTTTGGGTGAAGCGTGTAATTGAGCCGAGTGCAATGTGTTTGGGTGAAGTGTTTCAGTGTGTGTGGAGCAATGTTTTTGGGTGATGTGTCTGTCAGTGAGCATGGTGCAATGTGTTTGAATGAAGTCAGTCAGTGAATGTGGTGCAATGTGTTTGGGTGATGTGTGTGTGTGTCAGTGAGTGCAGTGAAATGTGTTTGGGTGAAGTGTGTCAGTGAGTGTGGTGCAAAGAGTTTGGGAGGTGTGTGTGTCAGTTAGTGTGGTGCAATCTGTTTGGGTGGTGTGTGTCAGTGCATGTGTTGCAATGTGTTTGGGTGATGTGTGTTACTGAGTGCGGTGCAATGTTTTTGTGTGATGTGTGTGTCAGTATATGTGGTGCAGACTGTTTGGGTGAATTGTGTCAGTGAGTGTGGATCAATGTGTTTGGGTGAAGTGTGTTAGTGAGTGTGGTGCAATGTGTTTGGGTGAAGTGTGTGTCAGTGAGTGAGTTGCAATGTGTTTGGGTGATCTTCATCAGTGAGTGTGGTGCAATGTGTTTGGGTGATGTGTGTGTCAGTGAGTGTGGTGCAATGTGTTTGGGTGATGTGTGTCAGTGTGTGTGGAGCAATGTGTTTGGGTGATGTGTGTGTCAATGAGTGTGGTGCAATGTTTTTGGGTGATATGTTTCAGTGAGTGTGGTGCAATGTGTTTGGGTGAAGTGTGTCAGTGAGTGTGGTGCAATGTGTTTGGGTGATGTGTGTCAGTGAGTGTGGTGCAATGTGTTTGGGTGATGTGTGTATCAGTGAGCGTGGTGCAATGTGTTTGGGTGATGTGTGTGTCAGTGAGTGTGGTGCAATGTGTTTGGGTGAAGTGTGTGAGTGAGTGTACTGCAATGTTTTGGGTGATGTGTGTGTCAGTGAGTGTGGTGCAATGTGTTTGGGTGATGTGTGTCAGTGAGTGAGATGTAATGTTTTTGTGTGATGTGTGTATCAGTGAGTGTGGTGCAATATAGTTGGGTGATGTGTCCCTGTGAGTGTGGTGCAATGTGTTTGGGTGATGTGTGTGTCAGTGAGTGCGTTGCAATGTGTTTGCGTGATGTGTGTGTCAGTGAGTGCGTTGCAATGTCTTTGTGTGTAGTGTGTCAGTGAGTGTGGTGCAATGTGTTTGGGTGATGTGTGTGTCAGTGAGTGTGGTGCAATGTGCTTGGGTGAAGTGTGTCAGTGAGTGTGATGCAATGTGTACGGGTGATGTGTTTCAGTGAGTGTGGTGCAATGTGTTTGGGTGAAGTGTGTCAGTGAGTGTGGTGCAATGTGCTTGGGTGATGTGTCTGTCAGTGAGCGTGGTGCAATGTTTTTGTGTGAAGTGTGTCAGTGAGTGTGGTGCAATGTGTTTGGGTGAAGAGTGTCAGTGAGTGTTGTGCAAAGTGTTTGGGTGGTGTGTGTGTCAGGGAATGTGGTGCAATGTGTTTGGGTGATATGTGTGTGTCAGTGAGTGCGGTGAAATGTGTTTGGGTGATGTGTGTGTCATTGAGTGTGATGCAATGTGTTTGGGTGAAGTGTGTCAGTGAGTTTGGTGCAATGTGTTTGTTTTTAGTGTTTCAGTGAGTGTGGTGCAATGTGTTTGGGTGATGTGTCTGTCAGTGAGCGTGGTGCAATGTGTTTGGGTCAAGTGTGTCAGTGAGTGTGGTGCAAAGAGTTTGGGAGGTGTGTGTGTCAGTTAGTGTGGTGCAATGTGTTTGGGTGATGTGTGTGTCAGTGCATGTGTTACATAAGAACATAAGAACATAAGAAATAGGAGCAGGAGTAGGCCAATCGGCCCCTCGAGCCTGCTCCACCATTCAATAAGATCATGGCTGATCTGATCCTAACCGCAAATCTTCTATCACTCTGCATCCACCCGAACCCATGTGATCTCCCGGGAGAGGCGAAAAACCAGATAAAGACCCAATGGCCAATTTGGGAGAAAAAAATCTGGGAAATTCCTCTCCGCCCCATCTAGGTGATCGAAATTCTTCCAGGAGATCACTCTGTCCCTATATTTTCTACAGTACTTACCTTCTGTAAAGGCGATCTCCACCCCAGCCAGGAACAGGAATAAAACCATCTCCTGAAATCTAACACAGAATTAGAACACAGTAGGAGCAGAACAAGGCTACACGGCCCCTGGGCCCACTCCACTACCCACAGGGCCATGACCATTCCGAACCTAGACTCATGTCCAATTTCCTGCCCGCTCCCCGTAACCCTTAATTCCCTTTACTTCTAGGAAACTATCTATTTCTGTTTTAAATGTATTTAATGATGTAGCTTCCACAGCTTTCTGGGGCAGCAAATTCCACAAACCTCCCACCCTCTGAGTGAAGAAGTTTCTCCTCATCTCAGTTTTGAATGAGCAGCCCCTTATTTTAAGATTATGCCCCCTAGTTCTAGTTTCACCCATCATTGGGAACATCCTCACCGCATCCACCCGATCAAGCCCCTTCACAATCTTACATGTTTCAATAAGATCGCCTCTCATTCTTCTGAACTCCAATGAGTAGAGTCCCAATCTACTCAACCTCTCCTCATATGACCACCCCCTCATCCCCGGGATTAACCGAGTGAACCTTCTTTGTACTGACTCAAGAGCAAGTATGTCTTTTCTTAAGTATGGACACCAAAACTGTATGCAGTATTCCAGGTGCGGTCTCACCAATACCTTGTACAACTGCAGCAATACCTCCCTGTTTTTATATTCCATCCCCCTAGCAATAAAAGCCAACATTCCATTGGCCTTCTTAATCACTTGCTGCACCTGCATACTAACTTTTTGAGTTTCGTGCACCAGGACCCCCAGATCCCTTTGTACGACAGTACTTTCCAGTTTCTTGCCATTAAGATAATAACTTGCTCTATGATTTTTCCTGCCAAAGTGCATAACCTCACACTTTCCAGTATTGTATTCCATCTGCCAAATCTCTGCCCACTTACTTAGCCTGTCTATGTCACTTTGCAGGTTTTTTATGTCCTCCTCACTCACTACTTTCCGTCCCATCTTTGTATCATCTGCAAACTTTGATATGTTACACTCGGTCCCCTCCTCCAAATCGTTAATATAGATTGTAAAGAGTTGGGGACCCAGCACTGACCCCTGCGGAACACCACTAGTTACTGGTTGCCAATCTGAGAACGAACCATTTATCCCAACTCTCTGCTTTCTGTTAGAGAGCCAATCCTCCACCCATGCCAGAATATTACCCCCAATCCCGTGATTTTTTATCTTGAGCAATAATCTTTTGTGTGGCACCTTGTCAAATGCCTTTTGGAAGTCTAAATACACTATGTCCACTGGTTCCCCTTTATCCACCCTGTATGTTGCTTCCTCAAAAAACTCAAGCAAATTTGTCAAACATGACTTCCCCTTCATGAAACCATGCTGAGTTTGTCCTATTAAATTATGTTTATCCAAATGTCCCGTTACTGTCTCCTTAATAATGGACTCTAACATTTTACCAACCACAGATGTTAGGCTAACAGGTCTATAGTTTCCAGCCTTCTGCCTACTACCCTTTTTAAATAAGGGTGTTACATTAGCAGTTTTCCAATCTGCCGGGACCTTTGCTGAGTCCAGTGAGTTTCGGAAAATTATTACCAATGCATCCACAATCCCTACCGCTACTTCCCTCAAGACCCTAGGATGCAAGCCATCAGGTCCAGGGGATTTATCTGCCTTGAGTCCCATTATTTTACCAAGTACCACTTCCTTAGTGATTTTAATCGTATTCAGTTCCTCCCCCGCTAGAGTCCCCCATTTGTCCAGTGTTGGGGTATTCTTAGTGTCCTCTACTGTAAAGACTGATACAAAATAATTGTTCAGTGTTTTTGCCATCTCCATGTTTCCCACCATTAATTTCCGGTCTCATCCTCTAAGGGACCAACATTTACTTCAGCCACCCTTTTTCTTTTTATATAACTATAGAAACTTTTACTGTCTGTTTTTATATTTTTTGCTAATTTACTTTCATAATCTATCTTCCCTTTCTTAATCAATCTTTTAGTTATTTTTTGCTGTCTTTTAAAGACTTCCCAATCTTCCATCCTCCCACTAGATTTGGCTACCTTATATGCCCTTGTTTTTAGTCGGATACTATCCTTAATTACTTTACTTAGCCACGGATGACTATCTTTTCTTTTACACCCTTTTTCCTCAGTGGAATATATATTTTTTGGAAGTTGTAAAATAACTCCTTAAATGTACACCACTGATCATGTACCGTCTTACCCTTTAATCTATTTTCCCAGTCCACTCTAATTAATTCCGCTCTCATACCTTCATAGTCTCCTTTATTCAAGCTCAGCACGCTTGTTTGAGATCCAACCTTCTCACCCTCGAATTGAATATGGAACTCAACCATGATATGGTCACTCATTCCAAGGGGATCCTTTACTAGGACATTTTTAATTAATCCTGTCTCAATACACAGGACCAAATGTTGCAATGTGTTTGGGTGATGTGTGTTACTGAGTGCGGTGCAATGTGTTTGTGTGATGTGTGTGTCAGTGTGTGTGGTGCAGACTGTTTGGGGGAAGTGTGTAAGTGAGCCTGGTACAATGTGTTTGGGTGAAGTGTGTCAGTGACTGTGGTGCAATGTGTTTGGGTGATGTGTCTGTCAGTGAGCGTGGTGCAATGTGTTTGGGTGAAGTGTGTCAGTGAGTGTGGTGCAAAGAGTTTGGGAGGTGTGTGTGTCAGTTAGTGTGGTGCAATGTGTTTGGGTGATGTGTGTCAGTGTGTGTGGAGCAATGTGTTTGGGTGATGTGTCTGTCAGTGAGCATGGTGCAATGTGTTTGGGTGAAGTGTGTCAGTGAGGGTGGTGCAATGTGTTTGGGTGATGTGTGTGTCAGTGAGTGTGGTGCAATGTTTTTGGGTGATATGTTTCAGTGAGTGTTGTAGTGTCCGTGTGTAGATAAAGACACTGAAGACAGGAGTTGGTTCATAGGTATTTACTAAGCAAGTCTGGGGGGGTGGTTTCTAAAGGAGATACACAATACACAGGCTTATATAGCCCAAGTGGCAATTACCGGCATTACGCACACCTGGGGCTCTTAAAGGCACATACACCATAATTGCTCTTAAAGGCACATACACCACAATTCCTCCCCTTCTAGCTAACTAGTACATCATATTTTAAGTAATTATTAATTACATGTTATATGCAAAATAATATACATTGCTGTATTAATTAATTATAAGTTAGTCTCTCAGGAGGCTTCCTGACTCGGTCCGGATAACGCCTCGGGGGTGTAGTAGTTTCTGGTGGTGTAGTAGGTTCTTCTGGCAAGGCTGATTCAGCTTGAAGGCCAGTGTCGGGGTTCATCGGGCTCCAGTATCACCGGATCGGAGGTAGATATGGGTATCTCTACTTCACCGTTAGATGTATAGAGTGGTGGTGTAGGTTGTCCCTTTTCGGATGACTTGATGATTTGGTCAGCATGGTGCCTTATTATGCTGTCTCCGATGTCCATGGTATACATCAGTGGTCCTAATCGTGTGCAGATAGTTCCAGGCTGCCATTTCTCGGTACGGTAGTCCCGGGCCAAAACCGGTTGGCCTATCTGGAAGGCCCTAGTTGGCCTTTCATTCATGCCCTGAAACTGCCGGTTCTCCACGTCCCTTCGGATGTTGGGCTTGACCAAATCCAGCCGGCATCTTAGGTTTCTATTGTAGAACATCATGGCGGGAGTTTGGTTAGTAACCATATGCGTTGCATTCCTATATGCAAATAAGAAGTTATCCACCTTGTGCTGAAGTTTTATGTTTTCATTACCCATGGCCTTGATGGCCTTCTTGAAGGTCTGGACAAACCTTTCAGCCAATCCATTGGTGGCGGGATGGTATGGGGCGGACGTGTAGTGCTTTACCCCATTGTTCTTTAAGAACTTTCTGAATTCTTCGGACACAAATTGCGGTCCATTATCAGAACATATCTGCTCCGGCAGCCCATTCCTGGCAAATATGGTCCTTAATACTGTGATGGTTTTTTCCGTGGTGGTGGATGGCATCTTTATTACCTCCGGCCACTTGGAGTGTGCATCAACTGCGATTAAGAACATTGAGTCCATAAATGGACCAGCAAAGTCGATGTGCACCCTTTGCCAGGGAGATGAGGGCCACTCCCATGGATGTAGAGGGGCCTGTGGCGGAGCATTTTGGACCTTCTGGCATCCTAGGCAGCTCTTGGTCATGTCTTCGATGTCTCCATCGATACCTGGCCACCATACAAACGCCCTAGCTAGGTTCTTCATTTTCACTCCACCCAGATGCCCCTCGTGAAGCTCCTTTAGCACTTTATCCTGGAGTTTGGGTGGAATCACCACTCTGGATCCACACATCAAGGTTCCTCGGCACACTGACAGCTGTTCTCTTCTTTGCGAGAATGCTGGCAACAGTGGTTCGCCATGTGCTGGCCATCCCTTCACTGTTAAATCGTAGACCCGTGAGAGAGTAGGGTCATTTCTTGTCTCCCTTTCAATGGCAGAATTTGTCACCGGTAGACATTCCACTATGGTAGAGTGGAATATCTCTACTGGGTCTACTGTAGGTGCCTCTTCTATCGTTGGCAATGGTAGGCGTGATAAACCGTCAGCATCCCCATGCTGTTTTGATCCTTTGTATTCAATGTTGTATTGGTGTGCCCCTAGAAAAAGGGACCACCCCTGTAGTCTTTGTGCCGTCATAATGGGGACACCTTTTTTAGGGTTGAATATGGAGATGAGGGGTTGATGGTCAGTCAGCAAGGTAAATTTTTGTCCGTGTAGGTAATGGTTGAATTTCTTCACTCCCCATACCAGGCTGAGTGCTTCCCTGTCTATCTGGGCATAGTTATGCTCAGCTGAGTTCAATGAGCGTGACGCAAAAGCTATCGGCCGTTCCGAGCCATCAGGGAATCTATGGGACAATACCGCTCCTATGCCGTAAGGGGATGCATTGCACGCCAGTCTGATTGGTAGTGATGGGTTGTAATGAGCCAAAATTTTCTCGGATGTGATTAAGTCTTTACATTTATGGAAGGCACGTTTACAGTCTTCGTTCCATTTCCAAATCACTCCTTTCTGTAGAAGATCATTAAGAGGGTGTAGAATAGTTGATAAGTTCGGTAAAAATTTATGATACTAATTTATTAATCCCAGGAATGACCTTAATTGTGAAACATTTTCAGGTGCTGGGGCTTTTATAACTGCTTCAATTTTTTCAGGTGACTTATGCAACCCTTCCTTATTAATTATGTGGCCACAATATGATATCTGATTTTGGAAAAATTCGCACTTGGGGCGATTTGCTCGTAGGCCCCGTTCTTTCAGCCTAGTGAGCACCTGCTCCAAATTGGCAAGGTGCTCGTTGTCGTTTTCTCCTGTTATAAGGATGTCGTCTAGGTAGCATTGAGTCCCCGGAATCCCTTGCAGGACTTGCTCCATAGCTCTTTGCCAGATAGCTGGAGCTGATGCTATTCCAAAAACCAGTCAATTGTACTGGTACAGGCCTTTGTGTGTGTTTATCGTGAGATACTTTTTAGAGGTCTCCTCAACCTCCATCTGTAGATATGCCTGTGCCAAGTCAATTTTTGTGAAACGTTTCCCTCCGGATAGTGAGGCGAAAATATCTTCTATCCTCGGAAGAGGATACTGTACCGTGTGAAGGACCGGGTTTACAGTCACCTTAAAGTCCCCACAGATGCAAATTTTTTTCTGTTCCTCAGAGTTATTTTTCAATGTTTTTTTCATGACTGGAACGATGGGTGTTGCCCATTCGCTCCAATCTATTTTGGATAATACGCCTGCCTTTTCCAAATTCTTCAGCTCTGCCTCGACTGCCAGACGTATTGCGTATGGCACCGGTCTTGCCTTAAAACATTTTGGAATTGCTGTATCTTCCACTTTTATTGAGGCGGTGATGCCTTTCAAGGTTCCTAGTTTCTCTTGAAACACTTCTTTGGCGTTGGCCAAGATGTCTTTTAATCGTTCAGGTATGATGTCATCATTGTTTTTTTCCTTACTGGTCACTGTCAGTGCCTGAATGGAGTGCCAGTCTAAACGTATCTTCCTTATCCATTCACGTCCCAACAACGGTGGACCACCATCTTGTAGAATGTATAAATACAACTTTTGTATTTCTTTGCCATTGTATACCACAGGCACCCTTATTTTTCCTTTGGGGTAGACTTTCTGCCCCGTATATGTTTTTAAGATAATGGATGTGTCTTTTAGAGGTATATGCGAAAATAGCCTCTCGTAATCTCGTCGATTTATTACGGTTAGAGCTGATCCTGTATCTAGCTCCATTTTAACTGGGGACCCTGCCATTGTGAGGGTAACCCAAATGGTTTGGTAATCCACTTTGGCAAGTACATTATGTAATTTGAGACAGCTTAGTCTCTTGTTTCCGGAGTCGCTATCGCTATTCTGGTCTTCGGAGCTATTGTCCGTCATCATTTGTACCTTCCTGTACTTTTCTTTATTGATTTTTTGTTTTCTGTCAGTGGATTTATTTTGTCCAGATTGGCATACCCGTGCAATGTGTCCAATCTTACCACATTGCCTGCATGCTTTGCCCTTGAACCAGCAGTCCCTCTGGTTATGGGTGGATCTGCCGCAGCAATAACATCTTCCGAACTCCTGTGTCATTTTATGGGTGCCGAAGTCCTGTGTCTCTTGTTGTATCTCTGCAGCTCCTTTTGCTGCTGCTTCGTATGATACAGCCATACTGAAAGCTTTGTCCAATGTTAAATCTTTTTCAGAAAGCAGTCTTTTTTGTGTTCCTTCACTTAAGAGACCGCAAACAAATTTGTCTCGAAGATAATGCGATAGTCCTGCACCGAATTGGCAGTACTTTGATAGCTTTCTTAATTCGGTTTGGTAATCAGCGTTACTTTCATTCTTGTGTTGATTTCTCTTGAAGAACTTGAATCGTTCCGCTATCAGCAGCGGTGTTGGGTTTAAATGCTCCTGCAGGGTATCAACAATTTCTTTAAAAGTCTTGTCCTTTGGTTTGGCTGGAGTGATTAAATTTCGTAACAGCCCGTATGTCTTCGCGCCCATTAAGTTCAGAAGTACTGAAGCTTTTTTATCATCTGTTATCCCATTTGCAGTGCAATAAACCTCTACTCTTTCCACGTATGTGGTCCAATCTTCTATTTCGCCATCAAAAGCCTCAATATTACCAGATTTAGGCATTTCAGAAAAGATATGGCGCTTCCCGCGCTTTCCCGCCGCTGCTACCGATAACAACGCTGTTTTACTGTGGTTTCCGTTTATTCACTGTTGGAGACTCGTTCCCGATGGAGGTCTAAACGCTGACCTGCTTGCCGCGCCGGCCGTCTCTCGAGTGCACCCTCCCAATCCGTTATTGCTTGCCTCCGATTTCGCTGCCTGTCTCAGCTGTAGAGCCCACCGCTGGAGCTCCAGCCTGACGCCCAGGAAGGATTAGCGCAGTACCTGTCACCAGCTTGGCCAGCTGGTGAAACCACAGTTTCTCTTACTTCCTTGAGTCTTCTGGACGCTGGAGGAATCGATGTCCTTGAGGTGCTGCCGAATTGCAGGTAAGTCCGTTTCCACTTCGTCGCCACTGTAGTGTCCGTGTGTAGATAAAGACACTGAAGACAGGAGTTGGTTCATAGGTATTTACTAAGCAAGTCTGGGGGGGGGGTTTCTAAAGGATATACACAATACACAGGCTTATATAGCCCAAGTGGCAATTACCGGCATTACGCACACCTGGGGCTCTTAAAGGCACATACACCATAATTACTCTTAAAGGCACATACACCACAAGTGTGGTGAAAAGTTTTTGGGTGATGTCTGTATTAGTGAAAGTAGTGCAAGGTTTTTGGGTGATGTGTGTCAGTGAGTGTGGTGCAATATCTTTTCGTGATGTGTGTCAGTGAGTGTGGTGCAATGTGTTTGGGTGAAGTGTGTCAGTTAGTGTGGTGCAAATTGTTTGGGTGAATTGTGTCAGTGAGTTTGGTGCAATGTGTTTGGGTGATGTGTGTGTCAATGAGTGTGGTGCAATGTGTTTGGGTAAAGTGTGTCACTGAGTGTGGTGCAATGTGTTTGGGTGATGTGTGTGTCAGTGAGTATGATGCAATGTGCTTGGGTGATGTGTTTCAGTGAGTGTGGTGCAATGTGTTTGGGTGAAGTGTGTCAGTGAGTGTGGTGCAATGTGTTTGGATGATGTGTCTGTCAGTGAGCGTGGTGCAATGTTATTGGGTGAAGTGTGTCAGTGAGTGTGGTGCAAAGTGTTTGGGAGGTGCGTGTGTCAGTAAGTGTGGTGCAATGTGTTTGGGTGATGTGTGTGTCGGTGCATGTGTTGCAATGTGTTTGGGTGATGTGTGCTTCTGAGTGCGGTGCAATGTGTTTGTGTGATGTGTGTGTCAGTGTATGTGGTGCAGACTGTTTGGCGGAAGTGTGTAAGTGAGCCTGGTACAATGTGTTTGGGTGAAGTGTGTCAGTGAGTGTGGTGCAATGGTTTTGGGTGATATGTTTCAGTGAGTGTGGCGAAATGTGTTTGGGTGATGTCTGTATTAGTGAATGTAGTGCAATGTGTTTGGGTGATGTGTGTCAGTGAGTGTGGTGCAATGTCGTTGGGTGATGTGTGTCAGTGAGTGTGGTGCAATGTGTTTGGGTGAAGTGTGTGTCAGTGAGTGTGGTGCAATGTGTTTGGGTGATGTGTGTCAGTCAGTGTGGTGCAATGTGTTTGTGTGATGTGTGTGTCAGTGAGTGTGGTGCAATGTGCTTGGGTGAAGTGTGTCAGTGAGTGCGGTGCAATGTGTTTGGGCGATGTGTTTCAGTGAGTGTGGTGCAATGTGTTTAGGTGATGTGTGTCAGTGAATGTGGTGCAATGTGTTTGGGTGAAGTGTGTCAGTGAGTGTGGTGCAAAGAGTTTGGGAGGTGTGTGCGTCAGTGCATGTGTTGCAATGTGTTTGGGTGAAGTGTGTCTGTGACTGTGGTGCAATGTGTTTGGGTGATGTGTCTGTCAGTGAGCCTGGTACAATGTGTTTGGGTGAAGTGTGTCAGTGAGTGTGGTGCAATGTTTTTGGGTGAAGTGTGTCAGTGAGTTTGGTGCAACATGTTTGGGTGAAGTGTGTCACTGAGTTTGGTGCAATGTGTTTGGGTGATGTGTGTGTCAGTGAGTGTGGTGCAATGTGCTTGGGTGAAGTGTGTCAGTGAGTGTGGTGCAATGTGTTTGGGTGATGTGTGTGTCAGTGAGTGTGATGCAATGTGCTTGGGTGATGTGTTTCAGTGAGTGTGGTGCAATGTGTTTGGGTGAAGTGTGTCAGTGAGGGTGGTGAAATGTATTTGGGTGATGTGTTTCAGTGAGTGTGGTGCAATGTGTTTGGGTGATATGTTTCAGTGAGTGTGGTGAAATGTGTTTGGGTGATGTCTGTATTCGTGAATGTAGTGCAATGTGTTTGGGTGATGTGTGTCAGTGAGGGTGGTGCAATGTGTTTGGGTGATGGGTGTGTCAGTGAGTGTGGTGCAATGTGTTTGGTTGATGTGTATCAGTGAGTGTGGTGCAATGTGTTAGGGTGAAGTGTGTGAGTAAGTGTGGTGCCATGTGTTTGGGTGATGTGTGTGTCAGTGAGTGTGGTGCAATATTTTTGGGTGATGTGTGTCAGTGAGTGTGGTGAAATGTGTTTGGGTGATGTCTGTATTCGTGAATGTAGTGCAATGTGTTTGGGTGATGTGTGTCAGTGAATGTGGTGCAATGTGTTTGGGTGATGGGTGTGTCAGTGAGTGTGGTGCAATATTTTTGGGTGATGTGTGTCAGTGAGTGTGGTGCCGTGTGTTTGGGCAACGTGTGTCAGCGAGACTTGTGCACTGTGTTTGTGAAAAGTGTGTATCAGTGAGCGTGGTGCAATGTGTTTGGTTGAAGTGTGTCAGTGAGTGCGGAGCAATGTGTTTGGGTGAAGTGTGTCAGTGAGTATGGTGCAATGTGTTTGGGTGATGTGTGTGTCATTGAGTGTGGTACAATGTTTTTGGCTGAAGTGTGTCAGTGAGTGTTGTGCAAAGTGTTTGGGTGGTGTGTGTGTCAGTGAATGTGGTGCAATGTGTTTGGGTGACGTGTGTGTGTCAGTGAGTGCGGTGAAATGTGTTTGGGTGATGTGTGTGTCATTGAGTGTGGTGCAATGCGTTTGAGTGAAGTGTGTCAGTGAGTGTGGTGCAATGTGTTTGGGTGAAGTGTGTCAGTGAGTGTGGTGCAATGTGTTTGGGTGAAGTGTGTCAGTGAGGGTGGCGCAATGTGTTTGGGTGATGGGTGTTTCAGTGACTGTGGTGCAATATTTTTGGGTGATATGTTTCAGTGAGTGTGGTGTAATGTGTTTGGGTGATGTGTGTCAGTGAATGTGGTGCAATGTGTTTGGGTGATGGGTGTGTCAGTGAGTGTGGTGCAATATTTTTGGGTGATGTGTGTCAGTGAGTGTGGTGCCGTGTGTTTGGGCAACGTGTGTCAGCGAGACTTGTGCACTGTGTTTGTGAAAAGTGTGTATCAGTGAGCGTGGTGCAATGTGTTTGGTTGAAGTGTGTCAGTGAGTGCGGAGCAATGTGTTTGGGTGAAGTGTGTCAGTGAGTATGGTGCAATGTGTTTGGGTGATGTGTGTGTCATTGAGTGTGGTACAATGTTTTTGGCTGAAGTGTGTCAGTGAGTGTTGTGCAAAGTGTTTGGGTGGTGTGTGTGTCAGTGAATGTGGTGCAATGTGTTTGGGTGACGTGTGTGTGTCAGTGAGTGCGGTGAAATGTGTTTGGGTGATGTGTGTGTCATTGAGTGTGGTGCAATGCGTTTGGGTGAAGTGTGTCAGTGAGTGTGGTGCAATGTGTTTGGGTGAAGTGTGTCAGTGAGTGTGGTGCAATGTGTTTAGGTGAAGTGTGTCAGTGAGGGTGGCGCAATGTGTTTGGGTGATGGGTGTTTCAGTGACTGTGGTGCAATATTTTTGGGTGATATGTTTCAGTGAGTGTGGTGTAATGTGTTTGGGTGATGTGTGTGTCAGTGAATGTGGTGCAATGTGTTTGGATGATGTGTGTGTCAGTGAGTGTGGTGCAATGTGTTTGGATGATGTGTGTGTCAGTGAGTGTGGTGCAATGTGTTTTGGCGATGTGCGTCAGTGAGTGAGACATAATGTTTTTGTGTGATTTGTGTATCAGTGAGTGTGGTGCAAAGTTTGGGTAATGTGTGTCAGTGAGTGTGGTGCAATGTGTTAGGGTGATGTGTGTGTCAGTGAGCGTTGTGCAATGTGTTTGGGTGAAGTGTGTCAGTGAGTGTGGAGCAATGTGTTTGGGTGAAGTGTGCAATTGAGTGTTGTGCAATGTGTTTGGGTGAAGTGTGGTGCAAAGTGTTTGGGAGGTGTGTATGTCAGTTAGTGTGGTGCAATGTGTTTGGGAGACGTGTGTTACTGTGTGCGGTGCAATGTGTTTGTGTGATTTGTGTGTCAGTGAGTGTGGTGCAAGGAGTTTGGGTGATGTATATCAGTGAGTGTGGTGCAATGTGTTTGGGTGATGTGTGTGTCATTGAGTGTGGTGCAATGTTTTTGGGTGAAAACAAGAATTTGCAAAATGGGACAAACACCCAATTGAGATCTTACATGCAGAATTCTGTAAAAGCATCCTCCGGACTCAAAGGAAAACCGTAAACAATGCATGCAGGGCAGAACTAGGCCAATATCCATTAATAATCACTATCCAGAAAAGAGGCACCAAATTTTGGAAACACATAGAAATGAGCAACCCCCAATGCTATCATTACGAAGCCCTGAAATGCCAAGAGAGGACCATAAAGAAGAATACCCTCAGTCAACTAGTCCTGGGACTCAGTGAAGTAACTACTAACAATAACCAGTCCCAGGACAGTGACAGCGTAACACAAAGAATTCGACCCAACACAATCGTCGCTAAGCAAAAAGAAAAATATCTGTCATATTGGGCAGAAACAACAAAAACCCAAAGCAAACTCAATTGCTACTTGGCCCTAAACAGACAATACAACATGGCTGATTACCTGACCATGGTAAAGGATAGCAAACTGAGAAAAACTTTGACAATGTACAGACTTAGTGAACATAACCTGGCGATCGAAAAAGGTAGACACAGGCAGACCCGGCTACCAAGAGAGGACAGGATATGCTCTGACTGCAGTCAGGGAGTGGTGGAGACAGAGATGCACTTCCTCACAGCTTGTAGAAAATATCAGGGCAAAAGGGAGAATTTCTACCCAAAATTCACAAAAATATGCCCGGATTTCAGAAATTTGAATGACGACCAAAAACTCCCATACCTACTAGGGGAAGAGAGAAATTGTATAACACTAGCGGCACACTATGTTACAGCTTGCCATAAACAGAGGGACAACCACAAAATATAAGAAAAGAGTATATATAAATTATATGTAAGTATATTTATACACTCAGGGATATATCTGTTTATACACTTTGTGGCTAGATCTGTATTTTTGTGAACAAACATGAATGTTTTTCGATGCTTTGGCAACATAAGATGTAACTTGTCATGCCAATAAAGCGATTTGAATTGAATTGAATTGAGTGTGGAGCAATGTGTTTAGGTGATGTGTGTCAGTGAGTGTGGATCAATGTGTTTGGGTGATGTGTCTGTCAGTGAGTGTGGTGCAATGTGTTTGGGTGATGTGTGTGTCAGTGAGTGTGGTGCAATGTGTTTGGGTGAAGTGTGTCAGTGAGGGTGGTAAAATGTGTTTGGGTGATGTGTTTGTCAGTGAGTGTGGTGCAATGTTTTTGGGTGATATGTTTCAGTGAATGTGGTGAAATGTGTTTGGGTGATGTCTGTATTAGTGAATGTAGTGCAATGTGTTTGGGTGATGTGTATCAGTGAGTGTGGTGCAATGTGTTTGGGTGAGGTGTCTGTCAGTGAGCCTGGTACAATGTGTTTGGGTGAAGTGTGTCAGTGACTGTGGTGCAATGTGTTTGGGTGATGTGTGTCAGTGAGTGTGGTGCAATGTGTTTGGGTGAAGTGTGTCAGTGATTGTGGCGCAATGTGTTTGGGTGAAGTGTGTCAGTCAGTTTGGGGCAATGCGTTTCGGTGAATCGTGTCAGTGAATGTGGTGCAATGTGTTTGGGTGATGTGTGTCAGTGAGTGTGGTGCAATGTGTTTGGGTGATGTGTGTGTCAGTGAGTGTGGTGCAATGTGTTTGGGTGATGTGTGTTTCAGTGAGTTTGGTGCAATGTGTTTGGGTGATGGGTGTGTCAATGAGTGTGGTGCAATATGTTTGGGTGAAATGTTTCAGTGAGTGTGGTGTAATTTGTTTGGGTGAAGTTTGCAATTGAGAGTTGTGCAATGTGTTTGGGTGAAGTGTGTCAGTGAGTGTGGTGCAATATTTTGGGGTGATGTGTGTCAGTGCGTGAGATGTAATGTTTTTGTGTGATGTGTCTATCAGTGAGTGCGGAGCAATGTGCTTGGGTGAAGTGTGACAGTGAGTGTGGTGCAATGTGTTTGGGTGAAGTGTATATTAATGAGTGTGGTGCAATGTGTTTGGGTGATGTGTATCAGTGAGTGTGGTGCAATGTGCTTGGGTGATGTGTGTTTCAGTGAGTGTGGTGCAATGTGTTTGGGTGATGTGTGTCAGTGATTGTGCTGCAATGAGTTTGGGTGAAGTGTGTCAGTCAGTGTGGTGCGATGTGTTTGGGTGAAGTGTATCAGTGAGTGTGGTGCAACGTGCTTGGGTGATGTGTGTTTCAGTGAGTGTGGTGCAACGTGTTTGGGTGATGTGTGTCAGTGAGGGTGGTGCAATATGTTTGGGTGATGTGTGTGTCAGTGAGTGAGATGTAATATTTTTGTCTGATATGTGTATCAGTGAGTGTGGTGCAAAGTGTTTGGGTGATGTGTGTGTCAGTGAGTGTGGTGCAATGTGTTTGGGTGAAGTGTGTCAGTGAGTGTGGTGCAATGAGTTTGGGTGATGTGTGTCAGTGAGTGTGGTGCAATGTGCTTGGGTGATGTGTGTGTCAGTGAGTGTGGTGCAATGTGCTTGGGTGATGTGTTTCAGTGAGTGTGTTGCAATGTGTTTGTGTGACGTGTGTCAGTGAGTGTGGTGCAATATGTTTGGGTGATGTGTCTGTCAGTGAGCGTGGTGCAATGTGCTTGGGTGAAGTGTGTCAGTGAGTGTGGAGCAATGTGTTTGCGTGAAGTGTGTCAGTGAGTGTCGTGCAAAGTGTTTGGGAGGTGTGTGTGTCAGTGCATGTGTTGCAATGTGTTTGGGAGATGGGTGTTACTGAGTGCGGTGCAATGTGTTTGTGTGATTTGTGTGTCAGTGAGGGTGGTGCAGACGGTTTGGGGGAAGTGTGTAAGTGAGCCTTCTACAATGTGTTTGGGTGAAGTGTGTCAGTGACTGTGGTGCAATGTGTTTGGGTGATGTGTGTGTCATTGAGTGTGGTGCAATGTGTTTGGGTGATGTGTCGGTCAGTGTGTGTGGTGCAATGTGTTTGGGTGATGTGTGTGTCAGTGAGTGTGGTGCAATGTGTTTGGGTGAAGTGTGTCAGTGAGTGTGGTGCAATGTGTTTGGGTGATGTGTTTGTCAGTGAGTGTGGTGAAATGTGTTTGGGTGATGTGTTTGTCAGTGAGTGTGGTGCAATGTTTTTGGGTGATTTGTTTCAGTGAGTGTGGTGAAATGTGTTTGGGTGATGTGTTTGTCAGTGAGTGTGGTGCAATGTTTTTGTGTGATATGTTTCAGTGAGTGTGGTGCAATGTGTTTGGGTGATGTGTTTGTCAGTGAGTGTGGTGCAATGTGTTTGGGTGATGTGTATCAGTGAGTGTGGTGCAATGTGTTTGGGTGAGGTGTGTGTCAGTGAGCGTGGTGCCATGTGTTTGGGTGATGTGTGTCAGTGAGTGAGATTTAATGTTTTTGTGTGATGGGTGTATCAGTGAGTGTGGTGCAATGTAGTTGGGTGATGTGTGTCTTTAAGTGTGATGCCGTGTGTTTGGGCAACGTGTGTCAGCGAGAGTTGTGCACTGTGTTTGTGAAAAGTGTGTATCAGTGAGCGTGGTGCAATGTGTTTGGGTGAAGTGTGTCAGTGAGTGTGGTGCAATGTGTTTGGGTGAAGTGGGTATTAATGAGTATGGTGCAATGTGTTTGGGTGATGTGTGTGTCATTGAGTGTGGTACGATGTTTTTGGCTGAAGTGTGTCAGTGATTGTGGCGCAATGTGTTTGGGTGAAGTGTGTCAGTCTGCTTGGGGCAATGTGTTTCGGTGAATCGTGTCATTGAATGTGGTGAAATGTGTTTGGGTGAAGTGCGTCAGTGAGTGTGGTGCCATGTGTTTGGGTGATGTGTTTCAGTGAGTTTGGTGCAATGTGTTTGGGTGATCAGTGTGTCAATGAGTGTGGTGCAACGTGTTTGGATGATGTGTGTCAATGACTGTGGTGTAATGTGTTTGGGTGATGTGTGTGTCAGTCAGTGTGGTGCAATGTTCTTGGATGATGTGTGTGTTAGTGAGTGTGGTGCAATGTGTTTGGGTGATGTGTGTGTCAGTGATTGTGGTGCAGTGCATTTGGGTTGAGTGTGTCAGTGAGCATGGTGCAATGTGTTTGGGTGAAGTGTGTGTCAGTGAGTGTGGTGCAATATGTTTGGGTGATGTGTGTCAGTGAGTGAGAAGTAATGTTTTTGTGTGATTTGTGTATCAGTGAGTGTGGTGCAATGTGTTGTAGTAATGTGCGTCTGTGAGTGTGGTGCAATGTTTGGGTAATGTGTGTCAGTGAGTGTGGTGCAATGTGTTTGGGTGATGTGTGTATCAGTGAGTGTGGTGCAATGTGTTTGGGTAATGCGTGTCAGTGAGCATGGTGCAATGTGTTTGTTTGAAGCATGTCAGTGAGTTTGGTGCAATATGTGTTGGTGATGTGTGTCAGTGAGTCTGGTGCAACATGTTTGGGTGAAGTGTGTGAGTCAGTGTGGTGCAATGTGTTTGGGTGAAGTGTGTCAGTGAGTGTGGTGCAATGTATTTGGATGACGTGTGCGAATGAGTGTGCTGCAATGTTTTGGGAGATGTATGTGTCAGTGTTTGTGGCGCAATGTGTTTGGCTGAAGTGTGTCTGTCAGTGTGGGGCAATGTGTTTCGGTGAATCGTGTCAGTGAATGTGATGAATTGTGTTTGGGTGAAGTGTGTCAGCGAGTGTGGTGCAATGTGTTTGGGTGAAGTGTGTCAGTGAGTTTGGTGCAACATTTTTGGGTGAAGTGTGTGAGTCAGTGTGGTGCCATGTGTTTGGGTGATGTGTGTGTCAATGAGTGTGGTGCAATGTAGTTGGGTGATGTGTGTCTTTAAGTGTGGTGCCGTGTGTTTGGGCAATGTGTGTCAGCGAGAGTTGTGCACTGTGTTTGTGAAAAGTGTGTATCAGTGAGCGTGGTGCAATGTGTTTGTTTGAAGCGTGTCAGTGAGTTTGGTGCAATATGTGTTGGTGATGTGTGTCAGTGAGTGTGGTGCAACATGTTTGGGTGAAGTGTGTGAGTCAGTGTGGTGCAATGTGTTTGGGTGAAGTGTGTCAGTGAGTGTGGTGCAATGTATTTGGATGACGTGTACGAATGAGTGTGCTGCAATGTTTTGGGTGATGTATGTGTCAGTGTTTGTGGCGCAATGTGTTTGGCTGAAGTGTGTCAGTCAGTGTGGGGCAATGTGTTTCGGTGAATCGTGTCAGTGAATGTGATGAATTGTGTTTGGGTGAAGTGTGTCAGTGAGTGTGGTGCAATGTGTTTGGGTGAAGCGTGTCAGTGAGTTTGGTGCAACATGTTTGGGTGAAATGTGTGAGTCAGTGTGGTGCCATGTGTTTGGGTGATGTGTGTGTCAATGAGTGTGGTGCAATGTAGTTGGGTGATGTGTGTCTTTAAGTGTGGTGCCGTGTGTTTGGGCAACATGTGTCAGCGAGAGTTGTGCACTGTGTTTGTGAAAAGTGTGTATCAGTGAGCGTGGTGCAATGTGTTTGTGTGACGTGTGTCAGTGAGTGTGGAGCAATGTCTTTGGGTGAGGTGTGCCATTGAGTGTGGTTCAATGTGTTTGGGTGAAGTGTGTCAGTGATTGTGGGGAATGTGTTTGGGTGAAGTGTGTCAGTCAGTTTGGGGCAATGTGTTTCGGTGAATCGTGTCAGTGAATGTGGTGAAATGTGTTTGGGTGAAGTGTGTCAGTGAGTGTGGTGCCATGTGTTTGCGTGAAGTGTGTCAGCGAGAATGGTGCAACGTGTTAGTGTGATGTGTGTCAGTGAGTGTGGTGCCATGTGTGGTGTATGTAACCTGTACCACCTTAAGAGAACTACCTTAAGAAGATGAACTACTTTCTCTTGCTACTGTATATTGTAGTACCGGTGGTGATCACACCGGTATATAAGCTCTGTGTAGTAATTGGTAAAGCAGTTCAGCCCTGACCTTCAAGTAGTAAAGACCTGTTTAAGTTTTTCCTGTTGTCTGTGTCCAGTTATTTAAAATTAGTATATCTGGAACACACAGACTCAACAGTGGCGACGAGTCGATCTTACCCAGCGGCAATTGCATCCAAGGCAGCTTCGTACCCAGAATGGGCGTCGAGAAGAGGCATCCGCCCGCATTATCCTGCTGAGCACCGCATTCGCACGGGAGGCATCGAGAACCCGGGTTGGAATTGCTGACCACGAAGTCCACCATCAGCGACAGGCAGTGATCATCCTTCTTCCACGGCGGTGGGTAAGCCGATCTAGCGCAACGGGCAGAAAGTCGGTCGCGTTGTCAGTGGAGAAGGGGGGCGAGACCGGAGGAAAAAGGGCGGAGAACTCGACCGCAGCCGGTGTAAGGGGCCGGGCTGCAATCGGAACAGACGCGCAGCAAGAAAGGAAGCGCTACTACCCACGAGGACAGCGGGGAGTAAAAGCAGCAGCGTCAGGGGAAATTACGGACCGCTGGGGGGCGAGAACGGCAACAGCGCGGTAATCACCATTGTAGCCAGTGGGGGAAGAAGCCAAGCGCGGGAAGCTGCCATTTTAGTCAGCGCAGGAAGAAGACAAGCGCGGGAAAAGCCGCCAAGCGCGGGAAGCCACCATTTTGGAAAAAAATAAAATACTTAAAGAAACTTACAAGGATGCCTAAAAACGGTAACATCACTGCTTTTGATAGCGATGTCGAAGATTGGGCCACTTATGTGGAGCGTATTGAAGTTTATTGTACAGCAAATGAGATACCGGCTGAAAAGAAAGCACTAACCCTATTAAACTGGGTGCGAAGACGTACGGGTTATTAAGGCACCGGCGGATAAGACTTTCGCGAATATTGTTACTATCCTGCAAGAGCATTTAAACCCCACGCCGCTGCTGATAGCGGAACGATTTAAATTTTACAGAAGAACGCAGCTGAAAGATGAAAGCAACGCTGAATTCTTAATTGAACTGCGCAAGCTATCAAAGTACTGTCAGTTTGGTACAGGACTAGCAGATGCTCTGAGAGATAAGTTCGTGTGTGGACTATTAAAAGAAGGAACTCAGAAGCGACTGCTAGAGGAAAAGGACCTTACGCTAGATAAAGCTGTCACCATTGCAGCATCGCACGAGGCGGCAGCACGAGGCACCGCGGAAATGCAGCTAAGGCCATCGGAACTCAGCACCAATCAAATGGCATTGGGTGCAGTAAAGTGCTATCGTTGCGGAAGGACAACGCACGATCAGAACCAGTGCTGGTTCAAAGATCAAGAATGCAGAAAATGTGGCAGACTCGGTCACATAGCGAAAGTATGCCGGTCAGGAAAGAAGACCAGCAACAAAAAGTCACCACGGAAGAAGTACAAAAAAGTACACAAGGTGACAGAGAACAGTTCGGATGAACAGAAGACGGATTCAGACTCCAGCAGTAAGGAACTGGGTTGTCTAAGAATACATAATGTGGGTAACACAGCAGACCACCAAACTATTTGGGTTACACTCCAGATAGCAGGAGTCCAAGTGAAGATGGAATTGGACACGGGATCGGCATTGATGGTCATGAATAAGCAAGATTACAAAAGGTTATTCTCACACGTTCCCCTAAGGGATACGGAGATTGTATTGAAAGCATACACAGGGCAAAGAGTGTACCCCATCGGAAAGATAAAAGTAAAGGTGGTCCACAAGGGTAAAGAAAGCAAAGGAATGGACTTGTATGTGTTACCTGAGGGAGGTCCACCACTACTGGGACGGGAATGGATTAGGAGAATAAATATGGACTGGCATTCCTTAAAAGCACTAACTGTAGATTCCGGTAAAAAGGACGATGTCAAACCTAAACGACTGTCCAGAATATTGGACGATGCTAAGGAGGTGTTCCAACAGGGACTGGGAACACTGAAAGGAATTACGGCAAACATCAAGGTTGAAGAACATGCAAACCCGAAATTTTTCAAAGCCAGACCGGTACCTTATGCGATACGACCTGCTGTGGAAGCTGAGCTGGAAGGGCTAGAACGTTCAGGAGTACTGTCAAAGGTGGACTGGAGCGAATGGGCCACGCCCATTGTTCCCGTCATGAAGCGTTCATTGAGCAACAAGCCGGGGGAACCGGGGAAGGTTCACATCTGTGGCGATTTCAAGATCACTGTTAATCCGGTTCTTCACACGGTGCAATGTCCGATTCCGCGGATTGAGGATATCTTCGCTTCGTTGTCTGGCGGGAAACACTTCACCAAGATAGACCTGGCACAGGCGTACTTACAGATGGAAGTTGATGAAGCGTCACGCCAGTATCTCACGATCAACACGCATAAGGGCTTATATCGGTATAATAGACTGGTTTTTGGAGTGGCATCGGCTCCAGCGATTCGGCAAAGGGCCATGGAGCAGGTATTACAGGGAATTCCTGGCACACAATGCTATCTGGATGACATTCTTATTACAGGAGATGATGATGAGGAACACCTTGCTAATTTGGAACAGGTGCTCACCAGATTGAAAGAGTATGGACTTCGAGTTAATCGCCAGAAATGTGAGTTCTTTCAGAAGCGAATCTCGTACTGTGGTCACGTCATTGACCAGGAGGGGCTTCACAAGTCACCTGACAAGTTCGAAGCTGTTGTGAAGGCTCCCGCTCCGGAAAATGTATCCCAGTTGAGGTCGTTCCTAGGGTTGATTAACTATTACCATAAGTTTCTGCCAAATTTATCCACGGTGCTACACCCGCTGAATGCTCTTTTACAAAAGGGAGTGCCATGGAAGTGGAGCGAGGACTGTAAGTGGGCTTTTCACAAAAGCAAGGCATTGATCACCTCTAAGGAAGTGTTGGCTCACTTTAACCCAACGCTGCCTATTCGTTTAGCTTGTGATGCTTCTCCATATGGTATTGGGGCAGTGCTATCACATAAGTTGCCAAATGGCTTGGAAAGACCAGTCGTGTTCGCATCCAGATCATTGACCTCCGCTGAGCGCAACTATGCTCAGATAGATAGGGAGGCTCTCAGCCTCGTGTGGGGAGTAAAAAAATTTAATCATTACCTGCAAGGCCAAAAGTTTACGCTGCTGACAGACCGCCAGCCGTTGGTTTCCATTTTTAACCCTAAGAAGGGTGTTTCGGTGATGACAGCGCAGAGGCTCCAGAGGTGGTCCCTTTTCCTAGGGGCACACCTATATGAGATCGAATTCAAAGGTACAAAGCAACATGGTAATGCTGATGGGCTGTCACGCCTGCCAGTACCTACAGCGGAAGAGGCACCGACAGCTGACCCTGTTGAGTTATTTCACTCGACCATCATCGAATGTTTACCAGTCACCAATGCGAGTATTGAGAGAGAGACCAGGAATGACCCGACACTGTCTCGGGTCTACGAATTGACAGTGAAGGGATGGCCAGCACATGGCGAACCACTGTTACCGGCATTCTCAGCCAGACGAGAACAGCTGTCCGTTTGTCAAGGAACATTGATGTATGGAACAAGGGTGATTATTCCTCCTAAATTAAGGGAGAGAGTTCTAAAGGAACTGCATGAAGGTCATCTGGGGGGAGTCAAGATGAAAAGCCTTGCTAGGGCTTATGTGTGGTGGCCAGGTATCGACAAACAAATAGAGGATCTGACTAAAAGCTGCTCAGGGTGCCAAAAAGTTCAAAATGCACCTCCAATTGCACCGCTGCATCCATGGGAATGGCCTTCAACCCCATGGCAGCGTGTACATATCGACTTTGCAGGTCCATTCATAGATTCCATGTTTTTGATAGCGGTAGACGCACATTTTAAATGGCCAGAAGTGATTAAGATGGCGACCACTACCTCGGAAAAGACGATTGCAGTTCTAAGAACCATATTTGCAAGAAATGGATTGCCAGAACAGATATGTTCAGACAACGGACTGCAGTTCGTGTCAGAAGAATTCCAGAAATTCATGAAGAAGAATGGGGTGAAACACTATACATCTGCCCCATATCATCCGGCTACAAATGGGTTGGCCAAGAGATTTGTACAAACGTTCAAAAAGGCGATAAAGGCCATGAGCGAAGACCATATTCCACTACAACACAAGGTGGACAATTTCCTAATGGCATATCGAAACGCCACACATGCAGTGACAAATCAAAGTCCTGCCATGATGTTTTATAACAGGAGGTTGCGGTCCAGATTGGATTTGTTAAAACCAAATGTGCGTAGGGAAGTCGAAAACAAACAGTTCCAGCATGTAAATAACAAGACCACTCGGAGTTTCGAAATAGGACAACCAGTGTTAGCCCGGGACTATAAGAATGAGAAATGGCAATCTGGAACAATTCGTGCCAGACAAGGACCCCTGATGTACATGGTAGAGATTGGTGAAAACGTAATACGACGTCATGCTGACCAACTTGTAGAATCGAGAACAAGGGTCGAACCCATGGCTACGGCAGAGACACCAGTGGAAGAAATTATTGAACCTGTAGCATCTTCCTCAAACGCGAACGTACATGAGGATGTTCAATCCATAAGAGATCAATTAGAGGAGTCACCCCAGCAACCAGAATCAGAGACCCCTGAAAGGCGTTATCCAACTCGGATCAGGAGGCCTCCTCAGAGACTGAATCTTTGAACAGTTGCATGGAAGTTGTATATATGTTATCCATGTTATGTTTAAATTGGGGTGTACACTGTTAAGCTAAAAAGGGAGGAATTGTGGTGTATGTAACCTGTACCACCTTAAGAGAACTACCTTAAGAAGATGGACTACTTTCTCTTGCTACTGTATATTGTAGTACCGATGGTGACCACACCGGTATATAAGCTCTGTGTAGTAATTGGTAAAGCAGTTCAGCCCTGACCTTCAAGTAGTAAAGACCTGTTTAAGTTTTTCCTGTTGTCTGTGTCCAGTTATTTAAAATAAGTATATCTGGAACACACAGACTCAACACCATGTGTTTGGGTGATGTGTGTCATTGAGTGAGATGTAATGTTTTTGTGTGATGTGTGTATAAGTCCTTGTGTTCCAACAAAGATCCAGACATCAGGGACCCAAAATAAATTTCACACTAGGAACAACAAATATTGAACAAACCACTAACTACACATACTTGGGCTTAAAAATCAGTTCTACGGGAAATTTTCATCTGGCTGTGAATGAACTGAAAGAGAAAGCTAGAAGGGCTTTCTATGCCATTAAAAAATCAATCCAAATAGAAATCCCAATTAGCATTTGGCTCAAAATTTTTAAATCTGTAATTGAACCAATTGCACTCTATGGCAGTGAGGCGTGGGGACCGCTAACACAACAAGAATTTGCAAAATGGGACAAACACCCAATTGAGACCCTACATGCAGAATTCTGTAAAAGTATCCTCCGGACTCAAAGGAAAACCGTAAACAATGCATGCAGGGCAGAACTAGGCCAATATCCATTAATAATCACTATCCAAAAAAGAGCCACCAAATTTTGGAAACACCTAAAAATGAGCAACCCCCACTGCTATCATTACGAAGCCCTGAAATGCCAAGAGAGGACAATAAAGAAGAATACCCTCAGTCAACTAGTCCTGGGACTCAGTGAAGTAACTACTAACACTACTAACAATAACCAGCCCCAGGACAGTGACAGCGTAACACAAAGAATTCGACCCAACACAATCGTCACTAAGCAAAAGGAAAAATATCTGGCATATTGGGCAGAAACAACAAAAACCTAAAACAAACTCAATTGCTACTTGGCCCTAAACAGACAATACAGCATGGCTAATTACCTGACCATGGTAAAGGATAGCAAACTGAGAAAAACCTTGACAATGTACAGACTTAGTGAACATAGCCTGGCGATCGAAAAAGGTAGACACAGGCAGACCCGGCTACCAAGAGAGGACAGGATATGCTCTCACTGCAGTCAGGGAGTGGTGGAGACAGAGATGCACTTCCTCACAGCTTGTAGGAAATATCAGGGCATAAGGGAGAATTTCTACCCAAAGTTCACAAAAATATGCCCGGCATTCAGAAATTTGAATGACGGCCAAAAACTCCCCTACCTACTAGGGGAAGAGAGAAATTGTGTAACCTTAGTGGCACACTATGTTACAGCTTGCCATAAATAGAGGAGCAACCACTAAACATAAGAAAAGAGTATGTACAAATTATATGAATGTACATTTATATACTCAGGGATATATCTGTTTATACACTGTATGGATAGATCTGTATTTTTGTGTTCAGCCATGAATGTTTTTCGATGCTTTGGCAACAAAAGATGTACCTTGTCATGCCAATAATGCGATTTGAATTGAATTCAATTGAGTGTGGTGCAATGTAGTTGGGTGATGTGTTACAGTGAGTGTGGTGCAATGTGTTTGGGTGATGTGTGTGTCAGTGAGTGTGGTGCAATGTGTTTGGGTGATGTGTGTGTCAGTGAGTGTGGTGCAATGTGTTTGGGTGATGTATGTGTCAATGAGTGTAGTGCAATGTGTTTGGGTGAGGTGTGTCAGTGAGTGTGGTGCAATGTGTTTGGGTGATATGTTTCAGTGTGTTTGGTGTAATGTGTTTGGGTGATGTCTGTGTTAGTGAGTGTGGTGCAACGTTTTTGGGTGATGTGTGTCAGTGAGGGTGGTGCAATGTGTTTGAGTGATGGGTGTGTCAGTGTGTGTGGTGCAATATGTTTGGGTGATATGTTTCAGTGAGTGTGGTGTAATATGTTTGGGTGATGTGTGTGTCAGTGAGTTTGGTGCAATGAGTTTGGGTGATCTTGTGTCAATGAGTGTGGTGCAATGTGTTTGGGTGATGTGTGTGTCAGTCAGTGTGGTGCAATGTTCTTGGATGATGTGTGTGTCAGTGAGTGTGGTGCAATGTGTTTGGGTGATGTGTGTGTCAGTGATTGTGGTGCAGTGCATTTGGGTTAAGTGTGTCAGTGAGCATGGTGCAATGTGTTTGGGTGAAGTGTGTGTCAGTGAGTGTGGTGCAATATGTTTGGGCGATGTGTGTCAGTGAGTGAGAAGTAATGTTTTTGTGTGATTTGTGCATCAGTGAGTGTGGTGCAATGTGTTTTAGTGATGTGTGTCAGTGAGTGTGGTGCAATGTTTGGGTAATGTGTGTCAGTGAGTGTGGTGCAATGTGTTTGGATGATGAGTGTGTCAGTGAGTGTGGTGCAGTGTTTTTGGGTGATGTGTGTGTCAGTGCGTGTGGTGCAATGTGTTTGGGTGATGTGTGTTAGTGAGTGTGGTGCAATCTGTTTGGGTGAAGTGTGTGTCAGTTAGTGTGGTGCAATGTGTTTGGGTGATGTGTGTCAGTGAGTGTGGTACAATATATTTGGGTGATGTGTGTCCGTGTGTCTGGTGTAATGTGCTTGGGTATGTAGGGGGGCATCTTTTCCATGGTTTACGGTAATTTATCTTGTCAGCAGCCTTTGCCTGCAGTCTGACCAATTCCAACCTTTTACCTGGTTTACGGTAATTTACCTGGTCAGCAGCCTTTTGCTGCTACACTGTAAACCAATTTTAACAGCGGTTTCGAATCGCTACCCCGCCTTCCAGTTGTGACTGTAGGACTTATAATTAATGATATATTAAAACGGACAACTGGTCTGGGTGTGAGAAAGTCAAACTTTATTAAACTAACGAAAGTATAATCAAATTTTTAAACTATACCACACAAACACAGTAATTACAGTAAAATTGCTTAAATGGGGGAAGGCAGATGACAAAAACAAGGGATTAATGGCTACAATGTTGATTAAACAATCTTAGCAATTTCCCCTAAATTACCACCCCCTAACTCGTTACTAGGTTGCCTTGCTGAGGAGTCAGAAACCCTGCTCACCTGTGGTCCAGCAAAGTAAGAGAGAGAGAGAGAGAGGCTCACCTGTGGTCCAGCAAAGTAAGAGAGAGAGAGAGAGAGGCTCACCTGTGGTCCAGCAAAGTAAGAGAGAGATAGCTTCTCAGGAGCTATCTTTTATATCCTGCCAACTCCTGCTGTTTGGCTGAAAGGGTCTGTGAGCAAAATTCGCAGCCAAAGTTCCAATACACAAGAGAAGGACCGTGATTGGCTGACCCAAATGTTTTTGAGTGGTTTAATGTGTTTGCACTCTGGGGCCAAAGTGTACCTGCCCACATCCGAAGTTCACCTGGGCTAAAACAAAAGGGAATCCAACTGCCCTATTTTTCTGAGTAATGGGTGATTCAAACCCATCCATACTGATCTGTCCCCTATCAAATTCCTATTTCCATGTTTTGATGTATCCACTGCGTGTAAGTGTTGTTGAAATGGGGCTAGATTGCTGTGTAAACAGAGCCAATTGTTCTGTGGTTTAGTTCAAGTGGGTTAACCCCTTAAATCAATAAAGAAACATCATTGCTTCTGAGAAGGGAACTCCCTTTGTTTGACAGGTCTGACTAACACTGTATTTGATCCTCCCACTTTTCCACAGACATACTCCAGAAGCTGCGAGCTGCTTTCTTTTATCTTTTGGCCATGCTTTCTGACGGCCATTTTCAAACCTCTTTGAAATATAAACAGTTCGAAACTCAGAGGTACAATTTTTAATAAAATGTACTGTCTTAGATCCTGATGTTGCCCAAGTGCTGCTCTGCCCAATGCAGCCTTCCATGATTCTGGGTATGTTTTAAAAACACTGTCCTACCCAGAGGCAATTCAAAACACACAATTCTTCATCCACGATGTGGAGCAATATTTCCGGATCTTCAGGGAAAGTAGGGGAATTTTGCAAACCCCTACAGGTGATGTGTGTCAGTGAGTGTGGTGCCATGTGTTTGGGTGATGTGTGTCAGTGAGTGAGATGTAATGTTTTTGTGTGGTGTGTATCAGTGAGTGTAGTGCAATGTAGTTGGGTGATGTGTGTATCAGTGAGTGTGGTGCAATGTGTTAGGGTGATGTTTCTCAGTGTTTGTGGTGCAATGTGTTTAGGTGATGTATGTCAGTGTGTGTGCTGCAATGTTTTTGGGTGATACTTGTGTCAGTGAGGGTGGTGCAATGATTTTGGGCAAAGTGTGAGTCAGTGAGTGTGGTGCAATGTGTTTGGCTGTTGCATGTCAGTAAGTGTGGTGCAATGTGCTTGGGTGAAGTATGTCAGTGAGTGCGGTACAATGTGTTTAGCTGATGTGTGTCATTGAGTGTGGTGCAATGTTTTTGGGTGACGTGTGTTTCAGTGAGTGTGGTGCAATGTTTTTGGGTGATGTGTGTGTCAGTGAGTTTGGCGCAATGTGTTTAGGTGATGTGTGTTAGTGAGTGTGGTGCAATATGTTTGGGTGATGTCTGTATTAGTGAGTGTGGTGCAATGTGTTTGGGTGAAGTGTGTGTCAGTGAGTGTGGTGCAATGTGTTTAGATGATGTGTGTCAGTGTGTGTGGTGCAATGTGTTTGGGTGATGCGTGAGTCAGTGAGTTTGTTGCAATGTGTTTGGGTGATGTGTTACAGTGAGTGTGGTGCAATAATTTTGGGCATAGTGTGTCAGTGAGTGTGGTGCAATGTGTTTGGGTGATTTGTGTGTCATTGAGTGTGGTGCAATGTGTTTGAGAGATGTGTGTATTAATGAGTGTGGTGCACTGTGTTTAGGAGATGTGTGTCAGTGAATGTGGTGCAATGTGTTTGTGTGAAGTGTGTCAGTGAGTGAGGTGCAATGTGTTTGGGTGATGTGTGTCAGTGAGTGTGGTGCAATGTGTTTGGGTGATGTGTGTCAGTGAGTGTGGTGCAATGTGTTTGGGTGATGTGTGTCAGTGAGTGTGGTGCAATAATTATGGGCATAGTGTGTCAGTGAGTGTGGTGCAATGTGTTTGGGTGATTTGTGTGTCATTGAGTGTGGTGCAATGTGTTTGAGAGATGTGTGTATTAATGAGTGTGGTGCACTGTGTTTAGGAGATGTGTGTCAGTGAATGTGGTGCAATGTGTTTGTGTGAAGTGTGTCAGTGAGTGAGGCGCAATGTGTTTGGGTGATGTGTGTATGTGAGTGTGGTGCAATGTGTTTGGGTGAATAGTGTCAGTGAGTGTGGTGCAATGTGTTTGGGTGAAGTATGTCAGTGAGTTTGGTGCTATGTGTTTGGGTGATGTGTGTCAGTGAGTGTGGTGCAATGTTTTTCGGAGATTTGTGTGTCAGTGAGTGTGGTACAATGTGTTTGAGTGATGTGTGTGTCAGTGAGTGTGGTGCAATGTGTTTGGGTGATGTTTGTCAGTGAGTGTGGTGCAATGTGTTTGGGTGACTGGCATCAGTGAATGTGGTGCAATGTGTTTGGTTGATGTGTGTGTCAGTGAATGTGGTGCAGTTTGTTTGGGTGAATTGTGTCAGTGAGTTTGGTGCAATGTGTTTGGATGAAGTGTGTGTCAGTGAGTGTGGTGCAATCTGTTTAGCTGATGGGTGTATTAGTGAGTGTGGTGCAATGTGTTTGGGTCAAGTGTGTCAGTGAGTGTGGTGCAATATGTTTGGGTGATGTGTCTGTCTGTGAGTGTGGCGCAATGTGTTTGGGTGAAGTCCGTCAGTGAGTGTGGTGCAATGTGTTTCGGTGATGTGTCTGTCTGTGAGTGTGGTGCAATGTGTTTGGGTGAAGTCCGTCAGTGAGTGTGGTGCATTGTGTTTGGGTGATGTGTGTGTCAGTGAGTGTGGTGCAATGTGTATGGGTGAAGTGTGTCAGTGAGTGTGGTGCAATGTGTTTGGGTGATGTGTCTGTCTGTGAATGTGGTGCAATGTGTTTGTGTGATGTGTGTCAGTGAGTGTGGTGCAATGTGTTTGGGTGATGTATATCAGTGAGTGTGGTGCAATGTGTTTGTGTGAAGTGTGTCAGTGAGTGAGGTGCAATGTGTTTGGGTGAATAGTGTCAGTGAGTGTGGTGCAATGTGTTTGGGTGAAGTATGTCAGTGAGTGTGGTGCAATGCATTTGGGTGATGTGCGTGTCAGTGAGTGTGGTGCAATGTGTTTGGGTGATGTGTGTTAGTGAGTGTGGTGCAATATGTTTGGGTGATGTATGTATTAGTGAGTGTGGTGCAATGTGTTTGGGTGAAGTGTGTCACTGAGGGTGGTGCAATGTGTTTGTGTGTAGTGTATCAGTGAGTGTGGTGCAATGTGTTTGGGTGATGCGTGTGTCAGTGAGTGTGGTGCAATATGTTTGGGTGCTGTCTGTATAAGTGAGTGTGGTGCAATGTGTTTGGGTGAAGTGTGTCAGTGAGGGTGGTGCAATGTGTTTGTGTGTAGTGGATCAGTGAGTGTGGTGCAATGTGTTTGGGTGATGCGTGAGTCAGTGAGTTTGTTGCAATGTGCTTGGGTGATGTGTGTGTCAGTGAGTGTGGTGCAATCTGTTTCGGTGATGTGGGTGCCATTGAGTCTGGTGAAATGTGTTTGAGTGAAGTGTGCTAGTCAGTGTGGTGTAATCTGTGTTGTGTGATGTTTGTGTCATTGAGTGTGGTGCAATGTTTTTGGGTGATTTGTGTGTCAGTGAGTGTGGTGCAATGTGTTTGGATGATGTGTGTGTCAGTGAGTGTGGTGCAGTGTGTTTGGGTGATGTGTGTGTCAGTGCGTGTGGTGCAGTGTGTTTGGGTGATGTGTGTCAGTGTGTTTGGTGCAATGTGTTCGGGTGATGTGTGTTAGTGAGTGTGGTGCAATCTGTTTGGATGAGGTCTGTGTCAGTGAGCGTGGTGCAATGTGTTTGGGTGAAGTGTGTGCCAGTTAGTGTGGAGCAATGTGTTTGGGTGATGTGTGTCAGTGAGTGTGGTGCAATGTGTTTGGGTGAAGTGTGTGTCAGTGCGTGTGGTGCAATGTGTTTGGGTGAAGTGTGTGTCAGTGCGTGTGGTGCAATGTGTTTGGGTGATGTGTGATAGTGAGTGTGGTGCAATCTGTTTGGGTGAAGTGTGTGTCAGTTAGTGTGTTGCAATGTGTTTGGGTGATGTGTGTCAGTGAGTGTGGTGGAGTATATTTGGGTGATGTGTGTCCATGTGTCTGGTGCAATGTGCTTGGGTATGTAGGGGGGCATCTTTTCCATGGTTTACGGTAATTTATCTTGTCAGCAGCCTTTGCCTGCATTCTGACCAATTCCAACCTTTTACCTGGTTTACGGTAATTTACCTGGTCAGCAGCCTTTTGCTGCTACACTGTAAACCAATTTTAACAGCGGTTTCGAATCGCTACCCCGCCTTCCAGTTGTGACTGTAGGACTTATAATTAATGATATTTTAAAACGGACAACTGGTCTGGGTGTGAGAAAGTCAAACTTTATTAAACTAAAGAAAGTATAATCAAATTTTTAAACTATACCACACGAACACAGTAATTACAGTAAAATTGCTTAAATGGGGGAAGGCAGACAACAAAAACAAGGGATTAATGGCTACAATGTTAATTAAACAATCTTAGCAATTTCCCCTAAATTACCACCACCTAACTCCTTACTAGGTTGCCTTGCTGAGGAGTCAGAAACCCTGCTCACCTGTGGTCCAGCAAAGTAAGAGAGAGAGAGAGAGAGGCTCACCTGTGGTCCAGCAAAGTAAGAGAGAGAGAGAGAGAGGCTCACCTGTGGTCCAGCAAAGTAAGAGAGAGAGAGAGAGGCTCACCTGTGGTCCAGCAAAGTAAGAGAGAGAGAGAGAGAGGCTCACCTGTGGTCCAGCAAAGTAAGAGAGAGAGAGAGAGAGGCTC
This sequence comes from Somniosus microcephalus, assembly GCF_052327205.1. Classification (NCBI taxonomy): domain Eukaryota; kingdom Metazoa; phylum Chordata; class Chondrichthyes; order Squaliformes; family Somniosidae; genus Somniosus; species Somniosus microcephalus. The sequence continues at coordinate 114,856,888 of NC_140997.1, read as the reverse complement.
ACCTGTGGTCCAGCAAAGTAAGAGAGAGAGAGAGAGAGGCTCACCTGTGGTCCAGCAAAGTAAGAGAGAGAGAGAGAGAGGCTCACCTGTGGTCCAGCAAAGTAAGAGAGAGAGAGAGAGGCTCACCTGTGGTCCAGCAAAGTAAGAGAGAGAGAGAGAGAGGCTCACCTGTGGTCCAGCAAAGTAAGAGAGAGAGAGAGAGAGGCTCACCTGTGGTCCAGCAAAGTAAGAGAGAGAGAGAGAGAGGCTCACCTGTGGTCCAGCAAAGTAAGAGAGAGAGAGAGAGAGAGAGGCTCACCTGTGGTCCAGCAAAGTAAGAGAGAGATAGCTTCTCAGGAGCTATCTTTTATATCCTGCCAACTCCTGCTGTTTGGCTGAAAGGGTCTGTGAGCAAAATTCGCAGCCAAAGTTCTAATACACAAGAGAAGGACCGTGATTGGCTGACCTAAATGGGTTTGAGTGGTTTAATGTGTTTGCACTCTGGGGCCAAAGTGTACCTGCCCACATCCGAAGTTCACCTGGGCTAAAACAAAAGGGAATCCAACTGCCCTATTTTTCTGAGTAATGGGTGATTCAAACCCATCCATACTGATCTGTCCCCTATCAAATTCCTATTTCCATGTTTTGATGTATCCATTGTGTGTAAGTGGTGTTGAAATGGGGCTAGATTGCTGTGTAAACAGAGCCGATTGTTCTGTGGTTTAGTTCAAGTTGTTTAATCCCTTAAATCAATAAACAAACATCATTGCTTCTGAGAAGGGAACTCCCTTTGATTGGCAGGTCTGACTAACACTGTATTTCATGCTCCCACTTTTTCACAGACATACTCCAGAAGCTGCGAGCTGCTTTCTTTTATCTTTTGGCCATGCTTTCTGACGGCCATTTTCAAACCTCTTTGAAATCTAAACAGTTCGAAACTCAGAGGTACAATTTTCAATAAAATGTACTGTCTTAGATCCTGATGTTGCCCAAGTGCTGCTCTGCCCAATGCAGCCTTTCATGATTCTGGGTATGTTTTAAAAACACTGTCCTACCCAGAGGCAATTCAAAACACATAATTCTTCATCCACGATGTGGAGCAATATTTCCTGATCCTCAGGGAAACTAGGGGAATTTTGCAAAACCCTACAGGTGATGTGTGTCAGTGAGTGTGCTGCCATGTGTTTGGGTGATGTGTGTCAGTGAGTGAGATGTAATGTTTTTGTGTGGTGTGTATCAGTGAGTGTGGTGCAATGTAGTTGGGTGATGTGTGTATCAGTGAGTGTGATGCAATGTGTTAGGGTGATGTTTGTCAGTGGTTGTGGTGCAATGTGTTTAGGTGATGTATGTCAGCGTGTGTGCTGCAATGTTTTTGGGTGATACTTGTGTCAGTGAGGGTGGTGCAATGAGTTTGGGCGAAGTGTGAGTCAGTGAGTGTGGTGCAATGTGTTTGGGTGACTGGTGACTGGCGTCAGTGAGTGTGGTGCAATGTGTTTGGGTGATGCATATGTCAGTGAGTGTGATGAAATGTCTTTGGTTGATGTGTGTGTCAGTGAATGTGGTGCAGTGTGTTTGGGTGAATTTTGTCAGTGAGTGTGGTGCAATGTGTTTGGGTGATGTGTGTGTCAGTGAGTGTGGTGAAATGTGTTTGGGAGATATGTGTATTAATGAGTGTGGTGCAATGTGTTTGGGTGATGAGTGTCAGTGAGTGTGGTGCAAAGTGTTTAGGAGATGTGTGTCAGTGAATGTGGTGCAATGTGTTTGGGTGATGTGTGTGTCAGTGAGCATGGTGCAATGTATTTATGTGATGCGTGTATTAGTGAGTGTGGTGCAAAGTGGTTGGGTGATGTTTGTCAGTGGAAGTGGTGCAATGTGTTTAGGTGATGTATGTCAGTGTGTGTGCTGCAATGTGTTTGTGTGATGTGTGTGTCAGTGAGTGTGGTGCAAAGTGTTTGGGCGAAGTGTGTCAGTGAGTGTGGGGCAATGTGTTTGGGTGATGCATGTGTCAGTGAGTGTGATGAAATGTGTTTGGTTGATGTGTGTGTCAGTGAATGTGGTGCAATGTGTTTGGGTGATGTGTGTGTCATTGAGTGTGTTGCAATGTGTTTGGGTGAATTGTGTCTGTGAGTGTGGTGCAATGTGTTTGAGTGATGTATATCAGCGAGTGTGGTGCAATGTGTTTGGGTGATTTGTGTGTCATTGAGTGTGGTGCAATGTGTTTGGGAGATGTGTGTATTAATGAGTGTGGTGCACTGTGTTTAGGAGATGTGTGCCAGTGAATGTGGCGCAATGTGTTTGGATGATGTGTGTGTCAGAGAGTGTGGTGCAATGTGTTTAGGTGATGTATGTCAGTGTGTGTGCTGCAATGTTTTTGGGTGATATTTGTGTCAGTGACTGTGTTGCAATGAGTTTGGGTGATGTGTGTGTCAGTGCATGTTGTGCAATGTGTTTGGGTGACTGGCATCAGTGAATGTGGTGCAATGAGTTTGGGTGATGCGTGTGTCAGTGAATGTGATGAAATGTGTTTGGTTGATGTGCATGTCAGTGAATGTGGTGCAGTTTGTTTGGGTGAATTGTGTCAGTGAGTTTGGTGCAATGTGTTTGGATGAAGTGTGTGTCAGTGAGTGTGGTGCAATCTGTTTAGCTGATGTGTGTATTAGTGAGTGTGGTGCAATGTGTTTGGGTGAAGTCCGTCAGTGAGTGTGGTGCAATGTGTTTGGGCAATGTGTGTCAGCGAGTGTGGTGCAACGTGATTGCGTGAAGTGTGTATCAGTGAGTGTGGTGCAATGTGTTTGGGTGAGGTGTGTCAGTGAGTGTGGTGCAATGTGTTTGGGTGATGTGTGTGTCAGTGAGTGTGGTGAAATGTGTTTGGGTGATGTGTCTGTCTGTGAGTGTGCTGCAATGTGTTTGGGTGAAGTGTGTCAGTGAGTGTGGTGCAATGTGTTTGGGTGAAGTGTATCACTGAGTGAGTTGCAATGTGTTTGGATGATGTGTGTGTCAGTGAGTGTGGTGCAATGTGTTTAGGTGATGTGTGTCAGTGTGTGTGGTGCAATAAATTTCGGTGATGTCTGTATTAATGAGTGTGGTGCAATGTTTTTGGGTGATGTGTGTGTCAGTGAGTGTGGTGCAACGTGTTTGGGTGGTGTGCGTGTCAGTGAGTGTGGTGCAATGTATTTATGTGATGTGTGTATTAGTGAGTGTGGTGCAATGTGTTTGGGTGATGTTCGTCAGTCATGTGGTGCAATGTGTTAAGGTGATGTATGTCAGTGTGTGTGGTGCAATGAGTTGGTGTGATGTGTGTGTCAGTGAGTGTGGTGGAAAGTGTTTGGGCGAAGTGTGTCAGTGGTTGTTGTGCAATATTGTTGAGTGATATTTGTGTCAGTGAGTGTGGTGCAATGAGTTTATGTGAAGTGAGCGTCAGTGAGTTTGGTGCAATGTCTTTGGGTGATGTGTGTCAATGTGTGTGGTGCAATGTATTTGGGTGAATTGTGTCTGAGTGTGGTGCAATTTGTTTGTGTGAAGTGTGTCAGTGAGTTTGGCGCAATGTGTTTGGGTGAAGTGTGTCAGTGAGTTTGGTGCAATGTGTTTGGGTGATGTGTGTGTCAGTCAGTGTGGTGCAATCTGTTTAGGTGATGCATGTATTAGTGAGTGTGGTGCAATGTGTTTGGGTGATGCATGTGTCAGTGAGTGTGATGAAATGTGTTTGGTTGATGTGTGTGTCATTGAGTGTGGTGCAATGTGTTTGGGTGAATTGTGTCTGTGAGTGTGGTGCAATGTGTTTGAGTGATGTATATCAGTGAGTGTGGTGCAATGTGTTTGGGTGATTTGTGTGTCATTGAGTGTGGTGCAATGTGTTTGGGAGATGTGTGCATTAATGAGTGTGGTGCACTGTGTTTAGGAGATGTGTGCCAGTGAATGTGGCGCAATGTGTTTGGATGATGTGTGTGTCAGAGAGTGTGGTGCAATGTGTTTAGGTGATGTATGTCAGTGTGTGTGCTGCAATGTTTTTGGGTGATATTTGTGTCAGTGACTGTGTTGCAATGAGTTTGGGTGATGTGTGTGTCAGTGCATGTTGTGCAATGTGTTTGGGTGACTGGCATCAGTGAATGTGGTGCAATGAGTTTGGGTGATGCGTGTGTCAGTGAGTGTGATGAAATGTGTTTGGTTGATGTGCATGTCAGTGAATGTGGTGCAGTTTGTTTGGGTGAATTGTGTCAGTGAGTTTGGTGCAATGTGTTTGGATGAAGTGTGTGTCAGTGAGTGTGGTGCAATCTGTTTAGCTGATGTGTGTATTAGTGAGTGTGGTGCAATGTGTTTGGGTGAAGTCCGTCAGTGAGTGTGGTGCAATGTGTTTGGGCAATGTGTGTCAGCGAGTGTGGTGCAACGTGTTTGCGTGAAGTGTGTATCAGTGAGTGTGGTGCAATGTGTTTGGGTGAGGTGTGTCAGTGAGTGTGGTACAATGTGTTTGGGTGATGTGTCTGCCTGTGAGTGTGCTGCAATGTGTTTGGGTGAAGTGTGTCAGTGAGTGTGGTGCAATGTGTTTGGGTGAAGTGTATCACTGAGTGAGGTGCAATGTGTTTGGGTGATGTGTGTGTCAGTGAGTGTGGTGCAACGTGTTTGGGTGATGTGTGTGTCAGTGAGTGTGGTGCAATGTATTTATGTGATGTGTGTATTAGTGAGTGTGGTGCAATGTGTTTGGGTGATGTTCGTCAGTCATGTGGTGCAATGTGTTAAGGTGATGTATGTCAGTGTGTGTGGTGCAATGTGTTGGTGTGATGTGTGTGTCAGTGAGTGTGGTGGAAAGTGTTTGGGCGAAGTGTGTCAGTGGTTGTTGTGCAATATTGTTGAGTGATATTTGTGTCAGTGAGTGTGGTGCAATGAGTTTATGTGAAGTGAGCGTCAGTGAGTTTGGTGCAATGTCTTTGGGTGATGTGTGTCAATGTGTGTGGTGCAATGTATTTGGGTGAATTGTGTCTGAGTGTGGTGCAATTTGTTTGTGTGAAGTGTGTCAGTGAGTTTGGTGCAATGTGTTTGGGTGAAGTGTGTCAGTGAGTTTGGTGCAATGTGTTTGGGTGATGTGTGTGTCAGTCAGTGTGGTGCAATCTGTTTAGGTGATGCATGTATTAGTGAGTGTGGTGCAATGTGTTTGGGTGAATTGTGCCAGTGAGTGTGGTACAATGTGTTTGTGTGTAGTGTTTCAGTGAGTGTGGTGCAATGTGTTTGTGTGTAGTGTTTCAGTGAGTGAGTTGCAATGTGTCTGGTTGATGTCTGTATTAGTTAGTGTAAAATTCAAAATTTTCAGTAATTAATCACGCAAGAAAATAGGGTTAATAAGACAGTTTTATTGACCAAAAGAAGCTTGTGCAGCAAAACCTTGATAAAAAGGGCATACAAAATGGCCGCCGGACCTCGTGATCAGTTTCTGGGACCATTTGATTTCTGTTACTGCAAGCCAGACAGGCTTGTGGATTGAGGACAGTAAGCCCGCGAAAGCCAGTATCGGGAAACTGAAACTCATGGAACTGAGCATACATACTAATCAGATTCTAAGTACAGGACAGTCTTGGGTTACAGGATGAGGCCCATCAAGAATTGGGCGGACAATTGAATGAACACTTAAACCCATTTACTGTACAAAGGAAAACCGTTTGACAGCCATCAAGGGCAATCTCCAGACCGATCAATATATGAACCGAGTTACGGTGACAAAGTAAAAGACATTATCGGCCCAGGAGGCCAGTTAAGCTATCACCGGCTCCCATTACAAGACAAAGCGCCCCTGCAGAGATTTCTGCCCGCCAAAAATATTACAAAGACAGGACTATGATTTGGCGGGAGATAAGACTGTCCCAAAAGGGTATAACTATGGATTTGAAAAGTCCATCAGTGCGAATGACGATTACGACTACGATTACGCTTCGCTTCACCTCGACCGCTATGATTCACAATTCATTTCTTCAGTACGATCCGTAACTTCGGTGTGGAACGGAAGATGACAAGAAGACTTCGGCTCGGAAGCCAGCTCGGCCAGGCAAAGCCCGGCCACGACGGGAAGACAACAAGGGTGGCTCGGGTACTTTTGTCGGGAGATCATCGACGACCCAGGCCGAAGGAGAAGACACACTCGGGAAAAACGACGATCCAGGCCGGAGAAAAGGACACTCCGGGCCTAGCACTCCAGGGCCTCAACATACCATTCGACCAGGAACTTCCCATGTGCAGTTCTACAACATCACATCGGTGACAGAGTCTTCCATGGGCATCCAGTTCTTAAAGTCACGTCGGTAACGGATTCATCCATGACGAGCGCTCATCAAGACTGTATCTGCTGCTCCATCGCGTAAGAAGAAAAACAAACTGCGCCAGAAGTTTCCAAATCCACGTGACGACGGAAAGCTGTGCCAAAAGGCTGCGAACCCCTTTTTGCGAATCTGAAAGTGGTGAGCATGATCCCGAGTTCCTCAAGTCAAAACTTAGTTTAGGTCTAGGGGAGGGGGTTAAGGGTAATCATAATGTGTTTCCCCTTTTACGATGTGCCGTGGGTTCCCCATTTCCATAGAGTTAAGTTTATAGATATGTGCATGATTGTAGTTATTTTAATCTGTGCCTATGACATGTATTTTACAATGCTGCAAACTGTTTTATAATAAAAACCTCCATTTCGTGCTATTCAACCTGGTCTATTGAGTTTTTCTCTGCACTACAGTTCCCTGCGCCTAAGTCCAAGGTCTAGAACTGTAGGGAAGAGTGGGTCGAACCACTCAAGGGTAATTATTGCATGAAGCCTGGTAGGAGACCAGAACGAGCAAGAGAAACCCCCTACAGAGATGGCGACCGCGGCAGGACCTTGGCAGCAGGAATGTAGTGTGTTAGATCAAGGTCTGAATAAACAAAATGTGATGGATGAGAGAATAGCGGATTATGTTTTTGGGAAGGTAAACCTTACAAAACAATGGATATCTGACCTATTAAGGGACAGGCGCCCGCTAGACGCAGCCATCAAGTGGACAGAAAGTAAAGAGCATAAGAAATCGGTAGAAAAGGCGGTCTGGCTGATGTGTTACAAGAAGCAAGTCCAGCTTTTGGACCAGGTCGTTGTAGCACAGACAGCCCAGATCAAAGGGCTGCTTACAGAAGTAGAGGAAAAGGTTGCGGGAGGCCAGAAACTGATTCAATCGCTTAACGCGCTGAATCAGGAACGCCAATCCCTAACTCACCGCCATGAGACCAGGATAGATTACTTGGAGTGTCAGGTCGTTGAGGCCAAGGCCAGTGAAGGTAGAATGAAAGAGAGGTGTTTCCGCCTAGCTAAGCAGATAGTGGCACAGGAGGAAAGAATTTTGGGGGCTAGGGCAGCATATAAGATGGCCATGGAGGATAGGTCTGAGAACACCAACCATAGCGCTTGTCACAGGGAGCTAGAGGACCTGAGAGCAGCCCTAGCAAAGGCAAACGGCTTGGTGTGTCTCATAAACCCACCAGCGAGCCAGCTACTGTTAGCCAAGGAATCCAAACGACCGATTCCACAAGAGGCAGTTGGGGTACCAACCCCCGAGCCCTCGGCACCTCCCACCTATACTGAGTCTTGGGCTCCGGGGAAGGAAACGGAGAATTCAGACACAGGGGTTCTTGAGGTAGAGCAACACCAGGTAGGAGAGTTGGGACCGGCACCGATGTGTCCCACGCGACACCGGAGGCTCGGTCCGGGCGTAGCAGATGGCGAGGATGGACACCTCGTGAATCAGATCATAATGCCCCATAGCGCACGACAGTTAAGGGAAATGATCAGTCACATCCCAAAACTCTCCGAGTCAGGGGATCCCTCCGTACATTTTAGGGACGTGGAGCAAACCGCAGCAGTTAACGACTGCGACGGGGTTGAACAGTCCAAAATGCTGCTGTTCTCCCTGGACAGCTCACTCCTCCAGTGTCTCCCTGATGAGAGCAAGCGAGGGCACAAGGCCTATGAGGAGTTACGGGTCGAGATCCTGGAGATTATAGGGGAGAGTGACAGAACTCCGTTCCTCCGATTGGAAAGGACGATACAGCTAGAGGGAGAACCCCCACGGGTTTTCGCCAGAAGGTTGTGGCCAGTGTACCGGCGCAGCTGCCCGGAAGGACCGGACCGGAACGGGCTGAATGATGACCAAAGGGCTCATTGGCTCCGGTGTCTGGTCGTCAATTGCTTGCCACCGGTGAGGGAGCAGGCCAAAGCATGGTTTGACCCCACTAACCCCCACTCCACGGAGGACGTAGTACTTGATCAGCTCACGATAAGTTACAGGAACAACAAGAGTAGGGATGTGCCTTCCTCAAAGGGAAAGGTGCATGAGGCGAGGCCTGCAGCTCCTGCTAAAAAGGAATGGCATCAGGAGGGGAATCGCATCCCCCAAGCCAAGAGCAGTTGTTACGGGTGTGGTAAGGAGGGTCATTGGCGCCGAGACTGTAAAAATCCCTGGAAGGATTTAAAGGAGAAAACTTCCACAGCCCCGGCACCAGGAAATGGTGCGGTTGTGGATCCCGCTGCGATTGAGTCAGTTTTAGAGGCAATGCGGTCTCTAATGACCTCGCAGGGGAAGGTAGAGGTCGCCAACAGCCCTCTCACTCCCGAAACTCCAACCGCGGCGCCCAAATGACTGATGCCCGCGCAGCCCGTCTACTTGTGTCCGCTCCGCTATGACGCTTGGAGAAGACTTGTTGTGGAAATGGAGGTGGACCTGTTGGATACGGGAGCATCATGTACCGTGATCCACACAGCTAAACTTTTTGCCTCACCTCTATCTACCCAGGCTCCATTCTCAGTAGCGGGTTTCACAGGCAGAGAACAGGCTGGCGCGTACTCCATCCCGCTCTCCATTCATTTGGGAGCACTCCACACCACATGGACATGCATCCTATTGAAGTGGAATGAGGGGGGTGGAAAAGGCATCCTCGGGGCTGATTTCTTGGTGGAACACGGGATCCTCGTGGACCTTAGAAATCACTGTCTCTGGGGAGCCGAGAATGGGTTGGGCAAGGTAGTCGTGATCTCAGGGAGGGGAGATAAGGGGACCCTGTGCACCATGAAGCCGTCAAGAGGTTACGATCTCAAGCTTATGGTCGCGGACGTCCCAACGGACTTGCAGGCGTATGTGTCGGACAATCTGACCGCATTTGCCACCCACAAGCACGACTGTGGGAGAGTCACCGGGTTTGAGGTCAGCGTAGACGGGGACCCCATGATCCGACCCCAAAAGCAGTATAACTTCCCCAAGGAGGCAGTACCCAACATGGAGACAGCAATATCTTCATTGGTGCAGCAGGGCATGCTGAGACCAATAGCCACTCACGTGAACTCCCCATTATGGCCGGTAAAGAAGCCAGACAATTCGTGGAGAGCCACGGTGGACTACAGAGTCCTCAACAGTAACATCCCAGCCTGCGCGCCCACGGTAGCAGCAGTTGCCGACCTAATAGGGAGTATTCCAGCATCTGCGACCACGTTCACGGTGCTGGATATCTCGAACGGTTTTTGGTCCATTCCGCTGCGGCGGGAGGATCAGTACAAGTTTGCCTTTACTTTTAAAGGGCAACAGTACACCTGGAACTGCTTGCCACAGGGTTTTCACAACAGCCCCAGCATTTTCCATCAATGCATGGCGGGAAGTTTAAAAGAATTTAGCCAGCCCAATCAGATAGTGCAGTATGTGGACGACTTACTCCTGTTCACGGACTCAAGGGAGGAGCACGGCCCACTATTAGCCGAATTATTGGAGCTGCTGGAAAGGAAGGGTTTTAAAGTAAACCCAAAAAAGCACAGATCGGCCAGCAGGAGGTGAAATTCCTGGGTCTGGCCATCCGCGCCGGGGAAAGAGCCATAGATAAGGCTAGACGGGAATCGGTGCAAGATCTGCCGATCCCAAACACAGTAACGGGTGTAAGGTCCTTTTTGGGATTGACCGGGTACTGCAGAGATTTCATCGAGGACTATGCAGCCACAGCAGCCCCGCTACTCCGACTCTTACACAAGGGAGTCGAGTGGTCGTGGGACGAGGGTTGTCAGGCAGCATTCGAGAAGTTGAAAAGGGATCTGCAGACAGCGCCAGCCCTAGGGGCCATAGATGGGGGGGAGGAGTTTTTCCTGGAAGTAGCCGCTAGTGGAGACAGCCTGAGTGCCGTGCTGCTCCAGGAGCGCCACGGCAAGCTGAGACCAGTGGTCTATTCCTCCAGGGTGCTTACGGATGTGGAGAGGAGTTTTTCCAATTGCGAGCGGCATCTCCTGGCCACGCATTGGGCTGTGAAAAGATCGGTGATCTTCACAGGAACATCTCCCATCACTCTCCTCACCCATCACACCCCCACAAAGATGCTTCTGGATGGAAGGATTAAGGATGGGACTGTAAGCAGCGCTCGGATTGCGCGCTGGACCCTCCTCCTTTCCCAGATGGATCTCAAAGTTAAAGGTCTCTGCGAGCCATAACTCGCAGCCAACATGGTATATCCCGGAACAGCCCATCGGTGTTCCGTCGAAGGGGTATGGGAGGTTAACATAGGTTTACGGGCCGGGATACACCCCACAGGCCGCGAGATCTACGTAGACAGTTCCAGCACGGTATCTGCTGGCGAACGACTCACAGGGTGTGGAGTTTATGACCCTACGGCAGACATTGCCCTGGCGATTAAGCTCCCCAGCACTATGAGCGTACAGCAGGCTGAACTGTCCGCGGTGGCGTACGTGGTTACTCACCCCGAGATCTTCCCAACCCCATACACGATTTGCTCGGACAGCATGTTCACGTGCAATTCGTGTACGGAGTACCTCGGCATCTGGTCCCGACGCGGATATACCTCCGCGGACGGACGACCTTTAACAGTTAAGCCCTTGCTGGAAAAAATCCTGGCAGCTGTGGGGGAGGAAGGGGAGGTGTTCATCCACAAGGTGAAGGCCCATTCCACCACAGAACCCCGCAGTCAGGGCAACCAGCAGGCGGATGCGCTAGCCAGGGAGGGTGCCCACAACGGCATTTGCTGGGACCCCTATGGACCCGGACCCGTGGCAGCGATCCGAGGAAGGGAGGGGACTCCAGGGAACACAGGGGTGACACCGCCTCTAGACCTAAAGACCGTCCAAACCCTGGATCCCGCCCTAAAAACAGTACTCAAAGCCATCAATGAGGGCAAGCAGGTAGAGGGTCCATACAGTACGGCAGCCCTCTCAGTCAAGGAAGGCATGCTGTTCCGAGAGGAACAGTGGGTTGTGCCGCAGCAGCACCGGAGGGAATTCCTTCAACTGGCCCATGAGGGTCCAGGGGCAGGACAACCCAGACCTGAGGTGACCTGGCAACGGGTAGAGCAGGCGGGATGGTGGCCGGGACTTAGAGACGATGTCCGCGAGTTCTGTGCAAGCTGTCTTGTGTGCGCTGCAAACAACCCAGACCCCCAGAAAAGGAAGGTACCCATGGGGCACATCAGGAGGGTAGAGGGACCATGGCAATCGATTCAGGTCAACTATATAGGGCCCCTGCCCGCCGCCCAGGGAGGCTATAAGTACTGCCTTGTCCTGGTGGATGTGTTCACCAAGTGGGTAGAAGCTTTCCCGTGCAGAACAGCTGCGGCGCTGGGTACTGCCAAGATCTTGATCTGGGAAGTGTTCTCACGGTGGGGGCTCCCCCGTTTTGTTGAGTCCGACCAAGGGAGTCAGTTCACCGGTCAAGTGATGCAGAACACCCTCATGCTCTTGGGCATTGAAGGGAAGTGGCACGTAGCGTACAATCCCCAGTCATCCGGGATTGTTGAACGCATGAACCGGACCCTCAAGGAAAAGCTGAGGAAAGAGACAATGGGCTCGCCCCAGAGATGGGCGGAGATCCTGCCTTTAGTCCTCATGGGGATCTGAGCGAGCCAGTCCAAAAGTACGGGGTACTCCCCGCACGAATTGATGACTGGAAGGATCATGCGAACACCCACCCACGTACTAGCCCCGGTGCTCACTGAGGGCCAGCTCCAAGAGGTGAAGCGAGACAAGTTCGTCCAAACCCTTTTGGAGCGCCTGAAACAGATTTATGGGCAAGCGGCTGGGAACATGGGGAGACAGCATCAGGGAAATCGACTGTTACTGGAACCTCGTAAGCAACAAGAGTGGGAAGTCGGAGACCAGGTCATGGTTAGGAACTATGCCCGGGTAGGGAGTTTTGAACCATTGTACATGGGGCCTTACAACATTGTAGACAAGGCCAGCCCCATGGTTTATGCAGTGAAGGTGCCCCGACGTACTAAATGGTTTCACATTAACCAGTGTAAGCTGTTTAAATCGGGTGCACAAGGGCCAACAACAGGGGCCAAGTCTGAGGACAAAAATCCTCAGCCTGCGACAGAGTCACAGACCACACAGGCTGGAACTGTAGCCTGCGTGAAGGAAGGAGTCATCCCAATAGAGTGGGAGGTCTCCCCTCTAATTTGGGATTCGGACGAGCAAGAGCCCGAACAGCTCGACCACGCCCTTGACCCGATCACGGAGGAGGAAGAGTCAGAGGACGAAGATCCCGCCCTCGACTCAAGCTTAGGGGAGGTAGGGATTGGGGGCGGAGACTCACCACCTGTAGGGACAGGTGAGGTGGAGTCGGATGCCACAAATCCCGGCCCCGGGGGGGCGGAGCCAGAGGGAAGGGAGCCGGAGCCGGCAGCTGTGGTGGAACCACAGGCTGTGACGGTGAAAGTCCCGACCCCAGGTCCGTCAGCCCTGGGAGCCTCGCCCAAGGCACCCCCTTGTAGGTCGACTCGAACACCTCAGCCCAGAAAGCATTTGCCAATTTCTCCTTATCTTCCCCAACCTCGGTCCAGAGCAGCCCAGGAAAGACATGGTTCCCATTCAGCAGCGACAGGCTGCGGGGTGTAAGAATTCGCAATAATTTACAGTTCTGAAGATTCATTTTTTTGATTAAAGGATCCCTGAGCGATGTGCTTTTAAATTTCCAGGGATAAAATGGCAGTCACCACATGGCTGAGACAAAAAGGCTTGGAATGCAGCTTTCTGTGTCTGGAAGTAAGGTTCAATGAAGACAAAGGACAATGCTTTGTTTACAAAGCAACTGAATGCTATTAGCATTTGTTTGTATATCGAGTGGATACAAAGGAAACTGCAGAAGAGACTTTTGCACCTTAAATGGGAAGCGTTAACATTTGAAAGGATTTTAAATCACCCAGTATCTCCCTTTTGTTTCAGCACAGGGAGCTCTGAAAATCACATTAACTCAATCTAACCACTTTGAGTTAGCCTATCACAGCTTTGGGGTTAATTTTGCACACAGCCCTTGCAAGGCAGAATGTGAGGGGCTCACCAGGTATAAAAAAAGGGCTGAGCAGCCAGCTCGCTCTCTTGACTCTCTCTTGACTTCCTGGGACCATAGGTGAGCTCTCTCTCTCTCTCTCTCTCTCTCTCTCTCTCTTCGCTGGACCACATGTCGGCAGAGTTTCTGACTCCACACAAGGCAACCTAGCAGGAGTTAAGGGGGGATGGTGATTTAAGGGAATTGCTAAGATTGTTTAAATACATTGTAGCCATTGTATCCCTCGTTTTTGCCGTGTGTACCCCCTTGATATATAGTTTTACAATTTTACTGTGTTCGTGTGGGATAGTTTGATATTGTGATTGTAGTTTCTTTTAGTTAATAAAGTTTGATTTTTTTTCTCTCATCCAAACCACGTGTTCCGTTTTAATATCATTAATTATAAGTTCCTCCACTCAGAACTAAAGGAGGGGTAGCGATTCGAAACCGCTGTTTGTAAATTGGTTTGGAGTGCAGCAGCAAAAAGACTGTTGGCCAGGTAGATTACCTTAAACCAGTTAAAAGAAGCCCCCCCAAAATCCTTACAGGGGGATCAAAGCCGAAGGTCAGTGCAGCCCCGCCACAAGGAGCGGCACGCTGCAGCCCTCACAGGAATTAAGTAGGCCGCCCGGAGGAGGGCGGCGCTCTACATAGGTTTATGTACTGATAAGTTAAGCTAGGTAACTATAATGTTAGTTTAAGGTATGTAGGCCTAGAAATTCAGCTGTTTGCGCCAGCCGTTAGCGCCAGATTTCCGGCGCTAGCCACTTAGCGCCCGGGCACCGCCGGATCTGCATCTATGCCGAAATTCAGGTGGGATTTAGCGCTGGCGCAAAGTGTTAGCGCCCGCTCAGCTGCGCGCACATCTTATGACGTCATTTCGTCGTGCAACGCCGTTTGTGCGCCCCAAACCGGAAATTCAGTGGCGCCCGGCCGATGTGGGCGTGGCGCTGCTAAGAACTGTGAAATGGAACTCAACAGAGGCCCTGTGGGATTCGGGGAGCGCTAATTAAAGGGCACATCCACTCACCCATAAAAGCCAGCCATTTCGCTGCAATGACTTTACTGCTTTGGATTTCTGCACAGAGAGCAAGGCACAGAGATTACTGATTTCGGACACCATAGGAGAGGTATTTTTGGCTTCTAGCCAGTGCTTTGACATTTGCATCCTTGTGATTTTGCTGTTTGGAACTTTGTAATGGGGGCTGCATGGGGGGCCAACCCTCAGTTGCTACATTTTGTGCGAAGGGCTCGCAGACGCTTTGAGAGAGGGCCAGCCATGCCTAGACGCAGAGGGGCCATTAGGCATCGCCAACGTAGGCCTTACCCAGTCAGGCAATACCGGGAGCAGGTCTCATATCTCACCATGACTGCGGCGCATTGTGTTAAGAGGCTGCGCTTCAGAAGGGAGGTGGTTGGAGAGATCTGCCAGCTGCTTCACGCAGATTTGCAGCCACAGCTCATGTCCAGGGCGTCTCTCTCGGTGGAAGTGAAGGTCACGGTGGCTCTCAGCGTTTATGCAAGCGGCTCCTTCCAAGCCGCTGCTGGGGACATTGCGAACATCTCCCAGTTCACCGCGCATCGCTGCATCCGACAGGTCACCGAAGCACTTTTCGCGAGGAGGCACCAATTCATCTCCTTCCCCACAACCCAACACAAGCAGGAGCAGCGTGCAGTCGGATTTGCCAGGATCGCGGCCTTCCCCATGGTGCAGGGCGCCATTGACTGCACGCATGTGGCTATGCGGGCACCTATCCACAATGCCGAGCAATACCGCAACCGGAAGGGCTACCATTCCCTAAATGTGCAGCTGGTGTGTGACCACAGGCAGCGCATCCTAGCTGTCAATGCCCGCTTCCCAGGAAGCAGCCACGATGCCTTTATCCTGCGCCAGACTACTGTGGCTGACATGTTCCAGGCACAGCCTCCACCAAGGGGATGGCTTATCGGGGACAAGGGCTACCCTTTGTGCACATGGCTCATGACCCTGCTCCGCGCACCCAGGACCCCAGCGGAGCTGGCATACAACGAAAGCCATCAAGCCACAAGGAACCTAATAGAGCAAACGATAGGCGTCCTCAAGCAACGGTTCCGTTGCCTGGATCGTTCGGGCGGGTCTCTTCAGTATTCGCCGGATAGAGTCTCCCAGTTCGTCGTGGTGTGCTGCATGCTCCACAACCTGGCTATCCGCAGGACTCAGGCACTGCCACCTGACATTGCCCCACCACCTCAGGAGGACGAGCAGGAGGACCCTGAGGAGGAGGAGCACCAGGCCAGGAGGGAGCGACAAGGTCCAAGGGCCGTCCGCCGGGGGCTTATTGCTCGACACTTCTAGGCCCCCTGTCAGGGAATGGCCTGGGCCACTGAACGCAGCTGAAGGCAGCCGCTCCGCAAGCCCTCAGCCGGTTAACCCAACAACCACTTGAAACATGACACCTGCACATGGTGAATAAATAAACATCTTTATTTCAAAAACTCAGGGCCCTTCCCACATGGAAGAGCAAAACAGAGAAGACCCCCAAAAAACAGTCACAAACTTCTGTCACTCCCAAAACCTGGGGAGGACTAACAAAACATCAACATCCAAATGGCCTATCTCACTGGCCTAACAAAAACAAGCCCCCCCCACAACACAAACACCCCCATAAAACCAAACAACATAATGCCCCCCAGAACAGAAGCCCCCGCATTACCCAAACCCTCGCTCAACACACTCTATTCAGTGTGGCGAGAGGGCGAGTCTGTCGACAGCCGTCTTTTGCCCCGGCCCGTCCTGCTGCTGTGCCTCAAGCTGGGCCGTGAGGCTGTGGCAAGGCTGGGGGAAGGATCTTCAGGGCGACAAGGCGTCTCGCCAGATGCCCTTGGGGGTCGGCCTACACGAGGGCGGGCCCGGGAGGGGCCGGCTGGTGGCTGCTGCAGCTGTGGGTGGCCCTCTTCACTGGCTGCAGTAGCTCCTTGCACCCTGGCTGGGGGAGTGGCAGGCTCGCCTGCACCAATGGGGACAAGGTGGGTGATGCCAGGCGTGCGCTGCTCGCCAGACACACGTGCACTCGGGCGGCCTGGCCGGGGAGCAAGCGCGCCAAACTGTTGGTCGCCAGACCGGTGTGCGGCAGCAGGGCGGCGGCTGGCCTGGCGACGCCTCCGCGCCAGTGCGAGGGTGGCAGAAGTCAGTGCCCCAACTGCGCCGGCATGTGCCCGCATCTGCAGTGCCATTGTCTGCCCAGCACCTCTCAGCTGGCGACTGGCGTGCTGCGCTGCCTCGAGTTGTTGCACCCCCCTCTCATGCACTGCCACAAGGAGGTCCACCCCCCTGGCGTGCGCTGCTGCGATTTGCTCCAGCCCCCTGGCCTGGGATTGGCCGAAAGCCACCACACTTTGTGCGAGGCTTTCGATGGCGTGAGGCATCTGTGCCACCACCTCCATGAATTCGATGTGCCGCCGCTCCGACGCCGCCGACATCTCGTCCAGGAGGCGCACCTCCTGGGCGGCGTCCGAGTCCGGACTGGAGGGCGCCTCCCCCCTCTGGGCAGAAGGCTGGCGTGCCGCCGGAGCCTTGCCATGTGCGGCCACGCCACTGGGAGCAGGTTCTGCCCTCCCCTCCACCGCCTCCCCCCTCTGGGCAGAAGGCTGGCGTGCCACCGGAGCCTTGCCGTGTGCGTCCATGCCACTGGGACCAGGTTCGGGGCTCCCCTCCCCCGCCTCCCCCTGGCTCTCCGGCACGCCAGACGTCTCCCCTTCGTTGCCATCTCCTGGAGCGGAGGAGGGTTCCCCCGAGGTGGCGCCTTCCTGCTGCTCCTCGACGTCCTCCTCCTCCGAGGGCCTGGCTGTGTGGGCTTCAGGGAGCACCTCCTCCTCACCAGCTGAAAGCAGGAAGGCACAAGTGTAGCTTTAGAGTGAGGACAGGCCGACAGCGAGGGAGGCCGCACTGGTGCATTATGCGCATTTTTTGGCCAGTGGGGAAGGATGTAGATCTGATGCGCGAGGGCAAGGAGAGAGGTGCACCCGGTCCTGTCCTTACCAGTGGGTTCCAGTATAGGGTCTGCGTCGCCGAGCGCCACAGGCCCAGTCACCGGGTGACGCAGGAGTCGGGCCACCCTCTCTTCCAGAACCGTTAGCTCCTGGTAATCGCGAGGGCCTCCACCAGTGACACGCAAGCTCCTGGCGTTCCTCGCCAGCTTGGCCTGCAAGAGAAAGGAGGGCGTCTAAGTACAGTGTGGTGCCCCGTTGGTGTGTGTGAGTCCTCCCATGGTGGAATAGCTTGGACAGTGTGGTGCCCCATTGCTGTGTGTGAGGCCTCCCATGGTGGAATAGCTTGGACAGTGTGGTGCCCCGTTGCTGTGTGTGAGGCCTCCCATGGTGGAATAGCTTGGACAGTGTGGTGCCCTGTTGCTGTGTGTGAGGCCTCCCATGGTGGAATAGCTTGGACAGTGTGGTGCCCTGTTGCTGTGTGTGAGGCCTCCCATGGTGGAATAGCTTGGACAGTGTGATAAGTGCAGAAAGAGCTATTGATTAACATGCAAGTGCCAATGCAGCGGGAGGAGGGCTGGGCATTAGACCTTTGATGTCCCTTTGGCCCTAATGGGAGGTGCACATTGATGCGCCATCAATTACTCAAAAGACTGAAGTTGAGCGAGTAACAATCAGGCTTTTATTAACTAAAGAATGAAGGTCTTGTCTCGAGTGGTCGACCCGTCCAGAATACTAAGGGACTGGGAGGTAGTCACTTATATACCTGGAATAGTGGGAGGAGTCAGCCGAGGCATGTCCAGACCTGTACCTAGTGGAATACACATACAGACACAGACAGGTATGACAGTGGTTTACCACATTCACCCCTTGTTTAAAAATGAGTCCGGCGGGGTGAAGTGTATTTAAAAGTTCGTGTATTGGAGTCTCTCCGGAGGTCTTGTCTGCCGCTGTGATCGACGTGGCGACGGCAGGGGTGGTGGAGCTTCCGGCGTCGCGTCCCGTGTAGGCTGGGGCCCTGGAGTGTAGTCCTCATGGGTGACGGTCCAAGGCGAGCCGGCTGCTGGGGTTGGATATCGGGTCGTGGGGGGGGGGTGGTAATGGGTAGTGGGTTACAGCGGTCCCCGAGGGTGCGAGGTCTCGTATGGAGACTGTGTCCTCCCGCCCGTCCGGGTACGCAATGTAAGCGTACTGGGGGTTGGCGTGGAGGAGGTCGACCCTCTCGACCAGGGGGTCCGTTTTATTGGCCCTCACGTGTCTTCTCAGTAGTACCGGCCCTGGGGACGTCAGCCATGGCGGTAACGATGTCCCCGATGTGGACTTCCTTGGGAAGACAAACATTTTCTCGTGAGGGGTGGCATTGGTGGCAGTGCAGAGAAGTGACCGAATCGAGTGGAGCGCACCGGGGAGCACCTCCTGCCAGCGGGAGGTCGGAAGGCCCCTAGACTTTAAGGCTAGTAGGGCAGCCTTCCAAACAGTTGCATTCTCTCTTTCCACCTGTCCGTTCCCCCGGGGGTTGTAACTGGTGGTCCTGCTTGTGGCTATACCCCTAGCGAGCAGGTACTGGCGGAGTTCGTCGCTCATAAACGATGAGCCCCGGTCGCTATGGATATAGCTGGGGAAACCGAACAGGGTGAAGAGGCTGTTCAGACATTTAATGACCGTGGCACTGGTCATGTCCGGGCAGGGGATAGCGAACGGGAACCGGGAGTACTCGTCAATGATGTTGAGGAAGTACACATTGCGGTCGGAGGAGGGGAGAGGCCCTTTAAAATCGACGCTCAGGCGTTCGAAAGGGCGAGTGGCTTTTATCAGGTGGGCTCTGTCTGGTCTATAAAAGTGTGGTTTGCACTCAGCGCAGACTTGGCAGTTCTTGGTCATGGTCCTGACCTCCTCAATGGAGTAAGGCAGGTTGCGGGCCTTGATGAAGTGGAAGAACCTGGTGACCCCCGGGTGGCAGAGGTCATTGTGGAGGGCCCTCAGCCTATCGATCTGCGCGCTGGCGCAGGTGCCACGCGATAGGGCATCTGGGGGTTCATTGAGCTTCCCAGGCCGGTACAAGATCTCGTAATTGTAGGTGGAAAGTTCGATTCTCCACCTCAAGATCTTGTCATTTTTGATTTTGCCCCTCTGCTTGTTGTTGAACATAAAAGCAACTGAACGCTGGTCAGTGAGCAGGGTAAATCGTTTTCCGGCCAGGTAGTGCCTCCAATGACGCACAGCCTCCACGATAGCCTGAGCCTCCTTCTCGACCGCGGAGTGTCTGGTCTCCGGGCCCTGGAGGGTTCGTGAGAAGAATGCCACAGGTCTCCCCGCCTGATTAAGGGTGGCGGCCAGAGCGAAGTCGGACGCATCGCTTTCCACCTGGAAGGGGATGGATTCGTCCACTGCGTGCATGGTGGCTTTGGCAATGTCTTCCTTGATACGGTGGAAGGCTAAGCGGGCCTCTGCCGTCACGGGAAAAGAGGTGGACTTGATCAGCGGACGGGCTTTGTCTGCATAGTAGGGGACCCACTGAGCGTAGTAGGAAAAAAACCCTAGGCACCTCTTCAGAGCTTTTAGGCAGTGGGGCAGTGGGAGTTCCATAAGGGGACGCATCCGGTCCGGGTCGGGACCGATGACCCCGTGTTCTACAACACAGCCAAGGATGGCGAGGCGGTCTGTGCGGAATATGCACTTCTCCTTGTTATATGTCAGGTTCAGGAGTTGGGCGGTGCGGAGGAATTTCTCGAGGTTTGCGTCATGGTCCTGCAAGTCATGGCCGCAGATGGTCACATTATCTAGGTAAGGGAAAGTGGCCTGCAGCTCGTTTTGATCGACCATCCGGTCCATCTCCCTTTGGAAGACGGAGACCCCGTTGGTAACGCCGAAGGGAACCCTAAGGAAGTGATAGAGGCGGCCGTTTGCCTCAAAAGCAGTATACTGGCGGTCTTCAGGGCTGATGGGGAGCTGGTGGTACGCTGATTTCAGGTCAATGGTCGAAAAGACGCGGTACTGCGCGATCTGGTTGACCATGTCAGCTATGCGGGGGAGTGGGTAGGCGTCCAGCAGGGTGTAGCGGTTTATTGTTTGGCTGTAGTCGATGACCAGGCGTTGTTTCTCGCCGGTCTTAACGACCACAACCTGGGCTCGCCAGGGGCTGGAGCTGCCCTCAATAATCCCCTCCTTCAGGAGCCGTTCCACTTCGGTTTTGATGAAAACCCTGTCCCCGGCACTGTATCGCCTGCTCTTTGTGGCGATGGGCTTACAGTCGGGGGTGAGGTTAGCAAACAGTGGGGGGGGTGGGACTCTGAGTGTGGAGAGGTTGCATCTAGTGCGCGGCGGGCAATTTGGAGGCTGCTGGCTGCGGACTGTGAGTGGGGGGAGGGGGCCACCGTACGCCATCGTAACGCTTTTGAGGTGGCACTGGAAATCCAACCCCAGTAGAACGGCAGCGCAGAGGTCGGGCAGGACCAGGAGTTTAAAATTATTGAACACAGTCCCGTCTACTACTAGTGTCACCATGCAGTAGCCGCCAATGTCCGCTGACTGGGACTCGGAGGCCATAGAAATCCGCTGGTGCGCAGGCAGGACTGGGAGAGAGCAACGCCGCACCGTGTCGGGGTGGATGAAGCTCTCTGTGCTCCCGGAGTCAAAAAGGCAGTTTATTGCATGGCCGTTTACCTTAACGTCCATTTTGGACCGAGCTAGCTGGTGCGGTCTCGTTTGGTCCAGCGTCACAGAGGCCAGCGTAGGGGTCGGTGTGTCGCTGCGAGTATCAGATGGGGGGGGGTTGGCGGTCTGCTGCGTCCCGGCTGGTGTCCAAGATGGCGGCGCCCATGATTCCCATGTGGCTGGAGTCGTCCAAGATGGCTGCTGCTGCGGTGGTTCGCACATGGCTGGGGAGGCCCAAGATGGCGGCTCGCACGGCCCACACGCGGCGCTGCTGGCGTTCGGGGTGGCTTTGGCCTTGCAGACGCTGGCGTAGTGTCCCTTTTTCCCGCAGCCCGAGCAGGTTGCATTCTTCGCCGGGCAGCGCGCTCTGGGGTGTTTGGCCTGGCCACAGAAGTAGCATTTCTGGCCTTGGGATACTGCTGTCTGGCTTTGGGACACTGCTGCGGTAGTTGGGCCGTTGTTGGGCTGTGGCTGGGGTGGCACGGTGCTATGGGGCTGTCCTACCGTGTCCCAGGTTGTCGTTCCCCGCGGCGTCCACGGTGCAGAGGAGTAGGCATCCATGCCCCGGAAGGCTGCGTCCAGCGTTAGTGCGATGTCGGAGGCTTTGTCGAGGGTGAGGTCACTCTGCTCCAGCAGTCGCTGTCTGGTGTAGTTGGACCTGTGGCCCGCTACGAAGGCATCCCGGATCAGTTCCTCCGTGTACTTAGTGGGCGTTACCGCCTTACACCCACAGGCCCGGCCAAGCACGGACAGTGCTTGGAGGTATTCCTCAGTCGATTCCCCAGGTTGTTGCTTGCGACTCCCCAGAAGGTGCCTGGCGTATACTTCGTTCACAGGGCGCGTGTACTGGGTCTTGAGGAGCTGGAGGGCGGCTGTGTACGAGGTCGCATCCCGGATGACTGAGTACACTCGGTGGTTCACCTTGGAGATCAGGACAGACAGTTTGTCCGCATCCGTTTCGACCGCAGTGGAGGCAGTCAGGAATGTCTCAAAGCACGTGAGCCAGTGAGCAAACTTGGTGGAAGCGTCCGCTTCCCGACTGTCCAGGTCCAGGCATGCTGGTGTGAGGATCTTCTCCATTATAAAAAATTTAGTTAATAAAATTGATGCGCCATCAATTACTCAAAAGACTGAAGTTGAGCGAGTAACAATCAGGCTTTTATTAACTAAAGAATGAAGGTCTTGTCTCGAGTGGTCGACCCGTCCAGAATACTAAGGGACTGGGAGGTAGTCACTTATATACCTGGAATAGTGGGAGGAGTCAGCCGAGGCATGTCCAGACCTGTACCTAGTGGAATACACATACAGACACAGACAGGTATGACAGTGGTTTACCACACACATGCAAGGATGAGGGGGACACTGGAAAGGGTACTCACCTTGACCAGCCGACATAGGTCATTGTATTTCTTGCGGCACTGGTCCGCACTCCTGGGAACATCGGAGTTGGAGGAGACCCTCCGGGCAATTTTGGTCCAGGCCTCCCTGAACTTGCTCCTGGGAGCCTTCCTGCCACTAGCCGGGCACACGACCCGTCTTCTCTTGCGTACCCCATGAAGGAGCACACCCAGCGCATGGTCAGAGAACCGCTGGGCTCTTTCACGGGCCCTCTCCATTACCTCCAGGCATTGATTTGGGACACAACCAGTGCTGAGGCCTAGTTGCAGGGCTACAGCATGCAGGGCGTGGCTGCAGTCAAAGTTGACCCTTCCCCCTTTAAGAGCTGGCCGGCGTCAGGGTGTCTGCTGACACTCAGCACATGATCGCACCTGCGCTGCGCCCGGAATCGGCGTTATCAGGCCGCATCGCCGGATTAGCGCCTGAACACAGGGTTCCAACGCCTATTGCAGCGCTCGGCCAAAAAGTTGGCCAAATCTACTGAATTTCGGCGAGGTCGCCTGCACTTTCCGGCGGCCGCTAAATTTGCCGAGCGCCCGACTTTAGCGCCGCAAGAGCGTCCGAACTGAATTTCTAGGCCGTAAAGTTTAAGAAGATGGGGATGTTTTAAAAGGTAGTTTTCGGAGTCTGCCCAGAATGTGTGGTTGTTTGGAAGCGGGGTCAGGAGACCCCGGCGTCCGTTTAATTAAGCCAGCACCTATTGGGAGCCTGGCTACATCATCTTATCGGTTACAGAAACCAGGAATACAATGGAGAGGATTCTCGTGGTACTCGCGGCGATCGGGTGCGGGCTGGCCTACTGGGGCCGCACCAAGGACGTCATCGTGTTCGGATGTTCCGGGGACACAGCCCCCATCGCGACGGATGGGACGGGGAAGCGAGAGGTTGAGGAAACCGCCACCTACTTCCACCAAGGGAGATGGCCAGGATGGCTGGGGACGAATTCTATGGAATACTCCAGCAATTTTGGTTTCGCCTACCAAGAGACTTCGTTATCGTGCCCTCGGGTGAGGATCCTTGCACCCAGAGTCAGCGTTACCGTGGGAAAGAGGATCTGTTTGGTGTGTAATGGGAAGGTACCGCTAAGTAGATGGTGGTGGTTGCAAAAGCTGGGAAAGGACATGAAGAACTCTACTATTGAGTGGGATCGACTGGGTAACAATACCCATCGGACAATTACGGGGACTCACGGCAATTACGTGTGTGTTGGGACAAATGGTGGGAACCAGATGAAGGGATATATGTCTGTATGTGGGGTTCAAAATGCGTTTGCCCCAAGGGCGTATCCATCTTTTTCCAGAGGCAGTGGCAGGATGAAGGGAAAGGGATGAGGTGGGATGTCAGCACTCGGGCGTGCGGAGCCCCATTCTCCCCGATTCCAGTAAATGCCACTGAACTCATCACCCGCCCACGTAAGCCCCTGCCCACGATTCCGGTAGCAGTAGCCCAGAAGGAAGGGTGCTCCACCACCACAAAGGGACCCGGGAACGGTTTAGTATTGGTACCCACCGGTCAGGTGCTGTACCAAGGGGTACACTACGCGGTGGCCTCAGTGATTTTAAACCTCACCGAGGTACGATTGCCGGAGTGGTGTCCCAAGGAGACGGAGCAGTTGTACCAGGTACTGTTAACCCGAATGTTCAGACAATTTTACGAGTTTGACTTTGCCGATATCGACAAGGCCAAATTATACACCACAACGCAGGAAGTTTTGGATCGGGTAGGGAGGCAAAGAAGGGGTGCTGTAAATGACATCTTCACCGCTTTTAACACCGGGACGTCTGTTGTCAACGCTCTAGACAACGTGGAGCTGCAGACACAGATTAATGGTTTAAAAACACAGTTAAGGAACATACTGACTGACGAAAATAAGGTAGTGGGTTCTGAGCTACATGAGGACCAGGCCATGACACTACACTTAAAAGAAATAATTGCTGAGCTAGAGAAACATGCTAGAACGGTAAATGCACTCATTAAGGAGGATCGGAATGCGTCCGATCAGGCTGCGCAGAACGAAGCCTGTGTGCTATACGGGGCGTGGTTACTGGGCGAGGGCCGCAGTAATCTGGAGGATTTTAAACAAGGTTTGGTCCCGTCCTGGATCAGCAACAAGCACTTGCAAGCGCTCCACCCTTTCGAGAACGCATTAAGTCCGTGTCAGCTCAGACTAGCTGCAGAGGCGTACCCAGTCCCAGTGGACTGCGGACGCTCGAATCACACTATCATGGGAATAGTGGTAAGGCTGCCGGTGTTGGGTCCCGCAGCAAAGCCCGCCCCGGTACACAGGGTGGAGAACATTGGAGTCATACAGGGGGGGTGCGCACATTCGTTACGCAGTGGTCCCGCCTTATGTCATCAGATGGGAGCATACAATGACAGGCACTGACCTCTCGGGGTGTCGAAGCCGGGGAGCACACATCATCCTGTGTCCCCAGCACTTGAATGCCTTTTTGAAACCACAGTGCGGGTTCAGAACCGCTAGCGCGAAGCTGATAAATTGCACCATGGAGGCAATGGCAAAGGACCATGTGCCCCCGCAGGTAGCATATATCGGAGTTGGGACATACTGTGTCACCACTGCAGCGCCTCACTACCGTCACGGACGGCACGAGTGGTGTCCGGTCAGTGACAGCAGTTTCTGTTTCAAACCCAGGGCTGAAGTTCAAGTGGCACAACAATGGATTGTCCCCATTCCTGCACCTTCCACCATTCACCTAACTGTAAAAGAGAATTTCACGGACTTTTAGCGATTCGTCGCGCATTTTGGTTATGTCATTCCCCCTCTTCCCGAACACCTCACCAAGATTTTAAAGGCCGTTATAGTTTCACAGAAGCATTTTTACACACTGGAGCAAAAGACATTAGAGATAGGGAAAGACATATTGGACATAGTCACCCCACCATAGTGGGACTTGTTCACTAATATAGAAATCCCGGCCTGGATTAGAATAGCATCCCACATCCTAGTAGTGAGTCAGGTTCTAATTGTAATATTCCTACTGTTCGTGCACTGCAAGAGAGGCATACACCTCCAGAGGCACGAGAACACAGGAGAATGGAGAGAACGCTATGTACGAGTGGGGGAAGAGGACACCCGAGTTTAAGCTGCTGAGCATTAAACGTTAAAGCATCCCTCCACTCTTGATTTTAGCCACTGCATGATTTAAGTGTGTGAATACTGTTGTGTTATAGCTGATTGATAAGTTTTCTGTTTTGATTGATTAATAAAGGGTGTATGCAGGTGGTGCAAGGGACATTGGCCCCCTTCACATCTGAAAGATGGATGTGTTATAGTGTAAGATAATACTACCTATGATTGTCCAACTGTACACAAGGTAATTTTTCTGAAATGGGAACTGCATGTGTCGTGAGGGCCATAGATAGTTAATTACCAGGAATGTTTGGATGTGAGGAATCAGGGAAAATTTGCTCACCAAGGATTATTGATACTTTAAGCAAGCTATCAGTATCACAGGGAGGACTGTAAGATTCAAAATTTTCAGTAATTAATCACACAAGAAAATAGGGTTAATAAGACAGTTTTATTGACCAAAAGAAGCTTGTACAGCAAAACCTTGATAAAAAGGGCATACAAAATGGCCGCCAGACCTCGTGATCAGTTTCTGGGACCATTTGATTTCTGTTACTGCAAGCCAGACAGGCTTGTGGATTGAGGACAGTAAGCCCGCGAAAACCAGTATCGGGAAACCGAAACTCATGGAACTGAGCATACATACTAATCAGATTCTAAGTACAGGACAGTCTTGGGCTACAGGATGAGGCCCATCAAGAAATGGGCGGACAATTGAATGAACACTTAAACCCATTTACTGTACAAAGGAAAACCGTTTGACAGCCATCAAGGGCAGTCTCCAGACCGATCAATATACGAACCGAGTTACGGTGACAAAGTAAAAGACATTATCGGCCCAGGAGGCCAGTTAAGCTATCACCGGTTCCTGTTACAAGACAAAGCGCCCCTGCAGAGATTTCTGCCTGCCAAAAATATTACAAAGACAGGGCTATGATTTGGCGGGAGATAAGACTGTCCCAAAAGGGTATAACTATGGATTTGAAAAGTCCATCAGTGCGAATGACGATTACGACTACGATTACGCTTCGCTTCACCTCGACCGCTACGATTCACAATTCATTTCTTCAGTACGATCCGCAACTTCGGTGTGGAACAGAAGACGACGAGAAGACTTCGGCTCGGAAGCCAGCTCGGCCAGGCAAGGCCCGGCCACGACGGGAAGACGACGAGGGTGGCCCGGGTACTTTTGTCGGGAGATCATCGACGACCCAGGCCGAAAGAGAAGACACACTCGGGAAAAACGACGATCCAGGCCAGAGAAAAGGACACTCCGGGCCTAGCACTCCAGGGCCTCAACATACCATTCGACCAGGAACTTCCCATGTGCAGTTCTACAACATCACATCGGTGACAGAGTCTTCCATGGGCATCCAGTTCTTAAAGTCACGTCGGTAACGGATTCATCCATGACGAGCACTCATCAAGACTGTATCTGCTGCTCCATCGCGTAAGAAGAAAAACAAACTGCGCCAGAAGTTTCCAAATCCACGTGATGACGGAAAGCTGTGCCAAAAGGCTGCGAACCCCTTTTTGCGAATCTGAAAGTGGTGAGCATGATCCCGAGTTCCTCAAGTCGAAACTTAGTTTAGGTCTAGGGGAGGGGGTTAAGGGTAATCATAATATGTTTCCCCTTTTACGATGTGCCGTGTGTTCCCCATTTCCATAGAGTTAAGTTTATAGATATGTGCATGATTGTAGTTATTTTAATCTGTGCCTATGACATGTATTTTACAATGCTGCAAACTGTTTTATAATAAAAACCTCCATTTCGTGCTATTCAACCTGGCCTATTGAGTTTTTCTCTGCACTACAGTTCCCTGCACCTAAGTCCAAGGTCTAGAACCGTAGGGAAGAGTGGGTTGAACCACTCAAGGGTAATTACTGCATGAAGCCTGGTAGGAGACCAGAACGAGCAAGAGAAACCCCCTACATTAGTGTGGTCCAATGTGTTTGGGTGGTGTGTGTCAGTGAGTGTGGTGCAATGTGTTTGGGTGATGTGTGCGTCAGTGAGTGTGGTGCAAAGTGTTTGGGCGAATTGTGTCAGTGAGTGTGGTGCAATGTGTTTGGGTGAATTGTGTCAGTGAGTGTGGTGCAATGTGTTTGTGTGAAGTGTGTCAGTGAGTGTGGTGCAATATGTTTGGGTGATGTGTGTGTCAGTGAGTGTGGTGCAATGTGTTTGGGTGAATTGTGTCAGTGTGTGTGGTGCAATGTTTTTGGGTGAAGTGTGTCAATGAGTTTGGTGCAATGTGTTTGGGTGATGTGTGTGTCAGTGAGTGTGGTGCAATCTGTTTAGGTGATGCGTGTATTAGTGAGTGTGGTGTAATGTGTTTGGGTGTTGTCTGTCTGAAAGTGTGGTGCAATGTGCTTGGGTGATGTTTGTGTGTGGTGAGTGTGCTTGAGTGATGTGTGTCAGTGAGTCAGATGTAATGTTTTTGTGTGATGTGTGTATCAGTGAGTGTGGTGCAATGTGTTTGGGTGAAGTGTGTCAGTGAGTGTGGCGCAATGTGTTTGTGTGTAGTGTTTCAGTGTGTGTGGTGCAATGTGTTTGGGTGAAGTGTGTCAGTGAGTGAGTTGCAATGTTTTTGGGTGATGTCTGTATTAGTTAGTGTGGTGCAATGTGTTTGGGTGATGTGTGTCAGTGCGTGTGGTGCAATGTGTTTGGGTGACTGGCATCAGTGAGTGTGGTGCAATGTGTTTGGGTGATGCGTGTGTCAGTGAGTGTGATGAAATGTGCTTGAGCAGCCTTTTTTCCCACTGTTCTGTGACCAATACCAATCAGCGGTTTCGAATCGCTAAACCCACCCTTAAATTTCTGGCTGGAGGAACTTATAATTAGTGATGTATTAAAAACGGACAAATGGTTTGGATGCAAGTGTTAGATCCGTGTATCTTGATGTTGTGTGTCCTTCAATAACTAGACAAGAGACTGCAGGGAACAATCAACAGGTGTTTACTGGATGAGGGTTACTCTAAAACTAACTGTACAGATCCTTACTCAGGGTTTATATACAGGTGTGGTCACTGCCGGTACTACAGTATACAGGAGCTGTAAAAAGTAGTTCTCCCCTTAAAGGTCCTTACACTACAGCATGAATGTCAAACTTTATTAACTAAATAAACTACACCACACGATCAATGTAATCACGGTAAAATAACTTAGATAGGGGGGGAAAAAAGGGCATAATGAAGGAAAACGACTAAAATGACAATTCTACCGAAATCCCACTTTACTCCCCACCCCTATGCCTATCCTAAGTTGCCTTGGGGAAGGTCAGAAAAATATATGCTCACCACTATAATGCCAGCTCCGTGTCCCACGAGATCTTTACTGTCCTGAAGTAAAGAAACACCCCAGTGTTTTAAAAATAAACTGCTGGTGTTCTTACTTCTTCAGACAGACTCCCACACTGTAGAGGGCACACGGAGGCAAGCCAGAGAGAGAGAGAGAGAGAGAGAGGCCTCCGAGAAGCTATCTCTATATACCCCAATTTTGGGGCCAAAATGTTCCCGCCCACATCCGGAGTTTTCTGGGCTAACAAAAGGGATACAACTGTCCCCATTGTCTAGTAATGGGTGATTCAAACCCATTCATTCTTAAACTGTTCCTTTTCTTAGTCTAAAAAGTTTATATAGTCCACCGTGGCTCTCCATGAATTGTCCGGTTTCCTAACCAGCCAAAGTGGAGAATTAACATGAGTGGCTGTGGGCCTCAACACTCCCTGTTTAACTAAGGAGGTGATGGCTGCCTCCATGTCGGGTTCTGCCTCCTTGGGGAAATTGTACTGCTTCTGTGGTCGGGCCATGGGGTCCCCATCTATTTTAACCTCAAACCCTGTGATCCTCCCGCAGTCGTGTTTATGGGTGGCAAACGCTGTGAGGTTTGCCTGCACGACTGCCTGCAGTGCCTCCAGGACCCCATTTACCATGAGCCCGAGGTCGTAACCTTCTTTGGGCTTCACAGTACACAAGGTCCCCTTACCCTCCTTGCCCGGGATGACCACTACACCTTCTTCCCTGTCTGTGCTAGCCCCCCAAAGGCAATGGTTGTGGAGATCCACAAGGATCCTGTGGCCCACAAGGAAGTCAGCTCCTAGGATCCCCTTTCCTTCCTCCTTATTGCACTTTGCCAGGATGCACATCCACTTAGTTTGGAGTATGCCCAGATGGACTGAGAGGGGTCTGGAGTATACCCCCGCCTGCTCCTGACCGGTGAATCCCGATAGTATGTATGGAACCACGTCAGACAGAGGTGAGGTTGTGGGATTATCCATATGGATCACGGTGCATGATGCCCCCATATCCAATAGATATGTCCCTGTAACCTTCTCTACCTCCATCTGTATGAGCGGACTCTTCCATTCATCGTACCGGAGATTACACAGACGGACAGGCTGCGCAGGCTCCAGTCATTGTGGGGAGGCAGAGGTGGGTGAGGGGGCTGCAGCACCACTGATGGCTGCTACCTTTCCCTGATTGGCCCTGAGTGTAGTGTTCGTGTGTAGATAAAGACACTGAAGACAGGAGTTGGTTCATAGGTATTTACTAAGCAAGTCTGGGGGGGGTTTCTAAAGGATATACACAATACACAGGCTTATATAGCCCAAGTGGCAATTACCGGCATTACGCACACCTGGGGCTCTTAAAGGCACATACACCACAATTCCTCCCCTTCTAGCTAACTAGTACATCATATTTTAAGTAATTATTAATTACATGTTATATGCAAAATAATATACATTGCTGTATTAATTAATTATAAGTTAGTCTCTCAGGAGGCTTCCTGACTCGGTCCAGATAACGCCTCGGGGGTGTAGTAGTTTCTGGTGGTGTAGTAGGTTCTTCTGGCAAGGCTGATTCGGCTTGAAGGCCAGTGTCGGGTTCATCGGGCTCCAGTATCACCGGATCGGAGGTAGATATGGGTATCTCTACTTCATCGTTAGATGTATAGAGTGGTGGTGTAGGTTGTCCCTTTTCGGATGACTTGATGATTTGGTCAGCATGGCGCCTTATTATGCTGTCTCCGATGTCCACGGTATACATCAGTGGTCCTAATCGTGTGCAGATAGTTCCAGGCTGCCATTTCTCGGTACGGTAGTCCCGGGCCAAAACCGGTTGGCCTATCTGGAAGACCCTAGTTGGCCTTTCATTCATGCCCTGAAACTGCCGGTTCTCCACGTCCCTTCGGATGTTGGGCTTGACCAAATCCAGCCGGCATCTTAGGTTTCTATTGTAGAACATCATGGCGGGAGTTTGGTTAGTAACCATATGCGTTGCATTCCTATATGCAAATAAGAAGTTATCCACCTTGTGCTGAAGTTTTATGTCTTCATTACCCATGGCCTTGATGGCCTTCTTGAAGGTCTGGACAAACCTTTCAGCCAATCCATTGGTGGCGGGATGGTATGGGGTGGACGTGTAGTGCTTTACCCCATTGTTCTTTAAGAACTTTCTGAATTCTTCGGACACAAATTGCGGTCCATTATCAGAACATATCTGCTCTGGCAGCCCATTCCTGGCAAATATGGTCCTTAATACTGTGATGGTTTTTTCTGTGGTGGTGGAGGACATCTTTATTACCACTGGCCACTTGGAGTGTGCATCAACTGCGATTAAGAACATTGAGTCCACAAATGGACCAGCAAAGTCGATGTGCACCCTTTGCCAGGGAGATGAGGGCCACTCCCGTGGATGTAGAGGGGCCTGTGACGGAGCATTTTGGACCTTCTGGCATCCTAGGCAGCTCTTGGTCATGTCTTCGATGTCTCCATCGATACCTGGCCACCATACAAATGCCCTAGCTAGGTTCTTCATTTTCACTCCACCCAGATGCCCCTCGTGAAGCTCCTTTAGCACTTTATCCTGGAGTTTGGGTGGAATCACCACTCTGGATCCACACATCAAGGTTCCTCGGCACACTGACAGCTGTTCTCTTCTTTGCGAGAATGCTGGCAACAGTGGTTCGCCATGTGCTGGCCATCCCTTCACTGTTAAATCGTAGACCCGTGAGAGAGTAGGGTCATTTCTTGTCTCCCTTTCAATGGCAGAATTTGTCACCGGTAGACATTCCACTATGGTAGAGTGGAATATCTCTACTGGGCCTACTGTAGGTGCCTCTTCTATCGTTGGCAACGGTAGGCGTGATAAACCGTCAGCATTCCCATGCTGTTTTGACCCTTTGTATTCAATGTTGTATTGGTGTGCTCCTAGAAAAAGGGACCACCTCTGTAGTCTTTGTGCCGTCATAATGGGGACATCTTTTTTAGGGTTGAATATGGAGATGAGGGGTTGATGGTCAGTTAGCAAGGAAAATTTTTGTCCGTGTAGGTAATGGTTGAATTTCTTCACTCCCCATACCAGGCTGAGTGCTTCCCTGTCTATCTGGGCATAGTTACGCTCAGCTGAGTTCAATGAGCGTGACGCAAAAGCTATCGGCCGTTCCGAGCCATCAGGGAATCTATGGGACAATACCGCTCCTATGCCGTAAGGGGATGCATCGCACGCCAGTCTGATTGGTAGTGATGGGTTGTAATGAGCCAAAATTTTCTCGGATGTGATTAAGTCTTTACATTTATGGAAGGCACGTTTACAGTCTTCGTTCCATTTCCAAATCACTCCTGTCTGTAGAAGATCATTAAGAGGGTGTAGAATAGTTGATAAGTTCGGTAAAAATTTATGATAGTAATTTATTAATCCCAGGAATGACCTTAATTGTGAAACATTTTCAGGTGCTGGGGCTTTTATAACTGCTTCAATTTTTTCAGGTGACTTATGCAACCCTTCCTTATTAATTATGTGGCCACAATATGATAACTGATTTTGGAAAAATTCGCACTTGGGGCGATTTGCTCGTAGGCCTCGTTCTTTCAGCCTAGTGAGCACCTGCTCCAAATTGGCAAGGTGCTCGTTGTCGTTTTCTCCTGTTATAAGGATGTCGTCTAGGTAGCATTGAGTCCCCGGAATCCCTTGCAGGACTTGCTCCATAGCTCTTTGCCAGATAGCTGGAGCTGCTATTCCAAAAACCAGTCGATTGTACTGGTACAGGCCTTTGTGTGTGTTTATTGTGAGATACTTTTTAGAGGTCTCCTCAACCTCCATCTGTAGATATGCCTGTGCCAAGTCAATTTTTGTGAAACGTTTCCCTCCGGAAAGTGAGGCGAAAATATCTTCTATCCTCGGAAGAGGATACTGTACCGTGTGAAGGACCGGGTTTACAGTCACCTTAAAGTCCCCACAGATGCAAATTTTTTTCTGTTCCTCAGAGTTATTTTTCAATGTTTTTTTCATGACTGGAACGATGGGTGTTGCCCATTCGCTCCAATCTATTTTGGATAATACGCCTGCCTTTTCCAAATTCTTCAGCTCTGCCTCGACTGCCGGACGTATTGCCTATGGCACCGGTCTTGCCTTAAAAAATTTTGGAATTGCTGTATCTTCCACTTTTATTGAGGCGGTGATGCCTTTCAAGGTTCCTAGTTTCTCTTGAAACACTTCTTTGGCGTTGGCCAAGATGTCTTTTAATCGTTCAGGTATGATGTCATCATTGTTTTTTTCCTTACTGGTCACCGTCAGTGCCTGAATGGAGTGCCAGTTAGAGTACCAGATAGGTATGCTGAACAGCCCCTGGGTCATTATCGTTCACGGGCGGACCGTACCTCTGTTGTCGGAGGGGGTACACTGGTCCTGGTCTCCGCCTGCCTAGCAGGACCTGCTGCCATTCTCCTACCACCCCATTGTCCATCCCTTCTTGCTGTCAGAGCTCCTCAAAACTTGGAGCTGTGGGCTGCGGTCTTGGGATCTCTAATTCCCTGGCCAGCTCTGTTCTGGGTGCTGCCTGTGGGGTGGTTTGGTTTGGGCGGCTGGTACTGTCCGACGGACTTCCCTTCGGACTTACGAGACATACCATCCCTTTAGTCCTTAATAACTCCATACGCAAGCTCTCTATCTTTCTGTTACATGTGGTATGATCTGCTCCACTAAACCTTTGATCGCAGGCCAGCTTATAAGCTGCCTTTACCTCCCTAACCATTTCCTCCTGCTCTGTTACTTCTAAGGTGAGGCGGGCATTCTCTTCCCACAGTCTCATCTCGTTACTCATAGCTTCTGTAATTTGGCACTTTAAGGAACTCTATCTTGTGCCACGCGTGGCTTTTGCCCTTGCTAGCTTCTTGGGTGAGGTGTGTGTTTTCCTCCTGTAGCCTTATCTCACTGTCCCTAGCCTCTGTGAATTCCTGCACAAGGCACTCTATCTCTGCCTGGCAATTCGTGACCTCTAGTGTGAGGCGTGCATTTACTTCCCGCACCCTCATCCCACTATCTCTGGCCTCATTCACCTCTCTTATGAGGCATTCTACTTCCGCCTGGCATTTTCCAAATTCTGACTCCTGATTCTTGGCCTCTTTAACCTCCTCCCGCACCCTCATCTCACCCTTTTAACCCAGCCACCTATACCATAATAGGTCAGCTTACATGCTGCCGCTAACTTCCGCAGGGCTACCCACAGACTAAAAGCAAGAAAAGCAAGAGCTGATGCTTTCTCCAGATCCAGACCACTTATCATATCAAAAACTGCCTCCAGTCCTGCCGCGGTTGCCAATTTGTAGGGGGCATCCTTTACCTGGTTTATGGTAATTTACCTTCCTTTACCTGGTTTACGGTAATTTACCTGGTCAAGCAGCCTTTTTTTCCACTGCACTGTGACCAATACCAATCAGCGGTTTCGAATCGCTAATCCCACCCTTCCAGTTCTGACTGGAGGAACTTATAATTAATGATATATTAAAAATGGACAAATGGTTTGGATGCAAGGAAGTCAAACTTTATTAACTAAATAAACGACACCACATGATCAATGTAATCATGGTAAAATTGCTTAGATAGGGGAGGAAAAAAGGGCATAATGAGGGAAAACGACTAAAATGACAATTCTAACGAAATCCCACTTTACTCCCCACCCCTATGCCTATACTAAGTTGCCTTGTGGAAGGTCAGAAAAATATATGCTCACCACTATAATGCCAGCTCCGTGTCCCACGAGATCTTCACTGTCCTGAAGTAAAGAAACACCCCAGTGTTTTAAAAGTAAACTGCTGGTGTTCTTACTTCTTCAGACAGACTCCCACACTGTAGAGGACACACGGAGGCAAGCCAGAGAGAGAGAAAGAGAGGCCTCCGAGAAGCTATCTCTATATACCCCAATTTTGGGGCCAAAATGTTCCCGCCCACATCCGGAGTTTTCTGGGCTAACAAAAGGGATACAACTGTCCCCATTGTCTAGTAATGGGTGATTCAAACCCATTCATTCTTAAACTGTTCCTTTTCTTAGTCTAAAAAGTCTCTTCCGTAGTTTAGCTGTGTTTCATTGTGTGTGATGGATTTTGAATGGAGTTGGATTACTATGCAAACAGAAACCCATTCACTTGTGGTCATTGAAACCGCAGTCAAATGGTTTTAATCACTTATGCAAACATCCTTGTGAATAAACATCGATTGTCTCCGGAGGGAGGGGGAAACTCCCTTTTTGATTGACAGAATTTGACTGCCAACTTTGATCCTCCCCATTTTCACAGACATACACGAGCTGCTTCCAAGCCCTTTGTCCTTGGACATGCTTTTCTGATGGCCATTTTTATCCATGGGCAATTTACCAATCTCAAGTGTACAATTTTTAATAAAAATGTACTGTCTTAAGGTGTGCAATTTTTTTACAAAGTTCTTTGATTCCGGTGTTGTACAAGTGCTGCTTAGCTCACGGGCCCTTTAACACAGCCTTTTGCGGTTCTAAGCACATTTTAAAACATTGCCCAACACAGAGACAATTTAAATCACGCAAAGTCTTTGTCCATGATGTGGATTAATATTTCCCGATCTTCGGGGGCTGAGGGGATTTTGTGAACCCCTACAGTGTGTGTCAGTGAGTATGGTGCAATGTGTTCGGGTGAATTGTGTCAGTGAGTGTGGTGCAATGTGTTTGGGTGCAGTGTGTCAGTGAGTTTGGTGCAATGGGTTTGTGTAATGAGTGTGTCAGTGAGTGTGGTGCAATCTGTTTAGGTAATGTGTGTATTAGTGAGTGTGGTGCAATGTGTTTGGGTGAAGTGCGTCAGTGAGTGTGGTGCAATATGTTTGGGTGTTGTGTGTCCGTGAGTGTGGTGCAATGTGCTTGGGTGATGTGTGTCAGTGAGAATGGTGACATGTGCTTGGGTGATGTGTGTCAGTGAGTAAGATGTAATGTTTTGTGTGATGTGTGTATCAGTGAGTGTGGTGCAACGTGGTTGGGTGATGTGTGTCTGTGAATGTGGTGCAATGTGTTTGGGCAATGTGTGTCAGTGAGTGTGGTGCAATGTGTTTGGGTGAAGTGCGTGTCAGTGACTGTTGTGCAAAGTGTTTGGGTGAAGTGTGTCAGTGAGTGTGGTGCAATGTGTTTGGGTGGTGTTTCTGTCTGTGAGTGTGGTGCAATGTGTTTGGGGGAAGTGTGTCAGTGAGTGTGGTGCAATGTGTTTGTGTGTAGTGTGTCAGCGAGTGTGGTGCAATGTGTTTTGGTGAAGTGTGTGTCAGTGAGTATGGTGAAACTTGTTTGGGTGAAGTGTGTCAGTGAGAGTGGTGCAATGTGTTTGAGTGAAGTGTATCAGTGAGTTAGTTGCAATGTGTTTGGGTGACGTGCTTCACTGAGTGTGGTGCAATGTGTTTGGTTGAAGTGTGTCAGTCAGCGTAGTGCAATATGTTTGGGTGATGCGTGTATCAGTGAGTGTGGTGCAATGTGTGTGGGTGATGCGTGTATCAGTGAGCGTGGTGCAATGTGTTTGGGTGATGTGTGTGTCAGTGAATGTGGTGCATTGTGTTTGGGGAAGTGTGTCAGTCAGTGTGGTGCAATGTGCTTGTGTGATGTGTGTGTCAGTGAGTGTGGTGCAATATGTTTGGGTGATGTGTGTGTCAGTGAGTGTGGTGTAATGTGTTTGGTTGAAGTGTTTAAGGGAGCGTGGTGCAATATGTTTGGGTGAAGTGTGTCAGTGAGCGTGGTGCAATGTGTTTGGGTGAAGCCTGTCAGTGATTGTGGTGCAATATGTTTGGGTGAAGTGTGTCAGTGAGTGTGGTGCAATGTGTTTGGGTGAAGTCTGTCAGTGAGTTTAGTGCAATGTATTTGGGTGATGTGTGTCAGTGAGTGTGGTGCAATGTGTTTGGGAGATGTGTGTGTCATTGATTGTGGTGCAATGTGTTTGGGTGATGTGTGTCAGTGAGTCAGATGTAATGTTTTTGTGTGATGTGTGTATCAGTGAGTGTGGTGCAACGTGGTTGGGTGATGTGTGTATGTGAGTGTGGTGCAATGTGTTTGGACAATGTGTGTCAGTGAGTATGGTGCAACGTGTTTGGGTCAAGTGTGTGTCAGTGAGTGTCGTGTAATGTGTTTGGGTGAAGTGTGACAGTGAGTGTGGTGCAATGTGTTTGGGTGATGTGTCTGTCTGTGAGTGTGGTGCAATGTGTTTGGTGAAGTGTGTCAGTGAGTGTGGTGCAATGTGTTTGCGTGTAGTGTGTCAGTGAGTGTGGTGCAATGTGTTTGGGTGAAGTGTGTCAGTGAGTGTGGTGCAATGTGTTTGGGTGAAGTGTATCAGTGAGTGAGTTGCAATGTGTTTGGGTGACGTGTTTCACTGAGTGTGGTGCAATGTGTTTACGTGTAGTGTGTCAGTGAGTGTGGCACAATGTGTTTAGGTGATGTGTGTGTCAGTGAGTGTGGTGCAAAATGTTTGGGTGATGACTGTATTAGTGAGTGTGGTGCAATGTGTTTGGTGATGTGTGTCAGTGAGTTTGGTGCGATGTGTTTGGGTGATGTGTGTGTCAGTGAGTGTGGTGCAATGTGTTTGGGTGATGTGTGTCAATGAGTGTGGTGCAATGTGTTTGGGTGATGTGTCTGTCTGTGAGTGTGGTGCAATGTGTTTGGTTGAAGTGTGTCAGTGAGTGTGGTGCAATGTGTTTGCGTGTCGTGTGTCAGTGAGTGTGGTGTAATGTGTTTGGGTGAAGTGTATCTGAGTGAGTTGCAATGTGTTTGGGTGACGTGTTTCACTGAGTGTGGTGCAATGTGTTTGGGTGATGTGTGTGTCAGTGAGTGTGTTGCAATGTGTTTTCATGATGTGTGTGTCAGTGAGTGTGGCGCAATGTGTTTAGGTGATGTGTGTGTCAGTGAGTGTGGTGCAAAATGTTTGGGTGAAGACTGTATTAGTGAGTGTGGTGCAATGTGTTTGGTGATGTGTGTCAGTGAGTTTGGTGCGATGTGTTTGGGTGATTTGTGTGTCAGTGAGTGTGGTGCAATGTGTTTGGGTGATGCGTGTATCAGTGAGTGTGGTGCAATGTGTTTGGGTGATGTGTGTGTCAGTGAATGTGGTGTAATGTGTTTGGTTGAAGAGTGACAGTGAGCGTGGTGCAATATGTTTGGGTGAAGTGTGTCAGTGAGTGTGGTGCAATGTGTTTGGGTGATGTGTGTGTCATTGAGAGTGGTGCAATGTGTTTGGGTGAATTGTGTCAGTGAGTGTGGTGCAATGTGTTTGGGTGAAGTCTGTCAGTGAGTTTGGTGCAATGTATTTGGGTGATGTGTGTCAGTGAGTGTGGTGCAATGTGTTTGGGTGATGTGTGTATTAATGAGTGTTGTGCAATGTGCTTGGCTGATGTGTGTCAGTGAGTGTGGTGCAATGTGTTTGGGTGATGTATATCATTGAGTGTGGTCCAATGTGTTTGGGTGATGTGTGTGTCATTGAGTGTGGTGCAATGTGTTTGGGTGAATTGTGTCAGTGAGTGTGCTGCAATGTGTTTAGGAGATGTGTGTCAGTGAATGTGGTGCAATGTGATTAGTTGATGTATGTCAGTGTGTGTGCTTCAATGTGTTTGTGTGATGTGTGTGTCAGTGAGTGTGGTGCAAAGTGTTTGGGTGAAGTGTGTCAGTGAGTGTGGTGCAATCTATTTGGGTGAAGTGTATCAGTGAGTGTGGTACAATATGTTTGGGTGAAGTGTATCAGTGAGTGTGGTGCAATGTGTTTGTGTGAAGTGTGTCAGTGATTTTGGTGCAATGTGTTTGGGTGATGTGTGTAAGTGAGTGTGGTGCAATGTGTTTGGGTGAATTGTGTCAGTGAGTGTGGTGCAATGTTTTTTTTGGGTGAAGTGTGTCAGTGAGTGTGGTGCAATATTTTTGTGTGAAATGTGTCAGTGAGTGTGGTGCAATGTATTTGTGTGATGTGTGTGTCAGTGAGGATGGTGCAATTTGTTTGGCTGAAGTATGTCAGTGAGTCTGGTGCAATGTTTTTGGGTGATGTGTATCTGTGAGTGTTGTTCAATGTGTTTGGGTAAAGTGTGTCAGTGTGTGTGTTGCAATTTTTTTGGGTGATGTGCATGTCAGTGAGTGTGGTGCAATGTGCTTGGGTGATGTATATCAGTGAGTATGGTGCAATGTGTTTGGGTGATGTTTGCGTCATTGAGTGTGGTGCAATGTGTTTGGGTGAAGTATGTCAGTGAATGTGGTGCAATGTGTTTAGGTGATGTTTGTCAGTGAGTGTGGTGCAATGTGTTTGGGTGATGAGTGTAAGTGAGTGTGGTGCAATATGTTTGGGTGAAGTGTGTCAGTGAGTGTGGTGCAATGTGTTTGTGTGAAGTGTGTCAGTGATTTTGGTGCAATGTGTTTGGGTGATGTGTGTTTGTGAGTGTGGTGCAATGTGTTGGGGTGATGTCTGTTTCATTGAGTGTGGTGCAATGTGTTTGGGTGATGTTTGTCAGTGGGTGTGGTTCAATGTGTTTGGATGATGTATGTCAGTGTGTGTGCTGCAATGTGTTTGTGTGATGTGTGTGTCAGTGGGTGTGGTGCAATGTGTTTGGGTGACGTGTGTGTCCGTGAAAGTGGTGCAGTGTATTTGGGTGAAGTGCGTCAGTGATTGTGGTGCATTATGTTTGGGTGATGTGTGTCAGTGAGTGTGGTGCAATGTTTTTGGATGATGTGTGTATCAGCGAGTGTGGTGCAATGTTTTTGGGTGATGTGTGTGTCAGTGAGTGTGGTGCAATGTTTTTGTGTGAAATGTGTCAGTGAGTGTGGTGCAATGTGTTTGTGTGATGTGTGTGCATCAGTGAGGATGGTGCAATTTGTTTGGGTGAAGTATGTCAGTGAGTCTGGTGCAATGTTTTTGGGTGATGTGTATCTGTGAGTATGGTGCAATGTGTTTGGATGAAATGTGTCTGTGCGTGTGTTGCAATGTTTTTGGGTGATGTGTATGTCAGTGAGTGTGGTGCAATATGTTTGGGTGATGTGTGTGTCAGTGCGTGTGGTTTAACTTTTGCATATTGAATTTTCATTGGCCCGCAGGCATCTGTAAGGAATACCTATTATATTCACATGTGATCACATGCTGAGTTTTCATTGGCCTGCAGGCATCTGTAAGGGGTCCTAACTCCATCTTGTCCCCACTGTACTGCTGTGGCTAAGATCAGACCTAAGGCTTCATAAAAGAGTTTAAACTGTAATACTCTGTTGTCCTGCAATTTATTATTTTTGTACAAAGTTTGCAAAACATAACATGGTTTCAGAACAGGGATTTGAAATGGACATCGTTGGAGCTCCCTTGCCTCGAATTGATTGGGAATCTTTGAACTTACATAGAGAATGGCGCAAGTTCAAGCAACTCATGGAGTTAATGCTCTCGGGTCCATTGAAAAGCAAAGGACAGGAAGAAAGATGCAGCTACCTAATCCTGTGGATCGGAGAAAAAGGGAGAGATATTTTTAACACATGGTCTCTCACCGCGGATGAAGCAAAGGCACTGAAAAGTTATTTTGACCATTTTGAATCATATGTGATGCCCAAGACAAATACGATATTTGCTCGGTACAAGTTTCAGGGGAAAGTACAAGGAGCTAATGAGTCGTTTGAACAGTTCCTGACTGAGTTAAAACTGCTGGTAAAAGCTTGTGAATATGCCGATAAAGATGAGATGGTCAGAGACCGCATCATGTTTGGAATACATTCAGCTAAAGTGAGGGAGAAACTTTTGAATGTTGGGTCCGGGCTAACGCTGGGCAAAGCTATGGACATAGCTAGATCACACGAGATAGCCCAAGCACAGTTGAAAAGCATAACCGGCACCATGAACAGCGCGCATGAACAGACAGTGCATGCAGTTAATAGACACATACCAAAGAACACCGCCCAGAGAGCGTGTTTCAGAACAGAAAGAACAGAGAGAGTTCTAAAAATGAGTGACACAGACATAAAACGCTTCAAAAACTGTGGATATTGTGGAAACAAGATGCATGGAGAAAAGGAGCAATGCCCCGCCAAAGGAAGGCAATGTGCTAAATGTGGTAAACGGAACCACTTTGCTAAAGTTTGCAGGACTGTTTTTGGAGCAGCAGTACACACAGTGAGTGACAGCCAAATGCCAGATAGAGAGTCAAATGCAGAGGAACTGTTTATTGTTTCTGTGTCACAGAAAAAACAGATTTCAGAGACTGAGCAAGCCTTTGCTGATGTTGAGATAGGAAAACAGGGCAAAGAGCTTAAGTTGAAACTAGACACTGGATCTCAGGTTAATGTAATTCCTCTGAGTGAGTATCACAGCTTGAAGGATGAGTGTGAGCTACAGCCCACCTCATGCAGTCTGACCAGCTATGGGGGTGAGCAGCTCATTGTAAAAGGCACATGCATGATGAAATGCAAGTACAAAGAAAGTGACATGATGTTGGACTTTTACATTGTTGACACTCAAGTACAGCCAGTGCTAGGTCTAAAGGCATGTTTAGACATGGACCTCATCAAGCTAGTGCTATCATTGACAGCACCAGTTGAGAAGCAGAC
Source organism: Somniosus microcephalus (assembly GCF_052327205.1). Lineage (NCBI taxonomy): Eukaryota > Metazoa > Chordata > Chondrichthyes > Squaliformes > Somniosidae > Somniosus > Somniosus microcephalus. The sequence continues at coordinate 114,815,676 of NC_140997.1, read as the reverse complement.
AGTCATGGAGGAGTTTGCTGATGTTTTCAAAGGAATCGGACTATTCACAGGTGAATGCACTATTCACCTTGACCCAGCAGCAACCCCTGTGGTTTGCCCACCAAGAAGGATACCCCTTGTTCTACATAGTCACCTGAGGGAGGAGCTGTAGAGCATGGAGAATACAGAAATCATCGTCCGGGAAACAGAACTGACAGAGTGGGTCAACGCGTTAGTAGTGGTTGAGAAACCATGTACATGCAAGTTCAGAGTCTGTCTCGACCCCAGAGATTTGAACAAGGCTATCAAACGTCCTCACTACCCTCTACCAACGCTAGATGACATCACACCCAAGCTAGTGGGAGCATGTTACTTCAGTGTAATGGATGCACGATCAGGATACTGGACTATCAAGCTCATAGAAGAGTCATCCAAGCTAACAAAATTCAACACACCATTTGGATGCTATCGATTTCTGCATTTACCATTTGGTCTTTTCTCAGCTCAGGATGAATTCCAGCGGAAGATCGACGAAACCTATGAAGGCCTTGACGGACTAGTCGTAATCGTAGATGGCATCTTCATCTATGGCAGGAATAGAGAGGAACATGACAGGAACCTCCATGCGATGCTACAAAGATCAGGGGAGAAAGGTATTTGGCTCAACCCCGAGAAAAGCGTAATCGGATCCACCGAGATCAGTTATTTCGAGCATCATCTCTCAACTGATGGCATTAAGCTGGATCCAGAGAAAATCTCCGCCATCAAGAAGATGGAGCCGCCGAAGAACTGCGCAGAGCTAGAGACAGTACTAGGCATGGTTAACTACTTAGCTAAGTTGGCCCCGAGCCTCTCCGAAATCAACGCACCCATGCGTCAGTTGCTCAAACAATCCAATGAGTTCCTGTGGGACAACCAACATGACACAGCATTTCAGAAAATAAAAGACCTAATCACCAGAGAACCAGGACCGGTTCTTGCCTACTTCGACCCCAACAAAGAGCTCAGACTACAAGTGGACGCATCAAAGTACGGACTAGGTGCAGTATTACTGCAAGAAGGAAAGCCCATCGGCTATGCTTCCAGCTCTCTCTCAGGCAGTGAAATCAACTATGCTCAAATCGAGAAAGAGCTATATGCAATTCTGTTTGGATGTAAGCATTTCCACCAGTACGTCTATGGCCGACAAGTCATTGTAGAATCCAACCACAAGCCCCTCGAGTCAATCATGAGGAAACCACTAGCCGCAGCCCCACCAAGGCTACAGAGAATGATCCTTCAGCTACAGAAGTACGACTTAACAATCATTCACCGTCCAGGCAAAGACATTCCTGTCGCAGCCACACTCTCCAGAAAGTCTCTTAGCTACCAGGACAGCAGCCTCAATGAAGGCATGGATGTGCAGGTGCACATTGTGTACAACAGCTTACCTGTGAGTGACTCAAAACTGAAGGAGATCCAAGCAGAAACAGAGAAAGATGCACAACTCACACTGCAGAGCAAAGTCATACATGAAGGATGGCCTGAGGAAAGGAGAAAATGCCCTCAGAGCATATCTGAATTCTGGAACCACAGAGACAAACTGTCACAAATCAACAGAATCATCTTCAAAGGGGAGAAAATCATCATTCCTACCAGTCTCAGAGAAGAGATGTTGACAAAAATTCATGCTGGAAATATGGGCATGGAAAAATGCAAACAAAGAGCACGTGACATTATGTTTTGGCCTGGAATGTGCAAACACATTGAGGACATTGTCAGAAAATGTTCCATTTGTCTAGAATGCTGCCCATCAAATGTCAAAGAGCCCATGATACCTCACCATACCCCAGACAGGCCCTGGCAGGTCGTGGCAATGGATCTGTTCACATGGAACAATGAGGACTACATAGTGACTGTTGATTACTACAGCAGATTTTTTGAACTGGACAAGCTTCACAGCACCACATCTGCAGCTGTGATACACAAGCTAAAGGCAGCCTTTGCCAGGCATGGCATAGTGGAGACTTTTGTCTCAGACAATGGCCCCCAATACAAATCAAAATAGTTCGAGTCATTTGCCAAGGCATGGGATTTCACACATGTCACATCAAGCCCACATTACCCTCAAATTAATGGCCTTGCTGAAAAAACTGTCCAGATTGCAAAAACACTCATGGACAAAGCCAAAGCGGACAAAAGAGACCCCTACATCAGTCTCCTTGAGTACCGCAACACTCCGGTTGACAACTTCAAGTCACCAACACAGCTGTTGAGGAGCCGCAAACTTCGCTCAATCCTTCCAAGCACCAACCAGCAGCTGCAGCCAGAGGTCGTCAGCTGCAAGCAAGTGCATGCAAACGGGTACAGAGACAGCAACACCAAAAGAGATACTATGACAGGTCAGCTAGACTACTGCCACCACTGCACAATGGAGAATCCGTCAGAATCCAGGAGCATGACTACTGGAAGCAAGCAGTCATCATCCAGCCAGCTGACACTATCACATCCACACCCCAGAAGGACAGGTGTACCGCCACAATCGCAGGCACCTCCTGAACAACAAGGAACAACACCGTCATTCCGGCGAGAGGATCAGTTCAACAGAGTGTGATGAACAGAGCAATACACAAAACGCATCATACTTACCTGAACCTAAATCTGAACCAGAATTGTTGACCGATTCAGGAGCATGCTCACTTCCATACCACACAAGGTCGGGACGAGTGGTCAAGCCTAGAGTCATCCTTGACTTGTGAACTGTCAAAGGGTGTAGGCGGATTGCTGCCCTAAAAAAAACTGCACATCGTTATTGAAACGTTGAGATGTTTTCAGTGCTATTTAAATGCTGAGTTTACTTATATGATTATGACACCGAGAACATTATGTAGAAGAAAAGTTTAAAAGGAATGCATAAAATTTTCTTTTAAAAGAAAGGGGATGTAACATTTGCATATTGAATTATCATGGGCCCGCAGGCATCTGTAAGGAATACCTATTATATTCACATATGATCACATGCTGAGTTGTCATTGGCCTGCAGGCATCTGTAAGGGGTCCTAACTCCATCTTCTCCCCACTGTACTGCTGTGAGTAAGATCAGACCTAAGGCTTCAGAAAGAGTTTAAACTGTAATACTCCGTTGTCCTGCAAATTATTATTTTTGTACAAAGTGTGCAAAACAAGACATGTGGTGCAAAGTGTTTGGGCGAAGTGTGTCAGTGAGTGTGGTGCAAAGTTTTTGGATGATATTTGTGTCAGTGAACGTGGTGCAATGAGATTGGGTGAATTGTGAGTCAGTGGTTGTGGTGCAATGTGTTTGGGTGATGTGTGTCATTGAGTGTGGTGCAATGTGTTTGGGTGAATTGCGTCAGTGAGTGTGGTGCAATGTGTTTGGGTGAATTGTGTCAGTGAGTGTGGTGCAATGTGTTTGGGTGAATTGTGTCAGTGAGTGTGGTGCAATGTGTTTGGGTGATGAGTGTAAGTGAGTGTGGTGCAATGTGTTTGTGTGAATTGTGTCAGTGAGTGTGGTGCCATGTGTTTGTGTGAATTGTGTCAGTGAGTGTGGTGCAATACGTTTGGGTGAAGTGTGTCAGTGAGTTTGGTGCAATGTGTTTGGGTGATGTGTGTGTCAGTGAGTGTGGTGCAATCTGTTCAGGTGATATGTGTATCAGTGAGCGTGGTGCAATGTGTTTGGGTTATATGTGTGTCAGTGAGTGTGGTGCAATGTATTTGAGTGAAGTGTGTCAGTGAGTGTAGTGCAATGTGTTTGGGTGATGTGTGTGTCAGTGAGTGTGGTGCAATGTGTTTGGGTGATATGTGTTTGGGTGACTGCGGTGCAATGTGTTTGGGTGAAGTGCGTCAGTGAGTGTGGTGCAATGTGTTTGTGTGAAGTGTGTCAGAGAGTGTGGTGCAATGTGTTTGGGTGAATTGTGTCAGTGAGTGTGGTGCAATGTGTTTGGGTGTAGTGTGTCAGTGATTTTGGTGCAATGTGTTTGGATGATGTGTGTGTCAGTGATTGTGGTGCAATGTATTTGGGTGATGTGTGTCAGTGGGTGTGGTGCAGTGTGTTGGGTGAAGTGTGTAAGTGAGTGTGGTGCAATGTGTTTAGGTGATGGGTGTGGTGTATGTAACCTGTTCCACCTTAAGAGAACTTAAGCCTGTTCCACCTTAAGAGATGTACTACTTTCTCTGGCTGCTGTATACGTAATACTGGTGGTGACCACCGGTATATAAGTACTGTGTAGTGATATTGTATTTAGTATAGTCCTGACCTCCAACTAGTAAAGACCTGTTGAACTTTATTCTTGTAGTCTGTGTCAGTAATTAATCTTAATACAACTGGAACACACAGACTTAACAGCGGCGACGAGTCCGATTCTTACCCTGCGGCAGTTTATATCCACGGCGGCTTCATCCACAGAACGGGCGTCGAAGAGAGGCATCCACCCTCATCACCCTGCTGGAAGACACGTCGCGCGGCAGGCATCGAGAACCCGGAGTGCAGAAGACATCCTGAACTCGAAGCCTCCATCAGCGGCAGTCAGCTATCTTCTTTCTACCTCGGTGGTGGGTAAGCCGGTCAGCGACGCGAGCAGAAAGTCGGCCGCGTTGGCTGTACAGACGGGGGGAGGAAGACGGAGGAATAAGGGCGGTGAGATCGATCGCGACTGGAGATAAGGGCCGGGCCGCATCTAGGCCAAAAGGCGCAGTGCGGGGACATCGATCGCGGCTGGTGATAAGGGCCGGGCCGCTTTCGGGCCAAAAAGGCACAGCGTCTGGGGCGACTGAAGGCGCGAGAGCCGCGGTGAAGGCGAACGCAGCCGGTGCTAATAACCGGGCTGCAAGAAGGGCTGCGAGGCACGACATCGGGGAAGCGCGAATGCCCGAGGGAGCCGCGGTGAAGCGGAGACAGCGTCGGGGGAGTTACTAATCACTGGGAAAGGGGAGCAGCAGCGGCACGCCAAACGCCATTGCAGCCAGTGGGTGAAGACCGCCAAGCGCGGGAAAAACGCAATTTTTTAGGCGGAGGACGAAGACAAGAGCGGGAATCCGCCATCTTGGGATAAAATAAATTGCAACGATGCCTAAACATGGGAACATTAATACCTTTGATAGCGACATCGAAGATTGGGCCATGTATGTAGAACACATACAAAATTATTGTAAAGCAAATAAAATCCCAGATGCAGAGAAAGCACTAACTTTATTAAACTTAATGGGTGCGAAGACATACGGGCAATTGAAACACCTTTTATCACCAGATGAATCGGCGGATAAGACGTTCGAGGAGATTGTTACTGTCCTGAAAAATCATCTAAACCCCACGCCGCTGATGCTAGCGGAACGATTTAAATTTTACAGCAGAAGGCAGCTGAAGGATGAAAGCAATGCTGAATATTTAATGGAATTGCGTAAGCTAGCAAAGTACTGTCAGTTTGGAACGGGACTAACAGACGCGCTAAGAGATAAATTTGTGTGTGGATTATTAAAAGAAGATACACAAAAGCGACTGCTCGAGGAGAATGAGCTGACGCTTGAGAAAGCGGTCACTATGGCAGCAGCACACGAAGCCGCAGCGAGAGGCACGGCAGTAATGCAGCTACGGTCACCGGAACTCAGTACAAATAAATTGGGTTTGAGTACTGTAAAATGTTATCGTTGTGGAAAGACAACACACGATCAGAACCAGTGTTGGTTTAAAAACCAAGAATGCAGAACGTGTGGCAGGCTTGGCCACATAGCTAAAGTATGCCGGTCAGGAAAGAAGACCAGAAACAAAAAGTCACCGCAAGGAAAATACATAAAGGTGCACAAGGTGACAAAGGCCAGTTCGAACGAACAGAAGTCAGATTCAGACACTAGCAGTAATGAACTGGGTAGCTTAAGAGTACACAACGTTGGTAAGGATGCAGATCTCCAGACAATTTGGGTCACTCTTCAGATAGCAGGAGTCCAAGTAAAGATGGAATTGGACACTGGGTCAGCATTGACGGTCATGAATAAGAAAGATTACAAAAGGTTATTCCAACATATTCCCCTACGGGATACGGAGATTATATTGAAAACATACACGGGGCAAAGAGTGTACCCCATCGGAAAGATAGAGGTAAAAGTGGTCCACAAGGGCGAAGAAAGCCAAGTAATGGACTTATATGTGCTACCTGAAGGAGGTCCACCACTACTGGGACGGGAGTGGATTAGGAAAATGAATATGGACTGGCACTCCTTAAAAGCTCTAACGGTAGATTCCGGGGAAACAGATGTCAAACCTAAACGATTGTCCAAAATATTGGATGATGCTAAAGAGGTGTTCCAGCAAGGACTGGGAACACTGAAAGGAATTACGGCAAACATCAAGATTGATGAACATGCACAACCAAAATTTTTCAAAGCCAGACCGGTATCCTATGCAATACGACCTACTGTAGAAGCGGAACTGGAAGCGCTAGAACGTTCAGGTGTACTGTCTAAGGTAGATTGGAGTGAGTGGGCTACGCCCATTGTTCCCGTTATGAAACGTCCTTCGAGCAACAAGCCAGGAGAACCAGGGAAGGTTCGCATCTGTGGAGATTTCAAGATCACCGTTAATCCGGTGCTTCACACGGTGCAGTATCCGCTTCCGCGGATTGAGGATATTTTTGCTTCGTTGTCTGGCAGGAAACACTTCACCAAGATAGACCTGGTGCAGGCGTACTTGCAGATGGAGGTTGAAGAAGAGTCACGCCAGTACCTCACGATCAACACGCATAGAGGTTTGTACCGGTATAATAGGCTGATTTTTGGAGTGGCATCGGCTCCGGTAATTTGGCAGAGGGCCATGGAGCAGGTATTACAGGGAATTCCAGGCACACAATGTTACCTGGACGATATTCTGATTACAGGTGATGGTGATGAAGAACACCTCGCAAACTTGGAACTGGTGCTCAACAGACTGAAAGAGTATGGACTTAGAGTTAATCGGCAGAAATGTGAGTTCTTTCAGAAGCGGACCTCGTACTGTGGTCATGTCATTGACCGGGAGGGGCTTCATAAGTCTCCTGACAAGATAGAGGCAGTTGTAAAGGCTCCCGCTCTGGATAATGTCTCTCAGTTGAGGTCGTTTCTGGGATTGATTAACTATTACCATAAGTTTCTACCGAATCTATCCATGGTACTGCACCTGCTGAACACTCTTTTACAGAAGGGGGTACCATGGGAATGGAGCGAAAACTGTAAGAAGGCATTTCGCAAAAGCAAAGAATTGATCACCTCAGAGGAAGTGTTGGCTCACTTCAACCCGACACTGCCTATTCGGTTGGCTTGTGATGCTTCTCCATATGGTATTGGGGCAGTACTCTCACACAAGTTGCCAAGTGGCACGGAAAGGCCAGTCGCATTTGCATCCAGATCATTGACCTCCGCTGAGCGCAACTATGCGCAGATCGATAGGGAGGCTCTCAGCCTTGTATGGGGAGTGAAGAAGTTTAATCATTACCTGCAGGGCCAAAAATTCACACTTCTGACAGACCATCAGCCGTTGGTATCCATTTTTAACCCTAAGAAGGGTGTTTCGGTGATGACAGCACAGCGACTCCAGAGATGGTCCCTTTTCCTAGGGGCACATCAATATCAAATAGAATTCAAAGGTACAAAGCAGCATGGCAATGCTGATGGGCTGTCGCGCCTGCCACTACCTGAAGCAGAAGAGACGATGAAAGTTGACCCCGTTGAGTTATTTCATTCGACCATCATCGAGTGTTTACCAGTCACCAATGCAAGTATTGAAAGAGAAACCAGGAATGACCCGACACTGTCCCGAGTTTACGAGGTGACAGTGAAGGGATGGCCAACACATGGTGATCCTCTGTTACCGGCATTCTCGGCAAGGCGAGACCAGCTGTCCGTCTGCCATGGTACTTTGATGTACGGGACAATAGTGATTATTCCTCCCAAGATACGGGAAAGAGTTCTAAAGGAACTGCATGAAGGTCATCTGGGGGGAGTTAAGATGAAAAGTCTTGCTAGGGCTTATGCATGGTGGCCGGGCATTGACCAACAGATAGAGGAGTTGACAAAAAGCTGCTCAGGGTGCCAAAAAGTGCAAAATGCACCTCCGATCGCACCGCTACACCCATGGGAATGGCCTTCAGCCCCATGGCAACGCATACATATTGACTTTGCTGGTCCATTCATGGACTCCATGTTCCTAATTGCGGTGGACGCACATTCCAAATGGCCAGAAGTGATCAAGATGAATACCACTACTTCAGAAAAGACAATTGCGGTGTTAAGAACAATATTCGCAAGGAACGGATTGCCAGAACAGATATGTTCGGACAACGGACCACAGTTCGTGTCGGAAGAATTCCAAAAATTCTTAAAGAAGAATGGGGTGAAACATTATACCTCTGCCCCATATCATCCGGCGACAAACGGGTTGGCCGAGAGATTTGTCCAAACATTGAAAAAGGCAATAAAGGCCATGAACGATGATCAGATTCCATTACAACACAAGGTGGACAATTTCCTAATGGCATATCGAAACGCCGCTCATGCAGTGACTAACCAAAGTCCTGCCATGATGTTTTATAACAGGAGGTTGCGGTCCAGGTTGGACTTGTTAAAACCAAATGTGCGGAGGGAAGTGGAAAACAAACAGTTCCGGCATATTAATAACAAGTCCACTCGAAGTTTCGACGTAGGACAACCAGTGTTGGCAAGGGGCTATGGAAACAAAAAATGGCAGTCCGGATCAATTCGGGCCAGACAAGGACCTCTGATGTACACAGTAGATATTGGTAACAATGTGATAAGGCATCATGCGGATCAACTGGTAGAATCAAGAGCAAGGGTCGAACCCATGGTTGCGACAGAGACAACTGTGGAAGACGTTAATGAACCTGAAGCATCTACCTCGTCAGGGACTGTACCTGATGATGACGTCCAATACATAGGAAACCAACAAGAAGAGTCACCTCAGCAACAAGAATCAGAGACCACTGAAAGGCGTTATCCAAACCGAATCAGAAGGCCTCCTGAGAGACTGAACCTTTGAACTGTTTATACCTGAAGTTATATATGTATATATGTTATTATGTTATGTTAAATGGGGATATGACTGTTAAGCTAAAAAGGGAGGATTGTGGTGTACATAACCTGTTCCACCTTAAGAGAACTTAAGCCTGTTCCACCTTAAGAGATGTACTACTTTCTCTGGCTGCTGTATACGTAATACCGGTGGTGACCACCGGTATATAAGTACTGTGTATTGATATTGTATTTAGTATAGTCCTGACCTCCAACTAGTAAAGACCTGTTGAACTTTATTCTTGTAGTCTGTGTCAGTAATTAATCTTAATACAACTGGAACACACAGACTTAACAATGGGTGTATTAGTGAGTGTGGTGCAATGAGTTCGGGTGATGTGTCTTAGTGGGTGTAGTGCAAAGAGTTTAGGTGATGTGTGTATCAGTGAGTGTGGTGAAATGTGTTTGGGTGATGTGTGTATCAGTGAGTGTGGTGCAATGTGTTTGGTTGATGTGTGTGTCAGTGAGTGTGGTGCAATGTGTTTGGGTGATGTGTGTATCAGTGAGTGTGGTGCAATGTGTTTGGGTGATGTGTGTATCAGTGAGTGTGGTGCAATGTGTTTGGTTGATGTGTGTGTCAGTGAGTGTGGTGCAATGTGTTTGGGTGATGTGTGTATCAGTGAGTGTGGTGCAATGTGTTTGCGTGATGTGCGTGTCAGTGATTGTGGTGTGATGTGTTTGGTTGATGTGTGTGTCAGTGAGTGTGGTGTGATGTGTTTTGGTTAATGGTGTCAGTTAGTGTGGTGCAATGTATTTGGGTGATGTGTGTCAGTGATTTTGGTGCAATGTGTTTGTGTTAAGTGTGTCAGTGAGTGTGGTGCAATGTATTTGGGTGATGTGTTTTGGTTAATGGTGTCAGTGAGTGTGGTGATATGTGTTTGGATGATGCGTGTATCAGTGAGTGTGGTGAAATCTTTTTGGGTGTTATGTGTTTCAGTGGCTGTGGTGCAATGTGTTTGTGTGAAGTGTGTCAGTGAGTGTGGTGCCAAGTGTATGTGTGAAGCATGTCAGTGAGTGTGGTGCAATGTGTTTGGGTGATATGTGTTTCAGTGAGTGTGGTGCAATGTGTTTAGGTGATGTGTGCATTAGTGAGTGTGTTGCAATGTGTTCGGGTGTTGTGTGTCAGTGGGTTTGGTGCAATGTGTTTGGGTGATGTGTGTGTCAGTGAGTGTGGTGCAATATGTTTGCGTGATGTGTGTGTCAGTGAGTGTGGTGCAATGTGTTTGGGTGATGTGTGTGTCAGTGAGTGCGCTGTAATGTGTTTGGCTGAAGTCTGTCAGTCACTGTGGTGCAATTTCTTTGGGTGATTTGTGTGTCAGTGAGTGTGGTGCATTATGTTTGGGTGATTTATGTCAGTGAGTGTGGTGCATTGTGTTTGGGTGAAGTTTGTCAGTGAGTGTGGTGCAATGTTTTTGGGTGATGTGTATTTGAGTGTGGTGCAATGTGTTTGGGTAAAGTGTGTCAGTGAGTGTGGTGCAATGTGTTTGGGTGAAGAGTGCCAGTTAGTGAGGTGCAATAAGTTTGGGTGAAGTGTGTCAGTGAGTGTGGTGCAATGTGTTTGTATGAAGAGTGTCAGTGAGTGTGGTGCCATGTGTATGTGTGGTGTGAGGTGTGGGGACCGCTAACACAACAAGAATTTGCAAAATGGGACAAACACCCAATTGAGATCCTACATGCAGAATTCTGTAAAAGCATCCTCCGGACTCAAAGGAAAACCGTAAACAATGCATGCAGGGCAGAACTAGGCCAATATCCATTAATAATCACTATCCAAAAAAGAGCCACCAAATTTTGGAAACACCTAGAAATGAGCAACCACCAATGCTATCATTACGAAGCCCTGAAATGCCAAGAGAGGACCATAAAGAAGAATACCCTCAGTCAACTAGTCCTGGGACTCAGTGAAGTAACTACTAACACTACTAACAATAACCAGCCCCAGGACAGTGAGAGCGTAACACAAAGAATTCGACCCAACACAATCGTCGCTAAGCAAAAGGAAAAATATCTGTCATATTGGGCAGAAACAACAAAAACCCAAAGCAAACTCAATTGCTACTTGGCCCTAAACAGACAATACAACATTGCTGATTACCTGACCATGGTAAAGGATAGCAAACTGAGAAAAACCTTGACAATGTACAGACTTAGTGAACATAGCCTGGCGATCGAAAAAGGAAGACACAGGCAGACCCGGCTACCAAGAGAGGACAGGATATGCTCTCACTGCAGTCAGGGAGTGGTGGAGACAGAGATGCACTTCCTCACAGCTTGTAGAAAATATCAGGGCATAAGTGAGAATTTATAGGCAAAATTCACAAAAATATGCCCTTAATTCAGAAATTTGAATGACGACCAAAAACTCCCATACCTACTAGGGGAAGAGAGAAATTGCATAACACTAGCGGCACACTATGTTACAGCTTGCCATAAACAGAGGGACAACCACTAAAGATAAGAAAAGAGTATATATAAATTATATGAAAGTATATTTATACACTCAGGGATATATCTGTTTATACACTGTATGGATCGATCTGTATTTTTGTGAACAAACATGAATGTTTTCCGATGCTTTGGCAACATAAGATGTAACTTGTCATGCCAATAAAGCGATTTGAATTGAATTGAGTGTGGTGCAATGTGTTTGGGTGATATGTGTTTCAGTGAGTGTGGTGCAATGTGTTTAGGTGATGTGTGCATTAATGAGTGTGTTGCAATGTGTTCGGGTGTTGTGTGTCAGTGAGTGTGGTGCAATGTGTTTGAGTGAAGTGTGTTAGTGGGTTTGGTGCAATGTGTTTGGGTGATGTGTGTGTCAGTGAGTGTGGTGCAATATGTTTGCATGATGTGTGTGTCAGTGATTGTGGTGCAATTTCTTTGGGTGATTTGTGTATCAGTGAGTGTGGTGCATTATGTTTGGGTGATGTGTGTCAGTGAGTGTGGTGCAATGTGTTTGGGTGAAGTGTGTCAGTGAGTGTGGTGCAGTGTGTTTGGGTGAAGTGTGTCAGTGAGTGTGGTGCAGTGTGTTTGGGTGATGCGTGTATCAATGAGTGTGGTGCAATGTGTTTGGGTGATGTGTGTCTGTGAGTGTGGTGCAATGTGTTTGTGTGAAGTGTGTCAGAGATTGTGGTGCAATGTTTTTGGGTGAAGTGTGTCAGTGAGTGTGCTGCAATCTGTTTGGGTGATGTGTGTGTCAGTGAGTGTGGTGCAATGTGTTTGGGAGATGTGTGTCAGTGAGTGTGGTGCAATGTTTTTCGGTGACGTGTGTCAGTGAGTGTGGTGCAGTGTGTTTGGGTGAAGTGTGTCAATGAATCAGCCAAACACATTGCACCACACTCACTGACACACACATCACCCAAACACATTCCATCACACTCACTGACACACACATCACCCAAACACATTGCACCACACTCACTGACACACACATCACCCAAACACATTGCACCACACTCACTGACACACACATCACCCAAACACATTGCACCACACTCACTGACACATGCATCAGCCAAACACATTGCACCACACTCACTGACACACATATCACCCAAACACATTGCCCCACACTCACAGACACACATCACCCAAATACATTGCACCACACTCACTGACACACACTTCACCCAAACACATTGCACCACACTCACTGACACATGCATCAGCCAAACACATTGCACCACACTCACTGACACACATATCACCCAAACACATTGCACCACACTCACTGACACTCTTCACACAAACACATTGCACCACACTCAATGACACAATTCACCCAAACACATTGCCCCACAATCACTGACACAATTCACCCAAACACATTGCACCATGCTCACTGACACACACATCAACCAAGCACATGGCATCACACTTACTGATGCAATTCACCCAAATACATTGCACCACACTCACTGACAAACATCACCCAAACACATTGCACCACACTCACTTACAATCATCACCCAAAAACTTTGCACCACACGCGCTGACACACTTTACCCAAACACATTGCACCACAGTCACTGACACACTTCACCCAAACAAATTGCACCACACTCACTGACACACTCATCACGCAAACACATTGCATCACACTCACTGACACACTCATCACGCAAACACATTGCACCACACTCACTAACACACTTCACCCAAACACATTACAACACACTTACTAACACACTTCACTCAAACACATTGCACCACACTCACTGACACACTCATCACCCAAACACATTGCACCACACTCACTAACACACTTCACCCAAACACATTACAACACACTTACTAACACACTTCACTCAAACACATTGCAACACACTCACTGACATACATCACTGATACACATTACACCACACGCACTAACACACTTCATCCAAACGCATTGCACGACAGTTACTGACACACACATCACACAAACACATTGCACCACACTCACTGACACACACTTACACCCAATCTCATTTCACCACACTCACTAACGCACTTCACCCAAACACATTACAACACACTTACGAACACACTTTACCCAAACACATTGCACGACAGTTACTGACACACACATCACACAAACACATTGCACCACACTCACTGACACACTTACACCCAATCTCATTTCACCACACTCACTAACGCACTTCACCCAAACACATTGCACCACACGCACTGACACACGTCACCCAAACACATTGCACCACACTCACTAACACACTTCACCCAAACACATTGCATGACACACACTGACACACACATCACCCAAACACATTTCACCACACTCACTAACACACTTCACCCAAACACATTGCACCACACTCACTAACACACTTCACCCAAACACATTTCACCACACTCACTAACACACTTCACCCAAACACATTACAACACACTTACAAATACACTTCACCCAAATAAAATTTCACCACACTCATTGACACACTCATCACGCAAACACATTGCACCACACTCACTGACACAAACATCAACCAAACACATTGCACCACACTCACTGACACAAACATCAACCAAACACATTGCACCACACTCACTGACACACACATCAACCGAACACGTTGCACCTGTTGTGTCCATGTATAATAAGACACAGACTGCAGGAGAAATGGTACAATAGGTGTTTACTCAACGTGGCTCTAAGTTGAACTGACTTTACAGATTACTACTCAGTGCTATATACAGGTGTGGTCACTGCCGGTACTGCAGTATACATGAGCTGTAAAAAGTAGTTACCCCCCTTAAAGCTATATACATTACAATTCCTCCCCTTTTAGATTAACAGTACCATAACACTCATTTAACAATTAAATATCAAACTATTTACAATGAACACTTTTTACATGCAACATTAGCTGAAATTCAGTCTTTGGGGAGGCTTCCTGATCTTTTCTGGATAGCGCCTTTCCCGAGTGTCTTGTTCTTGGTGCGGAGGCGATTCTGGCCCCCTGTCGTCGGTTGGTTCATCAGCTTCCGATGCTGCTGTTTCTGGGGTAGATGCGACCTGTACGTCGGGTTCATCACCAGGTACGTATGGACGAGACATGGGGTTGACTTGTTCCTGTGACTCTGTGATCTGGTCAGCATGGCATCTCACGATGCTCTCCCCAATGTCCACTGTGTATTTTAGTGGGCCCTGCCGTGTGCATATCGTTCCTGGCTGCCATTTTTCTGTTCGGTAGTCGCGGGCCAAGACTGGTTGCCCTACATTGAAGCTCCTTGTTGGCTTCTCATGGATTTGCTGGAATTGCTTACTCTCAACATATCTTCGTACGTTTGGTCTGAGCAAATCCAGGTGAGATCTTAACCTTCTGTTAAAGAACATCATGGTTGGGGCCTGGTTGGTGACTGCATGTGTCACATTCCGGTAGGCGAACAGGAAATTGTCCACCTTGTGCTGCAGCGGAATGTTATCATTGTACATAGCCTTTATTGCCTTCTTAAAGGTTTGTATGAACCTCTCAGCCAATCCATTTGTGGCTGGATGATACAGGGCGGATGTGTAATGCCTTACCCCATTCTTTTTCAAGAACCTCCGGAACTCTTCGGACCCAAACTGTGGTTCGTTGTCAGAGCAAATCTGTTCTGGCAAGCCATTCCTGGCAAAAATTGTCTGTAGGACTGCAATAGTTTTCTCCATGGTGGTGCAGGACATTTTGATGACCTCAGGCCATTTCGAGTGCGCATCCACGGCTATTAAAAACATTGAGTCCATGAATGGACCAGCAAAATCAATATGCACCCGTTGCCATGGAGATGAGGGCCACTCCCATGGGTGTAGAAAGGCCTGTGGTGGTGCATTTTGGACTTTCTGGCATCCTGAGCAGCTCTTGGTCAGGTCCTCGATTTGTTTATCGATTCCAAGCCACCACACATAAGCCCTGGCTAGGCTTTTCATTTTTACCTGGACTCCTGCTATCTTGAGAGTGACCCAAATGGTTCGGTGATCCTCCGTTGTGATCACATTATGTAGTTTCAGACAACTCAGTTCCCTGCTTTCGGAGTCGTTATCACTCTTTTGTTCGTCTGAAGTATTCTCCGTCATCTTATGTACCTTCTTGTACTTTCCTTTGGTAGGTTTCTTATTGCTGGTTTTCTTTCCCGACCTGCAGGGTCCTACTTTTCCACACTGTCTGCACACTTTGGGCTAGAAATTCATTAAGGCGCTGCCAGCTTTGCGGCCAGTTACCGCTTAAAGAGGGCTTCTGCGCCAAAAAGGAGTTTGCGCTGATATTCAGCGCAGTTGTATTGGCGGCGGTAGCCGTTAGCGCTGCGCCGGCACCGATGACGTCATCGGTGTGCGCAGTGCCCCAGTTCTGCTCCGAAACCAGCCCGATCCCCATATTTAGTTGCGGCCGCCTCCTCCGCAGCGGCCGCAAACAGCGACCAGAAAACGGGGCCGTACTGTAGCCTTAGTGGGGCGCTTTAAGGTGGAGGTGCGGCTGGCCACTTTTTCGGCGGCCACCTGCCCGCACCTCCTTCCCCGGCCTCCTCCACCCCCCCCCCCCATGGCATTGCCAGCTGCTTTCCGCGAACCCGGCACTTCTCCGTGGTGCCGTGCTCATTTGCCGGCACTATCCAGCGGCGATCTCCCCGTTGCAGGCAGCTCCCCCTTAAGAGAAGGAGGAGGCCTGCAGTACCGCAGCCTGCCGCTCCGCAGCGGCTGGCGCAGCGGCGCCAAGAGCGCTGAAATTCAGTTTCAGCGCCCCAAGCGGAGGTGGGCACACCCTGGAATAGCGCCCGGTTCTGAATTGGGGCGCAAAAACTGAATATCTGACGATCGCAAATCTGACCCGCCCAGCGCTAACTTTTGGACACATCACCCAAACACATTGCACCACACTCACTGACACACTTCACCCAAACACATTGCACCACACTCACTGACACACACATCACACAAACACATTGCACCACACTCACTGACACACTTCACCCAAACACATTGCACCACATTCACTGACACGCAGTGACACACGTCACCGAAACACATTGCACCACACTCACTGACACACATCACCCAAGCACACTGCACCACACTCACTTTCACACACTTCACCCAAACACATTGCACCACACTCAGTGACTCACACATCACCCAATAAACATTGCACCACACATACTGAAACACACTTCACCCAAACGCATTGCACCACACTCAGTGACACACACATCACCCAAACACATTGCACCACACATGCTGAAACACACATCAGCCAAACACATTGCACCACAGTCACAGACACACATCAGCCAAACACATTGCACCACACTCCCTGACACACTTAATCCAAACACATTGCACCACACGCACTGACACACCCATCACCCAAACATATTGCTCCACATTCACTGACACACTTCACCTAAACACATTGCACCACATTCACTGATACACAATGTAATGATCAGTAACCTGTCATTCTGGAATGGTACACTAGGTGGTGCTGTATGTATATAAGAGTGGGCTACCCATGATGCACTAGGCTACACACAAGGCAGCAGTCAAGATGGAGGCCTCTACAGATACTGGGCTAAAAATTCGGTATCGCCGCGCCAGGTCTTTAGTGCCCGAAATTTTGCGCTCGCCCGGATTCCCGTAGCGCCCGCCTGAAATTCAGTTGCGCCGCCCCAAGACGGAGGCGGGTGCTATTGCAGGGTTTGGCCGCCTCTTTTGGGGCGATGAAAGTCAGTTTCAGGCATCCAGCTGCCGCTGCGGCACCCGATGCGGTGCGGTAGGCTGGGGTACTGCAGGCCTCCTCCTTCTCTTAAGGAGGAGCTGCCTGCAGCCGTGAGATCGCCGCTGGATTCCCCCGGCAAATGAGCCCGGCACCACGGAGAAGTGCCGGGCTCGTGGGAGACAGACACCAATGCCGCGGGGAGGTGGTGCAGGAGTCCGGGGAGGGAGGTGCGGCCAGGAGGCCGCCAGGAAAGCGGCCGGCCGCCCCTCCACCTTTATGCGCCGGCCTCTCGGAGCTGCAAGGCACCGTTTTTCAAACGCTGTTTGCGGCCGCTACGGGCGAGGCGGCCGCAACTGAATTTGGCCATCGGCACGGAATAGCATTGGAACCGGGGCGCTGCGCACACCGATGACGTCATCGGTGCTGGCGCAGCGCTACCGGCTAACGCCGATGTTAGGGACCAACTGAATTTTGGGCGCTAAAAAACTTCCGGCGCAAACCACTCTATAGCCAATAAGTGGGCGCAAACTCGACTGAATTTCTAGGCCACTGTATCTAGTCCACATGTGCTCAATAAAGTTTCTAGCAAAAGCTAGCTGTTCTTAATAAAAACGACTGGTTATTAATGAACATAACATGGTACCAGGATTGGTAAGATCTGCTGAATATTGTGCAACGTGACATGGAGAATTTGAAGCCATCAGAGCATTTGAAACTCACAGGAAATATCGACTACAATTGGCAGTCTTTTAAACAACAATTCGAACTCTACATTGCTGCCATCGGGTACGGTACGAAGCCAGATGCAAGGAAAATAGCATTGCTGCTCACAGCTGCAGGCCCACAGGCGATAGAGGTATTTAATACATTTGTATTTAATCCAGAGGAGACCAGAGAAAAATTAGACAATGTGCTAAAGAAGATTGATACACATTGTTCTCCCAAAAATAATGAAATGTATGAGAGGTACATCTTCTGTTCTCAGACACAGCAGCAAAATGAGACTTTTGATAGCTTTATAACTGATCTGAAACTGAAAGCACAGACATGTAATTTCTCTGAGCTGAAAGCATCCATGATTCATGACCAGATTGTGTTTGGTATTCATGATAAAAAAAGTCAGGGAACGCCTGTTGAGAGAAACCGAACTAACATTGGAAATTGCTGTGAAAATATGCCAAGCCAGCGAGCTAGCTCGAAAGCACGCGAAGAACTTCAGTGAAATCTATAATGATGCGATTGTAATGAGTGATAATACTGCTGTCGGTGCTGTGTCCTACAAGGGGAAGAAACGTGGCCAGAACAGAAATGAAAAGCAATCGGAGGATGACATTTTTAATTGTAAACGCTGTGGTTACAAACACCAGTTAAGACAATGCCCAGCGTTTGGAAAAATGTGCACAAAGTGTAATGGAAAGAATCACTTTGCCAAACAATGCTTTTAAAAAGTAAAAACAAAGAAAGGGCAACGAGTTAATGCGATTGAGGACACTGATTTAAGTGAGACATTTTTTGTACGAATGGTGTCATGTGACAATGTCAAAAATGATACAGAAAATGTGCAGCCCTCAGATATGGACAATGCTGAACATAAAATTAATGCAGTAAAAGAGGACAAATGGATGATCCCACTGCAGATAAATGGAGCATTAGTTACATTGAAACTGGACACTGGGGCAAAATCAAATTAATCAGTATGATTGATGTTGTATCCGTGTGTTAATGGAGACACGGAATGCAGTAGTTGGTTTCACAGGTGTTTACTGAACAAAGTCTGGAGGTGAACTAACAGATACAAGACACTATACAGGCTTATATAGCCTGAGTGGCCATTACCGGCATTACAGTACACAGGGGCTCTTAAAGGCACATACACCACAATTCCTCCCCTTTTAGACAACCAGTACATAATATTTTAAGTAATCATTAATTAACATATTACAAGAACAATAATCTACACATTTGCTGCAGTTAATCAATTATAAGTCAGTCTCTCTGGAGGCTTCCTGACTCGGTCCGGATAACGCCTCGGTGGTGTAGTAGTTTTTGGTGGTGTAGTAGGTTCTTTTGGCAAGGTCGATTCAGCTTGAATGCCAGTGTCGGGTTCATCTGGTTCCATTATCACCGGATCGGAGGTAGATACTATGGGTATCTCTGCTTCATCATTAGGCGTATAGGGTTGTGGTGTAGGTTGTCCCTTTTCGGATGACTCTATGATCTGGTCAGCATGGCGCCTTATTATGCTTTCTCCAATGTCCACGGTATACATCAGCAGTCCTAGTCGTGTGCAAATAGTTCCAGGCTGCCATTTCTCGGTACAGTAGTCCCGGGACAAAACTTGTTGACCTATCTGGAAGGTTCTAGTTGGCCTTTCATTCATGCCTTGAAATTGCCGGTTCTCCGCGTCCCTTCTGATGTTTGGCTTGATCAAATCCAGCCGGCATCTTAGGCTTCTATTGAAGAACATCATGGTGGGAGTTTGGTTTGTAACCACATGTGTTGCATTCCTGTATGCAAACAAGAAGTTATCTACCTTATGCTGAAGTTTTATGTCTTCATTACCCATGGCCTTTATGGCCTTCTTGAAGGTCTGGACAAATCTTTCAGCCAATCCATTGGTGGCGGGATGGTATGGGGCGGACGTGTAGTGCTTTACCCCATTGTTTTTTAAGAACTTCCTGAATTCTTCGGACACAAATTGCGGTCCATTATCAGAACAGATCTGTTCAGGCAGCCCATTCCTGGCAAATATGGTCCTTAATACTGTGATGGTTTTTTCCATGGTGGTGGAGGACATTTTTATTACCTCCAGCCACTTGGAGTGTGCATCAACCGCGATTAAGAACATTGAGTCCATAAATGGACCAGCAAAGTCGATGTGTACCCTTTGCCATGGAGATGAGGGCCACTCCCATGGATGTAGAGGGGCTTGTGGTGGGGCGTTTTGGACCTTCTGGCATCCTAGGCAGCTCTTGGTCATTTCTTCGATGTCTCCATCGATACCTGGCCACCACACAAATGCTCTGGCTAGGTTCTTCATTTTCACTCCACCCAGATGCCCCTCGTGAAGCTCCTTTAGCACTTTATCCTGGAATTTGGGTGGAATCACCACTCTGGATCCACACATCAAGGTTCCTCGGCACACTGACAGCTGTTCTGTTCTTTGCGAGAATGCTGGCAACAGTGGTTCGTCATGTGCTGGCCATCCCTTCACCGTTAAATCGTAGACTCGTAAGAGAGTCGGGTCATTTCTCGTTTCCTTTTCAATGGCAGAATTTGTTACTGGTAGACATTCCACTATGGTTCAGTGGAACATCTCCACTGGGTCCACTGTAGGTGCTTCTTCTACCATTGGCAACGGTAGGCGCGATAAACCGTCAGCATTCCCATGCTGTTTTGATCCTTTGTATTCTATGTCATATTGGTGTGCCCCTAGGAAAAGGGTCCACCTCTGTAGCCTTTGCGCTGTCATAATGGGAACACCCTTTTTAGGGTTGAATATGGAGACAAGGTGTTGATGGTCAGTCAACAAGGTAAATTTTTGTCCGTGTAGGTAATGGTTGAATTTCTTCACTCCCCATACCAGGCTGAGTGCTTCCTTGTCGATCTGGGCATAGTTACGCTCAGCTGAGTTCAATGAGCGTGACGCAAAAGCTATCAGCCGCTCCGAGCCATCAGGGAATCTATGCGATAATACCGCTCCTACACCGTAAGGGGATGCATCGCACGCCAGTCTGATTGGCAGTGATTGGTTGTAATGAGCCAAAACTTCCTTGGACGTGATCAAGCCTTTGCATTTATGGAAGGCACGTTTACAGTCTTCGCTCCATTTCCAAATTACTCCTGTTTGTAGCAGTTCGTTAAGAGGGTGCAGAAGAGTTGACAAGTTCGGTAAAAATTTATGATAGTAATTTATCAATCCCAGGAACGACCTTAATTGTGAGACATTTTCAGGTGCTGGGGCTTTTATGACCGCTTCAATTTTTTCAGGTGACTTATGCAACCCTTCCTCGTTAATTATGTGGCCACAATATGATATTTGTTTCTGGAAAAATTCGCATTTGGGGCGATTTGCTCGTAGGCCCCGTTCTCTCAGCCTAGTGAGCACCTGCTCCAAATTGGCAAGGTGCTCGTTGTCGTTTTCTCCTGTTACAAGGATGTCGTCTAGGTAGCATTGAGTCTCAGGAATCCCTTGGAGGACTTGCTCCATAGCTCTTTGCTGATGCTTCTCCGAAAACCAGTCGATTGTACTGGTACAGGCCTTTGTGTGTATTTATCCTGAGATACTTTTTTGAGGCCTCTTCAACCTCCATCTGTAGATATGCCTGTGCCAAGTCAATTTTGGTGAAACGTTTCCCTCCGGATAGTGAGGCGAAAATATCTTCTATCCTCGGAAGAGGATACTGTACCGTGTGATGGACCGGGTTTACAGTCACCTTGAAGTCCCCACAGATGCGAATTTTTCTCTGTTCTTCAGATTTATCATTATTCAACATTTTCTTCATGACCAGGACGATGGGTGTTGCCCACTCGCTCCAATCTATCTTGGATAATACGCCTGCCTTTTCCAAATTCTCCAGCTCTGCCTCGACTGCTGGATGAATTGCGTATGGCACCGGCCTTGCCTTAAAAAACTTGGGAATTGCCGCATCTTCCACTTTTATTGAGGCGGTGACGCCTTTCAAGGTTCCTAGTTCCTGTTGAAACACTTCCTTGGCGTTGGCCAAGATGTCTTTTAAGTGTTCAGGTGTGACGTCATCATCATTTTTTTTCTTACTGGTCACCGTCAGTGCCTGAATGGAGTGCCAGTCTAAACGTATCTTCCTGATCCATTCACGTCCCAACAGCGGTGGACCACCATCTTGCAGAACGTATAAATACAACTTCTGTATTTCCTTGCCGTTGTATACAACAGGCACCTTTATTTTCCCTTTGGGGTATACTTTCTGCCCCGTATATGTTTTCAAGATAATGGATGTGTCTTTCAAAGGTATATGCGGAAATAGCCGCTCGTAATCCCGTCGACTTATGACGGTCAGAGCTGATCCTGTATCTAGCTCCATTTTAACTGGGGACCCCGCTATCGTGAGGGTAACCCAAATGGTCTGGTAATCTTCTTTGGCAATTACATTATGTAATTTGAGACAGCTTAGTCTCTTGTTTCAGGTGTCGCTATCACTCTTCTGGTCTTCGGAGATACTGTCCGTCATCATTTGTACCTTTCTGTACTTTTCCTTATTGATTTTTTTCCTGTCCGTGGATTTTTTGTGTCCAGATCGGCATACACGTGCAATGTGTCCAATCTTTCTGCATTGCCTGCATGCTTTGTCCTTGAACCAGCAGTCCCTCTGGTCATGGGTGGATTTGCTGCAGCGATAACATCTCTCGAAACCCTGTGTCATTTCATGGGTGCCGAAGTCCTGTGGCTTTTGCTGTATCTCTGCAGCTCCTCTTGCGGCTGCTTCGTATGATACAGCCATACTGAAAGCCTTGTCCAGTGTCAAATCTTTCTCAGAAAGTAGCCTTTTCTGTGTTCCTTCACTTAGGAGGCCACAGACGAATTTGTCTCAAAGAGAATCTGCCAGTCCTGCCCCAAAATGGCAGTGCTTTGACAACTTCCTTAATTCGGTGAGGTAATCAGCGTTACTTTCATCCTTGTGCTGATTCCACTTGAAGAATTTGAATCGTTCCGCTATCAGCAGCGGTGTTGGGTTTAAGTGCTCCTGTAGGGTATCAACAATCTCCTTAAAATTCTTGTCCTTTGGTTTGGCTGGAGTGATTAAGTTTCGTAACAGCCCGTATGTCCTTGCGCCCATTAGATTTAGAAGTACTGATGCCTTTTTATCATCTTCTATTTCATTTGCTGTGAAATATACCTCCACTCTTTCCACATATGTGGTCCAATCCTCTATATTGCTATCGAAAGCATTAATATTCCCAGCCTTAGGCATCCTGAAAAAAAATGGCGCCTCCCGCGCTTTCCTTTC
Source organism: Somniosus microcephalus (assembly GCF_052327205.1). Lineage (NCBI taxonomy): Eukaryota > Metazoa > Chordata > Chondrichthyes > Squaliformes > Somniosidae > Somniosus > Somniosus microcephalus. Next base: position 114,792,470 of record NC_140997.1, on the reverse strand, counting down.
TTCCCTGCAGAAAAAAATGGCACTTCCCGCGCTTTCCTGCCATTGCTGCTGCTGACAACGCTGTTCTCCGCGGTTTTTATTTACATAAGTTTTTTTTTCAATAGGTGGAGACTCGTTCCCGCGTGACTCTCTGGGACTTTACCCTCCCTCTGCTTGGTCCGAACGCCAAACTGCTTTGCAGCGCCGGCCGTCTCCCGAGTGCTCCCCCTCTCTGTCTCTGTTTGCCTCCACCTTCACTGCTCGACCCCGCTGCAGAGCCAGCCGATGGAGCCCCAGCCCGCCGCCCAGGAAGGATTATTGCAGTACCTGCCAGCAGCTCGGCTAGCTGGTGAAACCACAGTTTTTTCTTTTTTTTTCTTTCTTGTTTTTCTTCGACTTTCGTCTGAGGAATCGATCTCCTTGAGGTGCTGCCGAATTGCAGTTAAGTCCATTTCCAATTCGTCGCCACTGTTGTATCCGTGTGTTAATGGAGACACAGAATGCAGGAGTTCATTACACAGGTGTTTACTGAACAAAGTCTGGAGGTGAACTAACAGATACAAGACACTATATAGGCTTATATAGCCCGAGTGGCCATTACCGGCATTACAGTACACAGGGGCTCTTAAAGGCACATACACCACAATTGACGTTAAAAACATGAAAGAAAAGCCCAAAATACAGAAAAAGTCAGTACTACTGAAGGGCTATAATGGACAGAAAATAGATAGCTTAGGTGTATGCAGACTTAAAGTGACAGTCAAAGACAAAGTGCATCATCTCATGTTTTCTGTTGTGGCTGCAGGACTTGATTCACTACTGGGTGACAAAGCTTGTGAGGACTTAGAACTGGTCAAGAGAGTATACCATATAAACTGTGCCATAAGCAGACCAGATGACTCTGTGCATTCTGCAGTGAATAATTTCCAGGATGTGTTCAAAGGATTTGGAGTTCTACCATTCACTTACAAGATCCAGCTAAAGGAGAATGCTCAGCCAGTGGTACATGCTCCATGAAGAGTTCCAGCACCCCTGCATGACCGGCTCAAGAACGAACTGGACAGAATGACCACACTAGGAGTCATCAGGAAAGTCGAAGAGCCAACAGACTGGGTTAACTCCATGGCATGTGTAAAGAAAAAGAACAATAATCTAAGAATATGCATGGATCCAAAGGATTAAATGCAAACATAAAACGTGAACACTACCAGATTCCCAAGCGAGAAGAAATCACCAGTGAAATGTCAGGTGCCAGATACGTTAAAAAGCTCGATGCCTCACAAGGATTTTGGCAACTAAAACTGGATGAAGAGAACACCAAATACTGTACCTTCAACATACCATTTGGCAGGTATTGTTTCCTCAGAATGCCTTTTGGGATAATATCTGCAACTGAAATCTTTCATAGAGTGATGGAACACATAATTGAAGGTCTGGAAGGAGTTCGGGTCTATGTTGATGACATCATCATCTGGGGCTCCACATTGAAAGAACACAATGAGAGACTGACTAAAGTGCTACAGAGCATACGCCGGAATCGACTGAAGCTCAACAAAGCCAAGTGTCAGTTTGGCGTCCAGGAAGTCACCTTCCTAGGAGATAATCTATCTGGTAAAGGAATAGAGCCAGATATGGAAAAAGTAAGCGCCATACTCAAAATGCCCTGACTAACTGACAAAAAAGGAGTACTACACATCATGGGGATGATAAACTTCATTGGAAAGTTCATTCCTAACTTGTCAGCCAAGACAGCCTGTCTGCGAGACCTGTTACATAAAACAAATGAGTTCGCATGAACAGAAAGACATGAACAAGAGTGGATAAACCTCAAAACAGTGCTGACAACCACACCTGCACTCACCTTCTTTGACCCAACAAAAAGAATCAAAGTGTCAACGGATACATCAAAAGATGGGCTAGCTGCGGTCTTGCTACAAGCACAGGGTGAAGATTGGAAGCCTGTTGCCTATGCCTCCAGGTCTATGACTGATACTGAGTGTCGATACGCCCAGATTGAAAAGGAATGTCTAGGCTTGGTAGTTGGACTAGAAAAGTTTCATGGCTACATATATGGACTTCCCACCTTCACAGTTGAGACAGACCACAGCCCTCTGGTTGCCATCATAAAAAAGAACCTGAATGAGATGTTTCCAAGGATTCAACGACTCATGATGAAGCTGCAAAGATATGACTTTGAACTGATCTACACACCAGGCAAATACATAGTGTTAGCAGATGCACTATCCCGAGCACCCACAATGAGTCATGTGAGCTCTACTGAAGAAGACGTGGATGTACATGTGAGTATGGTCACTGCTGCGCTGCCTGTGTCAGACGCATAATCAAAGCAAATAGCAGAAGAAACAGTAAAAGATACAGTATTACAAACAGTAACAGAGAACATTCATCATGGTTGGCCAAATGGTTTCTGTCCAAAATATTTTCACATAAGCTCAGAATGGAGTGTCGCAAGTGGACTATTACTAAAACAGAACAGAATAGTCATTCCACAGGCTCTACATCAAGACATGCTCAAAAGGATTCATGAGGGACACCTCGGAATTGAAAAATGCAAAAGGAGAGCAAGAGACACTGTTTATTGGCCTGGCATAAATAAGGACATTGAGAACATGATAGGCAAATGTGAGACATGTCAGAAACACCAAAACAAACAAGCAAAGGAACCAATGATAGTAGCTGACATACCAACAGCACCATGGCAAAAGGTTGGTGTGGACCTTTTTCATTTAAATGGTAAAGACTATCTAATAGTGATTGACTACTATTCTAACTATCCTGAGATTGCGCTGCTCTCAAGCACCACAGCAAGCAGTGTCATAATGCATGTGAAATCCATCTTCGCCAGACATGGAATTCCCAGGATTGCTGTTAGCGACAATGGTCCGTGCTTCAACTGTAAGGAGTGGCAACAGTTTGCAGCACATTATGACTTTCAACACATCACATCCAGTCCTTTGTATGCTCAGTCGAATGGTAAGGCAGAGAAAGGTGTTCAAGTTCTCAAGCAGCTACTGAAGAAAGCGACAGAAAGCAAGTCTGATCCTTATCTCGCCCTGCTGAGCTACCGAGCCTCACCTTTAGACTTTGGTTCTTCACCTGCTGAACTCCTAATGGGTCGCAAGTTGCATACCACGCTACCCTGCTGTGCAAAAGAAAAGCAGAGTAAGGAACTGAGACAGAGACTTCAACTGTTAAAGCTGAAGCAGAAATCATATTATGACAAGTCATCCAAAACCATGAAACCATTGACAAGGGATGATGTTGTCAGGATTGTGGATCCAGATGCATGGAACAGGAAAGCTACAGTTCTTGAGGAAGTAGGACCAAGGTCATACACTGTTAGAACTGAGGAAGGACAGATTCTCAGGAGGAACCGCCGTTCCCTCCTAAAAACACAAGAGACTATCGAAGAGCAAATCGATGACAATGCCGCAACTGAATCTTGTCACTCACCACCAGAACAATCTAACACAAATACACATACAGGCTCTCATGAAAACACATCAGACTTACCTGTGCTGAGAAGATCCACACATGAAGTAAAAAAGCCTGCTAGACTTAATCTTTGAGTACAAAGAAAACTACATTGAAAATGAATTGACTGTTGAACATGTTTATGTTGTTATTGATTGATATTGATTGATACTGATTTTGTTCAACCGCAAAGAAAGGGGGATGTAATGATAAGTAACCTGTCATCCTGGAATGGTACACTAGGTGGTGCTGTATGTATATAAGAGTGGGCTACCCACGATGCACTAGGCTACCCAGAAGGCAGCAGTCAGGATGCAGGCCTCTACAGATACAGTACCTAGTCCATATGTGCTCAATAAACTGTCTAGCAAAAGCTAGCTGATCTTAATAAAAATGATTAGTTATTAATGAACATAACACACACATCACCCAAACACATTGCACCATATTCACTGACACAAACATCACCCAAACACATTGCAGCACACTCACTGACACACATCACACAAATACACTGCACAACATTCACTGACACAAACATCACCCAAACACATTGCACCACTCACTGGCACACACATCACCCAAATATATTGCACCATATTTACTGACACACACATCACCCAAACACATTGCACCACACTCACTGACACACCCATCACCCAAACACATTGCGCCACACTCCCTGATACTTGCCTCACCCAAACACATTGCACCACAGTCACTGACACAATTTACCCAAACACATTGCACCACACTCACTGACACACACATCACCCAAACACATTGCACCACACTCCCTGATACATGCCTGACCCAAACACATTGCATCACATTCAGTGACACATTTCACCCAAACACATTACACCACAGTCACAGACATACATCAGCCAAACACATTGCACCACACTCACTGACACTCTTCATCCAAACACATTGCATCACATTCACTGATACACATCACTCAAACACATTGCAGCACACTCACTGACACACACTTCACCCAAACACATTGCACCAAACTCACTGACACACACTTCGCATTGCACCACATTCACTGATACACACATCACCCAAACACATTGCACCACACTCACTGACACACTTCATCCAAACACATTGCACCACACTCTCTGATACACATTACCCAAACACATTACACCATATTCACTGGCACAAACATCACCCAAACACATTGCACCACACTCACTGACACACTTCACCCAAACACATTGCACAACATTCACTGACACACACATCACACAAACACATTGCACCACATTCACAGACACACACTGCACCCAAACACATTACACCACACGCACTGACATACGTCACCGAAACACATTGCACCATACTCACTGACACACACATCACCCAAACATATTGCACCATATTTACAGACACACCCATCACCCAAACACATTGCACCAAACTCACTGACACACCTCACCGAAACACATTGCACCACACTCACTGACACACATCACCCAAACACATTGCACCACACTCACTGACACACATCACCCAAGCACATTGCATCACACTCACTGACACACTTCACTCAAACACATTGCACCAAACTCAATGATACACATCACCCAAACACATTGCACCACATTCACTGACACAAACATCAAACAAATAAATTGCAGCACACCCACTGACACACATCACCCAATACACTGCACCACACTCACTGACACACACATCACCCAAAAACATTGCACCACACTCACTGACACACACTTCATCCAAACACATTGCACCACACTCACTGACACACATCATCCAAAAGCACTGCACCACACTCACTGACACACTTCACCCAAACACATTGCACCACACTCAATAATGCACATCACCCAAACACATTGCACCACATTCACTGACACAAACATCAAACAAACACATTGCAGCACAGTCACTGGCAGATATCACCCAATACACTGCACCACATTCACTGACACAATTCACCCAAACACTTTGCACCAAACTCACAGACACACACATCACCCAAACACATTGCACCACACTCATTGACACACCCATCACCCAAACACATTGCTCCACACTCACTGACACATGCATCACCCAAACACAATGCACCTCACTCACTGACACAATTCACACAAACACATTGCAGCACACTCCCTGACACACACTTCACCCAAACACAATGCAGCACATTCACTGACACACTTCATCCAAACACATTGCACCACACTCTCTGATACACATTACCCAAACACATTACACCATATTCACTGGCACAAACATCACCCAAACACATTGCACCACACTCACTGACACACTTCACCCAAGCACATTGCACAACATACACTGACAAACACATCACACAAACACATTGCACCACATTCACAGACACACACTGCACCCAAACACATTACACCACACTCATTGACACACCCATCACCCAAACACATTGCTCCACACTCACTGACACATGCATCACCCAAACACAATGCACCTCACTCACTGACTCATACATCACTCAAACACGTAGCACCACACTCACGGACACAGACTTCACCCAAACATATAGCATTTCACTCACTGACACACTGCACCCAAACACATTTCACGACACTCAGTGACACATGTCACCCTAACACATTGCACCACACTCACTTTCACATACATCACTCAAACACATGGCAGCACACTCACTGACACACAATTCATCAAAACACATTGCACCACACTCACTTATACACATCACCCAAATACATTGCATCACATTCATTGACACACACATTAGCCAAACACATTGCACCACACTCACTGACACTTATGTCACTCAAATACATTGCACCAAGGTTACTGACACCCTTCACCCAAACAAATTGCAAAACACTCACTGACTCATACATCACTCAAACACGTAGCACCACACTCACGGACACAGACTTCACCCAAACATATAGCATTTCACTCACTGACACACTGCACCCAAACACATTTCACTACACTCAGTGACACATGTCACCCTAACACATTGCACCACACTCACTTTCACATACATCACTCAAACACATGGCACCACACTCACTGACACACAATTCACCCAAACACATTGCACCACACTCACTGACACTCTTCGCCCAAACACATTGCACCACACTCACTGACACATACATCACCCAAACACATTGCAGCACACTCACTGTCACACATCACCCAAACACATTGCACCACAATCACTGACACACACTTCACCCAAACACATTGCACCACACTCACTGTCACACACTTCACTCAAACACATTGCACCACACTCACTGCCAGACATCACCTGTAATGATCAGTAACCTGTCATTCTGGAATGGTACACTAGGTGGTGCTGTATGTATATAAGAGTGGGCTACCCATGATGCACTAGGCTACCCACAAGGCAGCAGTCAAGATGGAGGCCTCTACAGATACTGTACCTAGTCCACATGTGCTCAATAAAGTATCTAGCAAAAGCTAGCTGTTCTTAATAAAAACGACTAGTTATTGATGAAAATAACATGGTACCAGGATTGGTAAGATCTGCTGAATATGGTGCAACGCGACATGGAGGATTTGAAGCCACCAGAGCATTTTAAACTCACAGGAAATGTCGACTACAATTGGCAGACTTTTAAACAACAATTCGAACTCTACATTGCTGCCATCGGGTACGGTAGAAAGCCAGATGCAAGGAAAATAGCGTTGCTGCTCACGGTTGCAGGCCCACAGGCGATAGAGGTATTTAATACATTTATATTTAATCCAGAGGAGAACAGAGAAAAATTAGACAATGTGCTAAAGAAGTTTGATACACATTGTTCTCCCAAAAATAATGAAACCTATGAGAAGTACATCATCTGTTCTCGGACACAGCAGCAAAATGAGACTTTTGATAGCTTTATAACTGATCTGAAACTGAAAGCACAGACATGTAATTTCTCTGACCTGAAAGCATCCATGATTCGTGACCCGATTGTGTTTGGTATTCATGATAAAAAAGTCAGGGAACGTCTGTTGAGAGAAACCGAACTAACATTGGAAATTGCTGTGAAAATATGCCAAGCTAGCGAACTAGCTCAAAAGCATGCCAAGACTTTCAGTGAAATCAATGATGATGCGATTGCAGTAAGTGCTGCTGTCGGTGCTGTGTCCTACAAGGGGAAGAAACATGGGCAGAACAGGAGTGAAAAGCAATCAGAGGAAGGAAATTTTAATTGTAAACAATGTGGTTACATACACCAGTTAAAACAATGTCCAGCGTTTGGAAAAATGTGCACAAAATGTCATGGAAACAATCATTTTGCCAAACAATGCTTTTCAAAAGTAAAAACTAAGAAAGGGCAACGAGTTAATGCAATTGAGGACACTGATTTAAGTGAGACACGTTTTGTAGGAATGGTGTCATGTGACAATAACAAAAAGGATACAGAAAATGTGTAGCCCTCAGGAATTAACAATGCTGAACATGAAGTTAATGCAGTAAAAGAGGACAAATGGATGATCCCACTGCAGGTAAATGGAGTATTAGTTACATTGAATCTAGACACTGGGGCAAAAGCAAACTTAATCAGTATGAGTGACATTAAAAATATGAAAGAAAAGCCCAAAATACAGAAAAAGTCAGTACTACTGAAGGACTATAATGGACAGAAATAGATAGCTTAGGTGTATGCAGACTTACAGTGACAGTCAAAGACAAAGTGCATCTTCTCATGTTTTCTGTTGTGGCTGAAGGACTTGATTCACTACTAGGTGACAAAGCTTGTGAAGACTTAGAACTGGTCAAGAGAGTCTACCATATAAACTGTGCCATAAGCAGCCCAGATGACTCAGTGGATTCTGTAGTGTGTAATTTCCAGGATGTGTTCAAAGGATTTGGAGTTCTAAAATTCACTTACAAGATCCAGCTAAAGGAGGATGCTCAGCCAGTGGTACATGCTCCACGAAGAGTTCCAGCACCCCTGCGTGACCGGCTCAAGAATGAACTGGACAGAATGACCACATTAGGAGTCATCAGGAAAGTCGAACAGCCAACAGACTGGGTTAACTCCATGGTATGTGTAAAGAAAAAGAACAATGATCTAAGAATATGCATGGATCCAAAGGACTTAAATGCAAACATAAATCGTGAACACTACCAGATTCCCAAGCGAGAAGAAATCACCAGTGAAATGTCAGGTGCCAGATACTTTACAAAACTCGATGCCTCACAAGGATTTTGGCAACTAAAACTGGATGAAGAGAACACCAAATACTGTACCTTCAACACACCATTTGGCAGGTATTGTTTCCTGAGAATGCCTTTCGGGATAATATCTGCATCTGAAATCTTTTATAGAGCGATGGAACACATAATTGAACGTCTGGAAGGAGTTTGGGTCTATGTTGATGACATCACCATCTGGGACTCCACATTGAAAGAACACAATGAGAGACTGACTAAAGTGCCACAGAGCATATACCGGAATCGACTGAAGATCAACAAAGCCAAGTGTCAGTTTGGCATCCAGGAAGTCACTTTCCTAGGAGATAATCTATCTGGTAAAGGAATAGAGCCAGATATGGAAAAAGTAAACGCCATACTCAAAATGCCCCGACCCACTGACAAAAAAGGAGTGCTACACATCATGGGGATGATAAACTTCATTGGAAAGTTCATTCCTAACTTGTCAGCCAAGACAGCCTGTCTGCGAGACCTGCTATGTAAAACAAATGAGTTCGCATGGACAGAAAGACATGAACAAGAGTGGATAAACCTCAAAACAGTGCTGACAACCACACCTGTACTCACCTTCTTTGACCCAACAAAAAGAATCAAAGTGTCAACGGATACATCAAAAGATGGGCTAGGTGCGGTCTTGCTACAAGCACAGGGTGAAGATTGGAAGCCTGTTGCCTATGCCTCCAGGTCTATGACTGATACTGAGTGTCGATACGCCCAGATTGAAAAGGAATGTCTAGGCTTGGTAGTTGGACTAGAAAAGTTTCATGGCTACATATATGGACTTCCCACCTTCACAGTTGAGACAGACCACAGCCCACTGGTTGCCATCATAAAAAAGAACCTGAATGAGATGTCTCCAAGGATTCAACGACTCATGATGAAGCTGCAAAGATATGACTTTGAACTGATCTACACACCAGGCAAATACATAGTGTTAGCAGATGCACTATCCCGAGCACCCACAATGAGTCATGTGAGCTCTACTGAAGAAGACGTGGATGTACATGTGAGTATGGTCACTGCTGCGCTGCCTGTGTCAGACACAAAATCAAAGCAAATAGCAGAAGAAACAGTAAAAGATACAGTATTACAAACAGTAACAGAGAACATTCATCATGGTTGGCCAAATGGTTCCTGTCCAAATATTTTCACATAAGGTCAGAATTGAGTGTCGCAAGTGGACTATTACTAAAACAGAACAGAATAGTCATTCCACAGGCTCTACATCAAGACATGCTCAAAAGGATTCATGAGGGACAACTCGGAATTGAAAAATGCAAAAGGAGAGCAAGAGACACTGTTTATTGGCCTGGCATAAATAAGGACATTGAGAACATGATAGGCAAATGTGAGACATGTCAGAAACACCAAAACAAACAAGCAAAGGAACCAATGATAGTAGCTGACATACCAACAGCACCATGGCAAAAGGTTGGTGTGGACCTTTTTCATTTAAATGGTAAAGACTATCTAATAGTGATTGAATACTATTCTAACTATCCTGAGATTGCGCTGCTCTCAAGCACCACAGCAAGCAGTGTCACAATGCATGTGAAATCCATCTTCGCCAGACATGGAATTCCCAGGATTGCTGTTAGTGACAATGGTCCGTGCTTCAACTGTAAGGAGTGGCAACAGTTTGCAGCACATTATGACTTTCAACACATCACATCCAGTCCTTTGTATGCTCAGTCGAATGGTAAGGCAGAGAAAGGTGTTCAAGTTCTCAAGCAGCTACTGAAGAAAGCGACAGAAAGCAAGTCTGATCCTTATCTCGCCCTGCTGAGCTACCGAGCCTCACCTTTAGACTTTGGTTCTTCACCTGCTGAACTCCTAATGGGTCGCAAGTTGCATACCACGCTACCCTGCTGTGCAAAAGAAAAGCAGAGTAAGGAACTGAGACAGAGACTTCAACTGTTAAAGCTGAAACAGAAATCATATTATGACAAGTCATCCAAAACCATGAAACCATTGACAAGGGATGATGTTGTCAGGATTGAGGATCCAGATGCATGGAACAGGAAAGCTACAGTTCTTGAGGAAGTAGGACCAAGGTCATACACTGTTAGAACTGAGGAAGGACAGATTCTCAGGAGGAACCGCCGTTCCCTCCTAAAAACACAAGAGACTATCGAAGAGCAAATCGATGACAATGCCGCAACTGAATCTTGTCACTCACCACCAGAACAATCTAACACAAATACACATACAGGCTCTCATGAAAACACATCAGACTTACCTGTGCTGAGAAGATCCACACATGAAGTAAAAAAGCCTGCTAGACTTAATCTTTGAGTACAAAGAAAACTACATTGAAAATGAATTGACTGTTGAACATGTTTATGTTGTTATTGATTGATATTGATTGATACTGATTTTGTTCAACCGCAAAGAAAGGGGGATGTAATGATAAGTAACCTGTCATCCTGGAATGGTACACGAGGTGGTGCTGTATGTATATAAGAGTGGGCTACCCACAATGCACTAGGCTACCCAGAAGGCAGCAGTCAGGATGCAGGCCTCTACAGATACAGTACCTAGTCCATATGTGCTCAATAAACTGTCTAGCAAAAGCTAGCTGATCTTAATAAAAATGATTAGTTATTAATGAACATAACACACACATCACCCAAACACATTGCACCATATTCACTGACACAAACATCACACAAACACATTGCAGCACACTCACTGACACACATCACACAAATACACTGCACAACATTCACTGACACAAACATCACCCAAACACATTGCACCACTCACTGGCACACACATCACCCAAATATATTGCACCATATTTACTGACACACACATCACGCAAACACATTGCACCACACTCACTGACACACCCATCACCCAAACACATTGTGCCACACTCCCTGATACATGCCTCACCCAAACACATTGCACCACAGTCACTGACACAATTTACCCAAACACATTGCACCACACTCACTGACACACACTTCACCAAAACACATTGCACCACACTCCCTGATACATGCCTCACCCAAACACATTGCACCACATTCACTGACACACTTCACCCAAACACATTACACCACAGTCACAGACACACATCAGCCAAAGACATTGCACCACACACACTGACACACCCATCACACAATCACATTGCACCACACTCCCTGATACATGCCTGACCCAAACACATTGCACCACATTCAGTGACACACATCACCCAAACACATTACACCACAGTCACAGACATACATCAGCCAAACACATTGCACCACACTCACTGACACTCTTCATCCAAACACATTGCATCACATTCACTGATACACATCACCCAAACACATTGCAGCACATTTACTGACACACATCACCCAAACACATTGCACCACACTCACTGACACACACTTCACTCAAACACATTGCACCACACTCACTGACACACTTCACCCAAACACATTGCACCACACTCACTGACAAACTTCACCCAAACACATTGCACCACACTCACTGACAAACTTCACCCAAACACATTGCACCAAACTCACTGACACACACTTCACATTGCACCACATTCACTGATACACACATCACCCAAACACATTGCACCACACTCACTGACACACTTCATCCAAACACATTGCACCACACTCTCTGATACACAGTACCCAAACACATTACACCATATTCACTGGCACAAACATCACCCAAACACATTGCACCACACTCACTGACACACTTCACCCAAACACATTGCACCACACTCACTGACACACTTCACCCAAACACATTGCACAACATTCACTGACACACACATCACACAAACACATTGCACCACATTCACAGACACACACTGCACCCAAACACATTACACCACACGCACTGACATACGTCACCGAAACACATTGCACCATACTCACTGACACACATATCACCCAAACATATTGCACCATATTTACAGACACAACCATCACCCAAACACATTGCACCAAACTCACTGACACACCTCACCGAAACACATTGCACCATACTCACTGACACACACATCACCCAAACATATTGCACCATATTTACAGACACAACCATCACCCAAACACATTGCACCAAACTCACTGACACACCTCACCGAAACACATTGCACCACACTCACTGACACACATCACCCAAACACATTGCACCACACTCACTGACACACATCACCCAAACACATTACACCACACGCACTGACATACGTCACCGAAACACATTGCACCATACTCACTGACACACACATCACCCAAACATATTGCACCATATTTACAGACACAACCATCACCCAAACACATTGCACCAAACTCACTGACACACCTCACCGAAACACATTGCACCATACTCACTGACACACACATCACCCAAACATATTGCACCATATTTACAGACACAACCATCACCCAAACACATTGCACCAAACTCACTGACACACCTCACCGAAACACATTGCACCACACTCACTGACACACATCACCCAAACACATTGCACCACACTCACTGACACACATCACCCAAGCACATTGCACCACACTCACTGACACACTTCACTCAAACACATTGCACCAAACTCAATGATACACATCGCCCAAACACATTGCACCACATTCACTGACACAAACATCAAACAAATAAATTGCAGCACACCCACTGACACACATCACCCAAAAACATTGCACCACACTCACTGACACACACTTCATCCAAACACATTGCACCACACTCACTGACACACATCACCCAAAAGCACTGCACCACACTCACTGACACACTTCACCCAAACACATTGCACCACACTCAATAATGCACATCACCCAAACACATTGCTCCACATTCACTGACACAAACATCAAACAAACACATTGCAGCACAGTCACTGACAGATATCACCCAATACACTGCACCACATTCACTGACACAATTCACCCAAACACATTGCACCAAACTCACAGACACACACATCACCCAAACACATTGCACCACACTCATTGACACACCCATCACCCAAACACATTGCTCCACACTCACTGACACATGTATCACCCAAACACAATGCACCTCACTCACTGACACAATTCACACAAACACATTGCAGCACACTCCCTGACACACACTTCACCCAAACACAATGCAGCACATTCACTGACACTCTTCATCAAAACACATTGCACCACACTCACTTATACACATCACCCAAATACATTGCATCACATTCATTGACACACACATTAGCCAAACACATTGCACCACACTCACTGACACACACATCACCCAAACACACTGCACCAAACTCACTCACACTCTTCCCCGAAATATATTGCCCCACACTCACTAACACACACATCACCCAAACACATTGCACCACACTCACTGACACACTCATTCCTGCCAATCACAATGCACCACACTCACTAACACACACATCACCCTAACACATTGCACCACACTCGCTGACACACTCATTCCTGCCAATCACAATGCACCACACTCACTAACACACACATCACCCTAACACATTGCACCATACTCACTGACACAAACATCACACAAACACATTGCACCACACACACTGACACTTATGTCACTCAAATACATTGCACCAAGGTTACTGACACCCTTCACCCAAACAAATTGCAAAACACTCACTGACTCATACATCACTCAAACACGTAGCACCACACTCACGGACACAGACTTCACCCAAACATATAGCATTTCACTCACTGACACACTGCACTCAAACACATTTCACTACACTCAGTGACACATGTCACCCTAACACATTGCACCACACTCACTTTCACATACATCACTCAAACACATGGCACCACACTCACTGACACACAATTCACCCAAACACATTGCACCACACTCACTGACACTCTTCGCCCAAGCACAATGCACCACACTCACTGACACATACATCACCCAAACACATTGCAGCACACTCACTGACACACATCACCCAAACACATTGCACCACAATCACTGACACACACTTCACCCAAACACATTGCACCACACTCACTGTCACACACTTCACTCAAACACATTGCACCACACTCACTGCCAGACATCACCTGTAATGATCAGTAACCTGTCATTCTGGAATGGTACACTAGGTGGTGCTGTATGTATATAAGAGTGGGCTACCCACGATGCACTAGGCTACCCACAAGGCAGCAGTCAAGATGGAGGCCTCTACAGATACTGTACCTAGTCCACATGTGCTCAATAAAGTTTCTAGCAAAAGCTAGCTGTTCTTAATAAAAACGACTAGTTATTGATGAAAATAACATGGTACCAGGATTGGTAAGATCTGCTGAATATGGTGCAACGCGACATGGAGGATTTGAAGCCACCAGAGCATTTTAAACTCACAGGAAATGTCGACTACAATTGGCAGACTTTTAAACAACAATTCGAACTCTACATTGCTGCCATCGGGTACGGTAGAAAGCCAGATGCAAGGAAAATAGCGTTGCTGCTCACGGTTGCAGGCCCACAGGCGATAGAGGTATTTAATACATTTATATTTAATCCAGAGGAGAACAGAGAAAAATTAGACAATGTGCTAAAGAAGTTTGATACACATTGTTCTCCCAAAAATAATGAAACCTATGAGAAGTACATCTTCTGTTCTCGGACACAGCAGCAAAATGAGACTTTTGATAGCTTTATAACTGATCTGAAACTGAAAGCACAGACATGTAATTTCTCTGACCTGAAAGCATCCATGATTCGTGACCCGATTGTGTTTGGTGTTCATGATAAAAAAGTCAGGGAACGTCTGTTGAGAGAAACCGAACTAACATTGGAAATTGCTGTGAAAATATGCCAAGCTAGCGAACTAGCTCAAAAGCATGCCAAGACTTTCAGTGAAATCAATGATGATGCGATTGCAGTAAGTGCTGCTGTCGGTGCTGTGTCCTACAAGGGGAAGAAACATGGGCAGAACAGGAGTGAAAAGCAATCGGAGGAAGGAAATTTTAATTGTAAACAATGTGGTTACATACACCAGTTAAAACAATGTCCAGCGTTTGGAAAAATGTGCACAAAATGTCATGGAAACAATCATTTTGCCAAACAATGCTTTTCAAAAGTAAAAACTAAGAAAGGGCAACGAGTTAATGTAATTGAGGACACTGATTTAAGTGAGACATGTTTTGTAGGAATGGTGTCATGTGACAATAACAAAAAGGATACAGAAAATGTGTAGCCCTCAGGAATTAACAATGCTGAACATGAAGTTAATGCAGTAAAAGAGGACAAATGGATGATCCCACTGCAGGTAAATGGAGTATTAGTTACATTGAATCTAGACACTGGGGCAAAAGCAAACTTAATCAGTATGAGTGACATTAAAAATATGAAAGAAAAGCCCAAAATACAGAAAAAGTCAGTACTACTGAAGGACTATAATGGACAGAAATAGATAGCTTAGGTGTATGCAGACTTAAAGTGACAGTCAAAGACAAAGTGCATCTTCTCATGTTTTCTGTTGTGGCTGAAGGACTTGATTCACTACTAGGTGACAAAGCTTGTGAAGACTTTGAACTGGTCAAGAGAGTCTACCGTATAAACTGTGCCATAAGCAGACCAGATGACTCAGTGGATTCTGTAGTGCGTAATTTCCAGGATGTGTTCAAAGGATTTGGAGTTCTAAAATTCACTTACAAGGTCCAGCTAAAGGAGGATGCTCAGCCAGTGGTACATGCTCCACGAAGAGTTCCAGCACCCCTGCGTGACCGGCTCAAGAATGAACTGGACAGAATGACCACATTAGGAGTCATCAGGAAAGTCGAACAGCCAACAGACTGGGTTAACTCCATGGTATGTGTAAAGAAAAAGAACAATGATCTAAGAATATGCATGGATCCAAAGGACTTAAATGCAAACATAAATCGTGAACACTACCAGATTCCCAAGCGAGAAGAAATCACCAGTGAAATGTCAGGTGCCAGATACTTTACAAAACTCGATGCCTCACAAGGATTTTGGCAACTAAAACTGGATGAAGAGAGCACCAAATACTGTACCTTCAACACACCATTTGGCAGGTATTGTTTCCTGAGAATGCCTTTCGGGATAATATCTGCATCTGAAATCTTTTATAGAGCGATGGAACACATAATTGAACGTCTGGAAGGAGTTTGGGTCTATGTTGATGACATCACCATCTGGGACTCCACACTGAAAGAACACAATGAGAGACTGACTAAAGTGCCACAGAGCATATACCGGAATCGACTGAAGATCAACAAAGTCAAGTGTCAGTTTGGCATCCAGGAAGTCACTTTCCTCGGAGATAATCTATCTGGTAAAGGAATAGAGCCAGATATGGAAAAAGTAAACGCCATACTCAAAATGCCCCGACCCACTGACAAAAAAGGAGTGCTACACATCATGGGGATGATAAACTTTATTGGAAAGTTCATTCCTAACTTGTCAGCCAAGACAGCCTGTCTGCGAGACCTGCTACGTAAAACAAATGAGTTCGCATGGACAGAAAGACATGAACAAGAGTGGATAAACCTCAAAACAGTGCTGACAACCACACCTGTACTCACCTTCTTTGACCAACAAAAAGAATCAAAGTGTCAACGGATGCATCAAAAGATGGGCTAGGTGCGGTCTTGCTACAAGCACAGGGTGAAGATTGGAAGCCTGTTGCCTATGCCTCCAGAAAAGGAATGTCTAGGCTTGGTAGTTGGACTAGAAAAGTTTCATGGCTACATATATGGACTTCCCACCTTCACAGTTGAGACAGACCACAGCCCATTGGTTGCCATCATAAAAAAGATACTGAATGAGATGTCTCCAAGGATTCAACGACTCATGATGAAGCTGCAAAGATATGACTTTGAACTGATCTACACACCAGGCAAATACATAGAGTTAGTAGATGCACTATCCCGAGCACCCACAATGAGTCATGTGAGCTCTACTGAAGAAGACGTGGATGTACATGTGAGTATGGTCACTGCTGCGCTGCCCGTGTCAGACACAAAATCAAAGCAAATAGCAGAAGAAACATTAAAAGATACAGTATTACAAACAGTAACAGAGAGCATTCATCATGGTTGGCCAAATGGTTCCTGTCCAAAATATTTTCACATGTCAGAATTGAGTGTCGCAAGTGGACTATTACTAAAACAGAACAGAATAGTCATTCCACAGGCTCTACGTCAAGACATGCTCAAAAGGATTCATGAGGGACACCTCGGAATTGAAAAATGCAAAAGGAGAGCAAGAGACACTGTTTATTGGCCTGGCATAAATAAGGACATTGAGAACATGATAGGCAAATGTGAGACATGTCAGAAACACCAAAACAAACAAGCAAAGGAACCAATAATAGTAGCTGACATACCAACAGCACCATGGCAAAAGGTTGGTATGGACCTTTTTCATTTAAATGGTAAAGACTATCTAATAGTGATTGACTACTATTCTAACTATCCTGAGATGGCACTGCTCTCAAGCACCACAGCAAGCAGTGTCATAATGCATGTGAAATCCATCTTCACCAGACATGGAATTCCCAGGATTGCTGTTAGCGACAATGGTCCGTGCTTCAACTGTAAGGAGTGGCAACAGTTTGCAGCACATTATGACTTTCAACACATCACATCCAGTCCTTTGTATGCTCAGTCGAATGGTAAGGCAGAGAAAGGTGTTCAAGTTCTCAAGCAGCTACTGAAGAAAGCGACAGAAAGCAAGTCTGATCCTTATCTCGCCCTGCTGAGCTACCGAGCCTCACCTTTAGACTTTGGTTCTTCACCTGCTGAACTCCTAATGGGTCGCAAGTTGCATACCATGCTACGCTGCTGTGCAAAAGAAAAGCAGAGTAAGGAATTGAGACAGAGACTTCAACTGTTAAAGCTGAAACAGAAATCATATTATGAAATGTCATCCAAAACCCTGAAACCATTGACAAGGGATGATGTTGTCAGCATTGAGGATCCAGATACATGGAACAGGAAAGCTACAGTTCTTGAGGAAGTAGGACCAAGGTCATACACTGTTAGAACTGAGGAAGGACAGATTCTCAGGAGGAACCGCCGTTCCCTCCTAAAAACACAAGAGACTATCGATGAGCAAATCGATGACAATGCCGCAACTGAATCTTGTCAATCACCACCAGAACAATCTAACACAAATACACATACAGGCTCTCATGAAAACACATCAGACATACCTGTGCTGAGAAGATCCACACGTGAAGTAAAAAAGCCTGATAGACTTCATCTTTGAGTACAAACAAAACTACATTGAAAATGTTTTGATTGTTGAAGATGTATATGTTGTTATTGATTGATATTGATTGATACTGATTTTGTTTAACCTCAAAGAAAGGGGGATGTAATGATCAGTAACCTGTCATTCTGGAATGGTACACTAGGTGGTGCTGCATGTATATAAGAGTGGGCTACCCACAATGCACTAGGCTACCCACAAGGCAGCAGTCAAGATTGAGGCCTCTACAGATACTGTACCTAGTCCACATGTGCTCAATAAAGTTTCTAGCAAAAGCTAGCTGTTCTTAATAAAAACGACTAGTTATTAATGAACATAACGGGCCAGAAATTCCAGAACGGGGCTTGCAGCGCGTGCAAGCCCCGTATTTGCACTTACCCCGCGCTCCTGCCGATCAGCTTCTGGGACGCCTGAACTTGGAGAAATTGAAAGCACATTCCCGGGCAGCGTATGACGTCACGCCGCCCAGGAGTGCAGCCAGCGCGGACCCAGGAGCGTGCAGTGTAAGTGAGACACGCCCCTTGAGGTCTCAGTTTCACTGGACACGCCCCCAATGTTTCTGTCAAGCTGCTTTGCTTTTTTACATGCAAAGCAGCAGTTTAAATAGGTTTTTGGAAGTTTTTTGAAGATTTTGGTAACTTTTATAAACTTTTTAAAATGTTTACATTATTTTGAGTAATCTGAAGTAGTTTTAAAGAGAATTAAAGCAATTTAAAGACTTTTAAAAGCCCTAAAAGAATTTTTTTAATTCCATTTATTTATTTAGCAATGTCGTCGTCATACGTGTCTTCACACTGTTCCCTTTGGGGAACTGTATGAAGTGGTGGAAGGATTTATGGCCGTGATTAACGCTCATTCCGTGACCGTAACCATCTTTGAACCAGCCATTAGGGCGGTTAGTCCTATGGCGGGAGGGTTTTACGGGCTCCCACAAGCTGTGCAAGGAGGGGGGGCCACCCACACCCACGGACGCAAATATCCCACTGGATGTCAACCCAGAATTTAGAGCCGGAGCTCCGACTCCACTTGCCGGGACTGTCTGGAGCGGGGTTCGAAACCCTACCCTGATCTGGCCCAGCGGCGGGGATCCTACCGCTATGACAAACGCCCAATCCGATTAGCTACGTGAAATGGCAGCATAGGGCTCCAGTCACGGGGAGGGAAAAGGCGCAGGAAACGTATGGGTGCCACCTTTTGTGCGGAGTGGGCCTTTTGCGTAGCAGTAAGCATCCCCGCCGTTGGGCCAGAAGGAGTAGGGTTTTGAACCCCACTCCAGACAGTCCCGGCAAGTGGAGTCGGAGCTCCAACTTTAAATTCTGGGTGGACATCCAGCGGGATACTTGCGTCCGTGGGTGTTGGTGGCCGCCCCCCCCCTCAGATGGGTTGTGGGAGCCCGTAAAACCCTCCCGCCATAGGACTAACCACCCTAATGGCTGGTTCAAATATGGTTACGGTCACGGAATGAGCGTTAATCACGGCCATAAATCCTTCCACCACTTCATACAGTTCCCCAAAGGGAACAGTGTGAGGATACGTGCGATGATGACCCCTTGCGCAATGCACCTCCTTGGACCCTCAGTCGCAGATGCGAGGGGGCAAGTCGTGCAAGTGTTAAATTTTTTATTTTATTGACATGTAAAATGTTGGCCCAATAATTCCCTTCCAAATGCGCTAGTACGGTCGGGGTACTTACGCATCTGGCCGGATGAAATGCCGGTTTTCAGCATGCACAGTGCATGTGGGGAAAACCGGCATTTCCTGTCCTCTGAACGAAGGGGTTCAGAGGCAGAACGCGTGCGACAGCACAGGCAGCGCGTGCGCAGTATAATTCGCCGCTTTCATTAATGCTTTCAGTGAGGTCCAGTCATTACAACTTACACATGAGAAAAGCATGGGCACAGTTGCTACAGAGGCTGCGGAGGAAGATATTTCTTATCGTGGAGCTTCTGAAAGTATGTATGTCTGTATATATTCCTTTGCGTGTTATGTATATATTCCTTTACTTATGTGTATGAATGTATTATTTAATTATGACTTTCAGAGAAAGTAACTTATTGGAAAATCATAATTAAAAACATACATTCATAGTAAAGGAATATAAAACATACATACATATACGTAAAGGAATATATGTGGACATACATACATAACTCATTCTCACATTCCATTCACACAGCCACAATTGCTCCTTCTACCGACCGTTCTGAAAACCCTTTTAAAAAAAAAAATTTTTTAACTTTAAAACTTAATTAAAATTTCTTAAAATAACTTCCCTCCCTTTCCCAAACAAAAATATTGCATTTCAAAAGCTCCACGATAAAATATATCTTCCTCCGCAGCCAATGAACCACTTTACACTTGCTTTTTTTCAGTGTAACTTCTAAGGACTTAACCTCACGGATTTCATGAATGAAATCCACGAAGTTCACTGCGCAAGCGCTGCCTGTGCAGTCGCACGCGCTCGAGGTCTGGAAATGCCGGCGTTCCCCGCATGCGCTGTCCATGCTGAACGCCGGCATTTCCAACGGCCAGAAGCGTGAGTAAGCCGACCGCATTCACGCTTCTGGCCTGGAATTTCTGGCCTATAATCACCCAAACATATTGCACCACACACCCATCAGCCAAACATTGTGCTCCACATTCACTGACACAGTTCACCCAAACACATTGCACCAAACTCACTGACACACTTCATCCAAACACATTGCCGCACACTCACTGACACACATTACACAAATTCACTGCACCACATTCACTGACACAAACATCACCCAAACACATTGCACCACACTCACTGACACACACTTCACCCAAACACATTGCACCACATTCACAGGCACACACGGCACCCAAACACATTGCACCACACGCACTGACACATGTCACCGAGACACATTGTACCATATTCACTGACACACATCACCCAAACACATTGCACCAGACTCACTGTCACACACTTCACCCAAACAAATTGCACCACACTCACAGTCACACACATCACCCAAACACATTGCACCACACTCACTGACACTCCAATCAGCCAAAAGCATTGCTCCACACTCACTGACACATGCATCACCCAAACACATTGCACCACACTCACTGACACAATTTACCCAAACACATTGCACCACACTCACTGACACACACTTCACCCAAACACATCGCACCACATTCACGGACATACACTTCACCCAAACACATGGCACCACAGTCACAGACACACATCACCCAAACACATTGCACCACACTCACTGAAATCCACATCACCCAAACACATTGCACCAAACTCACTGACAGACACTTCACCCAAACACATTCCACCACACTCACAGACACACTTCCACTGAAACATATTGCACCACACTCACTGACACACTTCACCCAAACACATTGCACCACACTCACTTACACACATCACCCAAACACATTCCACCACACTCACTGATACACCTTACCCAAACACATTGCACCACATAAACTGATACACACATCACCAAACACATTGCACTACACTCACTGGCACACTTCAACCAAACACATTGCACAACGCTCACTGACACACACTTCACACAAACAGATTGCACCACACTCACTAACACACTTCACCCAAACACACTGCACCATACTCTATTACACACACATCACCAAAACATATTGCACCACACTCACTGACATCCACATCACCGAAACAAATTGCAGCACACGCACTGACACACACTTCAACCAAACACATTGCACCACACTCACTGACACATACATCAGCCAAACACATTGCACCACACTCACTGACACAAACTTCACCCAAACACATTGCACCACACTCACTGACACACTTCCCCCAAACATATTGCACCAAACTCACTGACACACACTTCACCCAAACACATTGCACCACACTCACAGACACACTTCACCCAAATACATTGCACCACACTCACTGATGCACTTCACCCAAACACATTTCACCACACTCACTGACACACACATCACCCAAACACATTGCACCACACGCACAAACACATGTCACCGAAACACATTGCACCATACTCACTGACACACTTCACCCAAACACATCGCACCACACTCACTGACACACTTCACCCAAACACATTGCACCACACTCACTGACACACATCACCCAAACACATGGCACCACACTCACTGACACACTTCACCCAAACACATCGCACCACACTCACTGACACACTTCACCCAAACACATTGCACCACATTCACTGACACATACATCACCCAAAGACATTGCACCACTCCCACTGACACACTTCACACAAACAGATTGCACCACACTCATTAACACACTTCACCCAAACACATTGCACCACACTTACTGACACACACATCACCAAAACACATTGCACCATACTCACTGACACACACTTCACTCAAACACATTGCACCACACTCTATTACACACACATCACCGAAACATATTGCACCACACTCACTGACATCCACGTCACCGAAACAAATTGCAGCACACGCACTGACACACACTTCAACCAAACAAATTGCACCACACTCACTAACACATACATCACCCAAACAGATTGCACCACGCTCATTGTCACACACTTCACTCAATCACATTGCACCACACTCACTGACAGACATCACCCAAACACATTACACCACACTCAATGATACACATCACCCAAACACATTGCATCACACGCACTGACACACATCACCCAAACACATTGCAGCACAGTCACTGACACACATCACACAAATACATTGCACTACATTCACTGACATACTTAACCCAAACACATTGCACCACACTCAGTGACGCACTTCACCCAAACACATTGCTCCACATTCACTGACACTCTTCATCCAAACACATTGCACCACACTCACTGACCCACACATCACACAAACACATTGCACCACACACACGGACACAATTCACCCAAACACATTGCACCACACTCACTGACACACACACCACCCAAACACACTGCACCACACTCACTGACACTCTTCATCCAAACACATTGCAGCACATTCACTGACGCACACATCACACAAACGCATTGCACCGCACACACGGACACAATTCACCAAAACACATTGCACCACATGCACTGACACACACTTCACCCAATAACATCGCACCACTTTCACTGACACACTTCACACAAACACATTGCACCACAGTCACAGGCACACATCACCCAAAATTTGCACCACATTCACTGACACACACATCAGCCAAACACAATTCACCACACTCACTGACACACAAATCCCCCAAACACATTGCACCTCATTCACTGACACACACATCAGCCAAACACTATTCACCACACTCACTGACACACAAATCCCCCAAACACATTGCACCACACTCACTGACACACTTCACACAAACACATTGCACCATACTCTATTACACACACATCACCGAAACTTATTGCATCACACTCACTGACATCCACATCACCGAAACAAATTGCAGCACACGCACTGACACAATCTTCACCCAAACACATTGCACCACATTCACTAACACATACGTCACCCAAACACATTGCACCACACTCACTGTCACACACTTCACTGAATCATATTGCACCACACTCAATGACAGACATCACCCAAACACATTGCACCACACTCACTGAAACACTTCACCCAAACACATTGCACCAAACTCACTGACACACTCTTCACTCTGTAAGGGGTTTCTCTCTCTGAGGTCGCAGAGGTTTCTCTCGCCACAGGCCTCTCTCTCTTTTGCACAGTAAAACCTTGAGTGGTTCGACCCACTTGCCCTTAGATTCTAGACACTGGCCTTAGGTGCAGGAACTACAATGCAGAGAACACTCTTATAGACCAAGTTCAATGAATCAAAATGGAATTTTATTGCAAATGGAAAAACAAATCAAATGCAAGCAAATAGGAGGGTACATGGGAGGGAAAAACAAATCATAACAAATCAGTACCAGCTAAAATAGATGCAGGCATATTATGCTTTACAAAAGTCATCATGAAATGGGGAAACATACAGAAAATTGAGGGACAACAACTCATGTTAATTATACCCAAAATGACCACCCCCTTAATCCTATCTAGATCTGATTATGAAGGGCCAGAAACATGCTCACCAATCCAGTTGGAAAAGTATAGAGCTTTGAAACAGATCTGCGTTTTGATCCTCTCAGGCGCCACACCTCACTCTCTCTCTCTCTCTCTCGAGGTGAAGGTCATGGACAGGCTGGACACTGACGGGCCTGGATGTCGGCGGAGATCATCTGCTTGACCACGGTTGGAAGCCCATGGCCGGCTTTCATATAGGATTCTTCTGTAGTTTTACTACCTCCCGTTTCGTCAACGGCCCGGGGTTGGTCGATGATCTCCCGATGTTTTACCCAGGGGCGGGACGCCAGTTTGAACCATCTTCTTCTCTGAACTCCAGCTGCTATCGAAGGTAACGGCTATTACCGAAGATCCCACGAAGATGATGAAGAAAGGAACCTCTCTCTGCCCAATATCTAAGATGAAGCTTTTTCGCTACCCCCAGTGTCTCCAATTATACTTCTCAGAAGAAGCCTCTATCTCCCGCCAAATCAAGGTTAGTCTTTGTTTAACTTTTGGCGGGCTTATGGCACAGCATGGTAGTTATTATATTTAAACTGCTTTCGGGATGGCCGGTGATGGCCATCTCTGGTCTGGAATGACCTGGTAATGTTTTAATGTCTTCTTGATGTCTTTAACGGGTCCTTGATGCATTCTTTATGAATATGGAACTGTTCCCCTTTGTCTGGGTAAACATTTAGATGGCCTTTATCTACAGGGCGCTCTGACTGGATCTGCATCCAATCTTTATGTATGTGTGGGTGTCTGGTTTTGTTCTCTCAGAAACGGCTTCCAGAACTTACTGTGGGTTGAATACACAACGGCTGTCTGGGGACTGCAGGAACCATTTTAAAGTGTCCCAATAAGTCAGTCACGGGGTCTGGCGGCCTTTTTGTGTGTCCCTTTTCTGGGCTTCTTTTAAAACATTATTTTTAAAATCAAGGCCTCTTCTGCCAGAGGAACCTTATAATACAATATTAATTTTGTGAATTCTACAGTCCCCCCTGATGATACTATAACTTGCTTGAAGTATCATAATTCTGGGTGAGCAAAATTTTCTGACCTTCCATAATTAAACCATCCCCTGTATTTACCTATCTATGACCCCACGACACATGTATTTCCCATTTCAGAAAACCTACAGTGAACATTAAGCATCTATTGATGGCAATACATTGGATTTAAAATCTGACACACTCATTTCCAGGCGTGGAGGGTGGCCTAATACCCCTACACCACCTGGTCCATACACATTATCATTTATTAACAACAACTCGCTTAACGAGTTTCAATAATAAAAATAAAGTACACACAAAATTACACATGACCGAACATAAACATAGAGGAGGGAGGGAAACTTTAACTTTATACATAGCAGCAAAAATCTAAACAGGTGTCTCTTCTTCTACCCGCACATAATGCTCTCTCCATTCTCCTCTGTTCCCATACTTCTGTGAATGTCTGACCTTTTTACAGTGTACAAACAGTAAATAAATCACAATAAAAACCTGACACACTACAAGGATGTGGGAGGCTATCCTAATCCAAGAAGGGATTTCTATATTAGTGAACAGATCCCACCACGGTGGGGTTACTATATCCAATATGTTTGCCCCTATCTCTAAAGTCTTCTGCTCCAGTGTGTAAAAATGTTTCTGTGAAACGACAACGGCTTTTAATATCTTGGCGAGGTGTTCAGGGAGAGGGGAATGATATATCCAAAATGTGCAATGAATCGTTGCAGATCGGTGAAATTCTCTTTAACAGTGATGTGAACGGTGGAAGGTTCAGGAATGGGGACAATTCGCTCTTGGGCCACTTGAACTTCTGCCTTGGGCTTGAAGCAGAAACTGCTGTCACTCACCGGACACCAGCCGTGCTGTCCATGTTGGTAGTGGGGTGCTGCAGTGGTGAAACAGTATGTCCCACCTCCTATATATGCCACCTGCGGGGGCACATGGCCTTGTGCCATTGCCTCCATGGTGCAATTTATAGGCTTCGCGCCAGCAGTTCTGAACCCACACTCTGGTTTCACATAGGCATTCAAGTGCTGGGGACACAGGACGATGTGCGCTCCCCGGCTCCGGCACCCCGAGAGGTCGGTACCCATCATTGCATGCTCCCATCGAATGACGTAAGGTGGGACCGCTGTATAGCGAATGTGTGCACCCCCCTGAATGACTCCAATGTTCTCCACCCCGTATACCGGGGTGGGTCTAGCTGTCTTTCCCATCACCGGCATTCTTACCACTATACCCATAATGGTGTGATTAGACTGTCCACAGTCCACTGGGACTGGGTAGGCTTCTGAAGCTAGTCTGAGCTGGCACGGACTTAATGCATTCTCAAAAGGGTGGAGGGCTGCGAGGTGCTTGTTGCTGATCCAGGAGGGGACTAAACCTTGTTTTAAATCCTCCAGATTACTGCGGCCCTCGCCCAGTAACCACACCCCGTACAACACGCAAGCTTCGTTCTGCGCAGCCTGATCGGACGCATTCCGATCCTCCCTGATGAGAGCATTTACCGTTTTCGCGTGTTTCTCCAGCTCAGCTATAATTTATTTTAAGTGTAGTGTCATGGCCTGGTCCTCATGTAACCCAGAACCCACTACCTTATTCTCGTCAGTCAGTATCTTTCTTAACTGTGTTTTCAAACCATTAATCTGGGTCTGCAGCTCCACGTCATCCAGAGTGTTGATGATGGAAGTTCCTGTGTTAAAAGCTGTGATAATATCATTTACTTCACCCCTTCTTTGTCTCCCTATCCTGTCCAAGACCTCATGTGGTGTGGTGTATAATTCGGCTCTGTTTACATCAGCAAAGTCGAATTCGTAAAACTGCCTGAACATGTTTGTTACCAGGACCTGGTACAATTGCTCCGTTTCCTTGGGGCACCACTCTGGCAATCGCACCTCGGTGAGGTTTAAAATCACCGAGGCCACCGTGTAGTGCACCCCTTGGTACAGCACCTGATCTGTGGGTACTAATACCAATCTGTTCCCGGGTCCCTTGGTAGTGGTGGGGCACCCTTCCTTGCGGGCTTTGGCTACCGGAATCGTGGGCAGGGGCTTGCGGGGGCGGGTGATGAGCTCTGTGGCGTTTACTGGGATCTGAGAGTATGGGATTCCACACGCCCGTGTGCTGACGTCCCACCTCATTCCTTTCCCAGCATCCTGCCACTGCCTTTGGAAAAAGATGGAGATGCCTGTGGGGCAGGCGTGTTCTGAACGCCACATACAGATGTAAATCCACTCATCTGGTTCCCAAGATTTGTCCCAACAGACACTCAACCCCCCTTGAGTCTCCGTAATAGTCCAATGGGTATTGTTACCCAGTCTCTCCCACTCAACCGTGGAGTACTTCATGGTCTTACTCAGCTTCCGAAGCCACCACCAGCGGTCCAAAGGAACATGCCCATTACAAACCAGGCAAATCTTCTTCCCGACGGTGGCGCTGACTCTGGGTGCGATGACCCTCACTTGGGGGCACATCGAGGAATTCTCCCGGTACGCAAACCCGGACTGGCTGGAGTATTTCGTAGAGTTCGACCCCAGCCATCCTGGCCACCTCCCTTCGTGGAAATAGGTGGCTGTCTCCTCAATGCCCCGCGCGCCCGACCCATCGGTTGCGATGGGGGCTTTGCTCCCCGAGCACCCGTAGATCGCGGAGTCCTTGGTACGGCCCCGATAGGCCCAGCTACACCCGATCACCTCAAACGCGACGAGAATCCCTCTCATCTTTCTCGCTCCTGTAACAAAATTAAACGATGTAGCCAGGCTCCCGAGAGATTCTGGCTTAGGTGAAGGCATGATCGGGCCTTCGACCTCGATCCAAAACAACACACATACTGGGCAGATTCCATAACTACTTATAACACTAATCACTTTAATATACACACACCTTAAACTTAATTAAACTTGAACATAACTTATGTACAGCGCCGCCTGTCCCCGGGCGGCTTACCTAATCCCTGATTGGACTGCAGCTTGCCGTTCCTTGTGGCGGGGCTGCACTGACCTGTGGCTTGGGTCCCCCGCAGCCTTTTGCTGTCAATTGGGGACTGCGTTTTGCCAGGGATTTCCCAAGTCTGCGTTTACTGAAGGTGGGGGAAACGGGCCAAGGTTTTACCGGCTGAGGCATTCGAGCCGACCTGCGAAGAGGTGCTTTGGGCGTGGCTCCCTTAGCGAGCGGACCTTCGGTTGGGACTTTAGCCCTCACAGCCCGTGGCACTTCCACGGCTGCTAGCTTCGGCTCCATTCCCTCAGGCTCCGCCTCTTTGGGATTTGGGGCTGTGGCAGATGACTCCTCCTCACCTGTCCCTGCAGGTGGAAGATCTCCGCCCCCAATTTCTACCTCCCCTAAGATTGAGTCGAGGACGGGACCTCTGTCCTCCGTCTCCACCTCCTCCAGAATCATGTCGAGGGCGGGGCCTTGCTGTTCGGGCTCCCCCCCGATGGTGTTCGGATCAGGAGGAGGGCCTTGGTCTTCGGGCTCCTCCTCGTCCGAGTCCCAGGCCAGTGGGGAAACCTCCCAGGTGGGCGGGACAGTTTCTCCCTCCAGGCAGGCTGCGGTTCCAGCCTGTGTGGTCTGTGACTTATTGCCTCAGGCTGAGGATTTTCACCTTCAGACCTGGCCTCAGTTGTTGGCCCCTTTGCACCCGGCTTAAACAGTTTGCACTGATTGATGTGAAACCATTTACAAGCCCTTAGCTGACCCTCTAAACTGCCAGCCCTCGCTGTTAACCTAGCGTTCTCCTCCCTTAAAGCCTGTTCAACTGACTTAGCCTCCACAACCTGGCACCGCCGGTATTCCTCCATTTTACAGGAGGTCTCTTCCTGTGCATGTCTTTCTAGAGGGCACAGGTCGACAGGCTGTGCTGGCTCTAGTCATTGGGGCTCAGCAGTCGGGGTTTCGGGAACGACAAGAGCAGTGGTGACGACTATCTTCCCCTGCGCGATCATAAGAGACCACATTGTCTCTATAATTGATTCTATCGCAGCGGGATCCATAGCTGCACTGGCTCCCTTTGGTGGAACAGGAACTGCGGCTTGGGTTTGGGCTGGTGCTGGGGCGGCGGTCTGGGCTTGGGCTTGGGCTGCGGGAGATTTTCCCTTATTATCCTTCCACAGATTTTTACAGTCCTTGCGCCAATGTCCATCTTTCCCACACCCGTAGCAATTGAGCTTGGCTTGGGCAGGGTGATTCTCCTCCTGACGCCACTCCTTACTTTTGCCTCATGCACTTTTCCCTTAGAGGGAGGTGTCTCCAGACCTCTACAATTCTTGTATGCCACGGTGAGCTGGCGGAGCACCGTTTCCTCCGTGACACTGGGACCTTGGGGGCCAAACCAGGACCTGGCTAAAGCCTGTATCTGTGGCAAGCTGTTAGCAACCAAACAACGGAGCCAATGAACCCGCTGCTCGGCGCTCATTCCAACCCATTCAGGCATGCCCGGACAACTGCATCGATACACTGGCCACAGCCTTTCTGCGAAAACCCGTGGGGGTTCTCCAGCTAGCTGCACAGTCTCTTCCACCCGTTGGAATGGATTACCATCGTCTACTCCCATAACTTCCAAGACCTCATCCCTGAGATCCGTATACCCTTTTCTTCCCCTCTTACTCTCGTGTGAGAGGCACTGAAGGATTGTGCTATCCAGGGAGAAGAGCAGCATCTTCGCCTGTTCAAGATCATCACAATCATTGATGGCGGCTGTCTCCTCTATCTCCCTGAAATGAACTGACGGATCTCCCTTTACTGTGAGGCTTGGGAGGTGGCTCACCATGGATCTTAGTTGTGGGGCAGCGTAGGGCACCACGAGCTGGTTCAGGTGGGGTCTGGCATCGCCATTTGCGGCGTTGGGACCAAACCTCTGGTGCCGAGTCGGACACATTGGCGCCGGCTCCGGCTGTGCTACCAGGGGTTGTTCCTCCTCCTGTACCATCTCGGCTACCCTTTCTTCCACCACCCCCTTTTCAGGCCAAGCCTCGCTATAGCTTGGCAGGGCTGAGGATTCAGTGGCTGGTGCCACAACTACTTCGCAAGGAACCGGATGTTTGGATTCCTGCAAAAAGTCAATCTGACTTGCTTTCGGGCTTACGAGGCATACCATGCCTTTTGCCTTAACCAGGGCCATTCTCAGGTCCTCTATGGTCTTTTGGCAGGGGCCATGGTCTGCGCTTTCAAACCCATGTTCAAGGGATAGCTTGTAAGCAGCCTTGACTTCCACTACTCTCTCCTGCTGCGCTCTTAGCTGTTGTGTGAGGCGGGCGTTTTTCTGTCGTATTCTCGCCTCATGGATCTTTGCCTCAGTAACCTGGCATTCCAGATACTCTATTCCAGCCTGATGTTGGCTGGCTACAACTTAGCATTCCTGATTCAGCGCGTGAAGCGCTGTGAAGAGTTTTTCCCCACCCATGGCCTTTTCCTCTATCTCTGCTGCCTGGGCAGTGATCCTGGCTGCCTGTGCTGCAACGACCCGGTTCCAAATCTGGACCTGCTTCTTGTAGCACATCAGCCACTCTGCCTTTTCCACTGACTTTTTATGCTCTTTGCTCTCTGCCCACCTGATGGCTGTGTCTACCGGACGCCCATCCAGTAAGAGATCGGAAATCCACTGCTTAGTGAGATTTACCTTACCAAAGACATAATCTGCTATCCTCTCATCCATTGCATTTCGACCATTCAAACCTGGGTCTAATACATTGCAATCCTGCTGCCAGTGTCCTGCCTCGGTCGTCATTTTCTGTAAGGGGTTTTCTCTCCCTGAGGTCGCAGAGGTTTCTCTCGCCAAAGGCCTCACTCTCTCTTTTGCACAGTAAAACCTTGAGTGGTTCGAACCACTCGCCCCCTTAGATTCTAGACACTGCACTTAGGTGCAGGAACTACAATGCAGAGAAGACTCTTATAGACCAAGTTCAATGAATCAAAATGGAATTTTATTGCAAATGGAAAAACAAATCAAATGCAAGCAAATAGGGGGATAAATGGGAGGGAATAACAAATCATAACAATCAATTACTAGCTAAAATAGATGCAGGCATATTATACTTTACAAAAGTCATCATGAAATGGGGAAACACACGGAACATCGAGGGACAACAACTCATGTTAATTATACCCAAAATGACCACACCCTTAAACCTATCTAGATCCAATTAGGAAGGGCCAGGAACATGCTCACCAATCCACTTGGAAAAGTATAGAGTTTTGAAACAGGCCTGCGTTTTGATCCCCTCAGGCATCCTGTTTCCTCGTGGTCAGTGGAACCACAGCGGGCTGCGCCACACCTCACTCTCTCTCTCTCTCTCTCTCGAGGTGAAGGTCACGGACAGGCTGGACACTGATGGGCCTGGATGTCGGCGGAGATCATCTGCTTGACCACGGTTGGAAGCCCCTAGCCAGCTTTCATATAGGATACTTCTGTAGTTTTACTACCTCCCGTTTCGTCAACGGCCCGGGGTTGGTCGATGATTTCCCGATGTATTACCCCGGGGCGGGACGCCAGCTCGAACTGTCTTCTTCTCTGAACTCCAGCTGCTATCGAAGGTAACGGCTATTACCGAAGATCCCATGAAGATGATGAAGAAAGGAACCTCTCTCTTCCCAATATCTAAGATGAAGCTTTTTCGCTACCCCGGTGTCTCCAATTATACTTCTCAGAAGAAGCCTCTATCTCCTGCCAAATCAAAGTTAGTCTTTGCTTAACTTTTGGCGGGCTTATGGCACAGCGGGTTAGTTATTAAATTTAAACTGCTTTCGGCATTGCCGGTGATGGCCATCTCTGGTCTGGAATGACCTGGTAATGTTTTAATGTCTTCTTGATGTCTTTAACGGGTCCTTGATGCGTTCTTTATGAATATGGAACTGTTCCCCTTTGTCTGGGTAAACATTTAGATGGCCTTTATCTACAGGGCGCTCTGACTGGATCTGCATCCAATCTTTATGTATGTGTGGGTGTCTGGTTTTGTTCTCTCAGAAACGGCTTCCAGAACTTACTGTGGGTTGAATACACAACGGCTGTCTGGGGACTGCAGGAACCATTTTAAAGTGTCCCAATAAGTCAGTCACGGGGTCTGGCGGCCTTTCTGTGTGTCCCTTTTCTGGGCTTCTTTTAAAACATTCTTTTTAAAATCAAGGCCTCTTCCGCCATAGGACCCTCACAATACAATATTAATTTTGCGAATTCTACAGTCCCCCCTGATGATACTATAACTTGCTTGAAGTATCATAATTCTGGGTGAGCAAAATTTTCTGACCTTCCATAATTAAACCATCTCCTGTAATTACCTATCTATGACCCCACGACACATGTATTTCCCATTTCAGAAAACCTACAGTGAACATTAAGCATCTATAGATGGCAATACATTGGATTTAAAATCTAACACACTCATTTCCAGGCGTGGAGGGGGGCCTAATACCCCTACACCACCTGGTCCATACACATTATCATTTATTAACAACAACTCGCTTAACGAGCTTCAATAATAAAAATAAAGTACACACAAAATTACACATGACCGAACATAAACATAGAGGAGGGAGGGAAACTTTAACATTATACATAGCAGCAAAAATCTAAACGGGCGTCTCTCTTCTACCCGCATATAATGCTCTTTCCATTCTCCTCTGTTCTCATACTTCTGCGAAAGTCTGACCTTTTTACAGTGTACAAACAGTAAATAAACCACAATAAAAACCTGACACACTACAAGGATGTGAGAAGCTATCCTAATCCAAGAAGGGATTTCTATATTAGTGAACAGATCCCACCACGGTGGGGTTACTATATCCAATATGCTTGCCCCTATCTCTAAAGTCTTCTGCTCCAGTGTGTAAAAATTCTGTTAAACGATAACGGTTTTTAATATCTTGGTGAGGTGTTCAGGGAGAGGGGGAATTATATTTCCAAAATGTGCAACGAATCATTGCAGATCGGTGAATTTCTCTTTAACAGTGATGTGAACAGTGGAAGGTTCAGGAATGGGGACAATTCGCTCTTGGGCCAGTTGAACTTCTGCCTTGGGCTTAAACAGAAACTGCTGTCACTCACCGGCCACCAGCTGTGCTGTCCATGTTGGTAGTGGGGCGCTGCAGTGGTGAAACAGTATGTCCCACCTCCTACATATGCCACCTGTGGGGGCACATGGCCTTGTGCCATTGCCTCCATGGTGCAATTTATAGGCTTCGCGCCAGCAGTTCTGAAACCGCACTCTGGTTTCGAATAGGCATTCAAGTGCTGGGGAGACAGGACGATGTGCGCTCCCCAGCTCCAGCACCCCAAGAGGTCGGTACCCGTCATTGCATGCTCCCATCGAATGATGTAAGGTGGGACCGCTGTATAGCAAATGTGTGCACCCCCCTGAATGACTCCAATGTACTCCACCCTGTATACCGGGGCGGATCTAGCTGTCTTTCCCATCACCGGCATTCTTACCACTATACCCATAATGGTGTGATTAGACCGTCCACAGTCCACTGGGACTGGGTAGGCTTCTGAAGCTAGTCTGAGCTGGCACGGACTTAATGCATTCTCAA
This sequence comes from Somniosus microcephalus, assembly GCF_052327205.1. Lineage (NCBI taxonomy): Eukaryota > Metazoa > Chordata > Chondrichthyes > Squaliformes > Somniosidae > Somniosus > Somniosus microcephalus. The sequence continues at coordinate 114,757,853 of NC_140997.1, read as the reverse complement.
AAGGGTGGCGGGCTGCGAGGTGCTTGTTGCTGATCCAGGAGGGGACTAAACCTTGTTTTAAATCCTCCAGGTTACTGCGGCCCTCGCCCAGTAACCACGCCCCATACAGCATGCAAGCTTCGTTCTGCGCAGCCTGATCGGATGCATTCCGATCCTCCCTGATGAGAGCATTTACCATTTTCGCGTGTTTCTCCAGCTCAGCTATAATTTCTTTTAAGTGTAGTGTCATGGCCTGGTCATCATGTAACTCAGAACCTGTAGTGTATGTACCTTTAAGAGCCCCTATGTACTGTAATACCGGTAGTGACAACTCGGGCTATATAAGCCTGTACAGTGTCTTGTATCTTTTAGTTCACCTCCAGAATTTGTCCAGTAAACACCTGTTAAACCAACTCCTGCATTCCGTGTCTCCATTAACACACGGATACAACAGTGGCGATGAATTGGAAACAGACTTACCTGCAATTCGGCAGCACCTCAAGGAGATCGATTCCTCAGACGAAGGTCGAAGAAAAAAAACCGATAAAAAAAAACTGTGGTTTCACCAGCTAGCCGGGCTGGTGGCAGGTACTGCACTAATCCTTCCTGGGCGGCGGGCTGGGGCTCGATCGGGTGGCTCTGCAGCGGGGTCGAGCAGCGAGTCGGAAGGCAGAGGCAAACAGAGATGGAGGGTGGAGCTCTCGGGAGACGGCCGGCGCTGCAAAGCAGGTCAGCGTTCGGACCAAGCAGAGGGAGGGAAAAGTCCCAGAGAGACCGGCGGGAACGAGTCTCCAACTATTAAAAATATCTGTGTAAATAAAAACCGCGGAGAACAGCGTTGTCAGCAGTGGCAGCGGCGGGAAAGCGCGGGAGGCGCCATTTTTTCTCGGCAGGGAAGAAAGGAAAGCGCGGAAGGCGCCATTTTTGATTTTCAGGATGCCTAAGACTGGCAATATTACTGCTTTCAACAGTGATATAGAGGATTGGACCACATATGTGGAAAGAGTGGAGGTATATTGCACAGTGAATGAAGTAGAGGATGATAAAAAGGCATCGGTACTTCTAAATCTGATGGGCGCAAGGACATACGGGCTGTTACGAAACTTAATCACTCCAGCCAAACCGATGGACAAGAATTTTAAGGAGATTGTTGATACCCTACAGGAGCACTTAAACCCAACACCGCTGCTGATAGTGGAATGATTCAAATTCTTCAGGAGGAATCAGCACAAGAATGAAAGTAACGCTGATTACCTCACCGAATTAAGAAAGCTGTCAAAGCACTGCCAATTCGGGGCAGGACTGGCAGATTCTCTACGAGACAAATTCGTCTGCGGTCTCCTAAGTGAAGGAACACAGAAAAGGTTACTTTCTGAGAAAGATTTGACACTAGACAAGGCTTTCAGTGTGGCTGTATCATACGAAGCAGCAGCAAGAGGAGCTGCAGAGATACAGCAAAAGCCACAGGACTTCGGCACCCATGAAATGACACAGGGTTTCGAGAGATGTTATCGCTGCGGCAGATCCACCCATGACCAGAGGGACTGCTGGTTCAAGGACAAAGCATGCAGTCAAGGTGGAAAGATGGGACATATTGCACGTGTATGCCGATCTGGAAACAAAAAATCCACTGACAGAAAAAAAATCAATAAGGAAAAGTACAGAAAGGTACAAATGATGACGGACAGTAGCTCCGAGGACCAGAAGAGTGATAGCGGCTCCGAATACAAGAGACTAAGCTGTCTCAAATTACATAATGTAATTGCCAAAGAAGATTACCAGACCATTTGGGTTACCCTCACGATAGCGGGGTCCCCAGTTAAAATGGAGCTAGATACAGGATCAGCTCTGACCGTCATAAGTCAACGGGATTACGCGCGGCTATTTCCGCATATACCTTTGAAAGACACATCCATTGTCTTGAAGACATATACGGGGCAGAAAGTATACCCCAGAGGGAAAATAAGGGTGCCTGTTGTATACAACGGCAAGGAAATACAGAAGTTGTATTTATACGTTCTGCAAGATGGTGGTCCACCGTTGTTGGGACATGAATGGATCAGGAAGATACGTTTAGACTGGCACTCCATTCAGGCACTGACGGTGACCAGTAAGAAAAAAATAATGATGACGTCATACCTGAACGATTAAAAGACATCTTGGCTAACGCCAAGGAAGTGTTTCAACAGGAACTAGGAACCTTGAAAGGCGTCACCGCCTCAATAAAAGTGGAAGATGCGGCAGTTCCCAAGTTTTTTAAGGCAAGGCCGGTGCCATACGCAATTCGTCCAGCAGTCGAGGCAGAGCTGGAGAATTTGGAAAAAGCAGGCGTGTTATCCAAGGTAGATTGGAGCGAGTGGGCAACACCCATCGTCCCGGTCATGAAGAAAACGTTGAATAATGATAAATCTGAAGAACAGAGAAAAATTCGCATCTGTGGGGACTTCAAGGTGACTGTAAACCCGATCCTTCACACGATACAGTATCCTCTTCCAAGGATAGAAGATATTTTTGCCTCACTATCCGGAGGGAAACGTTTCACCAAAATTGAATTGGCACAGGCATATCTACAGATGGAGGTTGAGGAGGCCTCTAAAAAGTATCTCACGATAAAGACACACAAAGGCCTGTACCAGTACAATCGACTGGTATTCGGAGTAGCATCAGCTCCAGCTATCTGGCAAAGAGCTATGGAGCAAGTCCTGCAAGGGATTCCGGGGACTCAATGCTACCTAGACGACATCCTTGTAACAGGAGAAAACGACAATGAGCACCTTGCCAATTTGGAGCAGGTGCTCACTAGGCTGAGAGAACAGGGCCTATGAGAAAATCGCCCCAAATGCGAATTTTTCCTGAAACAAATATCATATTGTGGCCATATAATTAACGAAGAAGGGTTGCATAAGTCACCTGAAAAAATTGAAGCAGTCATAAAAGCCCCAGCACCTGAAAATGTCTCACAATTAAGGTCATTCCTGGGATTGATAAATTACTATCATACATTTTTACCGAACTTGTCAACTGTTCTGCCCCCTCTTAACGCACTGCTACAAACGGGAGTAATTTGGAAATGGAGCGAAGACTGTAAACGTGCCTTCCATAAATGCAAAGGCTTGATTATGTCCAAGGAAGTGTTGGCTCATTACAACCCATCACTGCCAATCAGACTGGCGTGCGATGCATCCCCTTACGGCATAGGAGCGGTTTTATCGCATAGATTCCCTGATGGCTCGGAGCGGCCGATAGCTTATGCGTCACGCTCATTGAACTCAGCTGAGCGTAACTATGCCCAGATCGATAGGGAAGCACTCAGCCTGGTGTGGGGAGTGAAGAAATTCAACCATTACCTACACGGACAAAAATTTACCTTGTTGACTGACCATCAACCCCTCGTCTCCATATTCAACCCTAAAAAGGGCGTTCCCATTATGACAGCGCAAAGGCTACAGAGGTGGTCCCTTTTCCTAGGGGCACACCAATATGACATAGAATACAAAGGATCAAAACAGCATGGGAATGCTGATGGTTTATCGCGCCTACCGTTGCCAACGGTAGAAGAGGCACCTACAGTGGACCCAGTGGAGATGTTCCACTCAACCATAGTGGAATGTCTACCAGTAACAAATTCTACCATTGGAAAGGAAACGCGAAATGACCCGACTCTCTCACGAGTCTACGATTTAACGGTGAAGGGATGGCCAGCACATGGCGAACCACTGTTGCCAGCATTCTTGCAAAGAAGAGAACAGCTGTCAGTGTGCCGAGGAACCTTGATGTGTGGATCCAGAGTGGTGATTCCACCCAAACTCCAGGATAAAGTGCTAAAGGAGCTTCACGAGGGGCATCTGGGTGGAGTGAAAATGAAGAACCTAGCCAGAGCGTTTGTGTGGTGGCCAGGTATCGATGGAGACATCGAAGAAATGACCAACAGCTGTCTAGGATGCCAGAAGGTCCAAAATGCTCCACCACAAGCCCCTCTACATCCATGGGAGTGGCCCTCATCTCCATGGCAAAGGGTACATATCGACTTTGCTGGTCCATTTATGGACTCAATGTTCTTAATCGCGGTTGATGCACACTCCAAGTGGCCGGAGGTAATAAAGATGTCCTCCACCACCACGGAAAAAACCATCACAGTATTAAGGACCATATTTGCCAGGAATGGGCTGCCTGAACAGATCTGTTCTGATAATGGACCACAATTTGTGTCCGAAGAATTCAGGAAGTTCTTAAAAAACAATGGGGTTAAGCACTACACGTCCGCCCCATACCATCCCACCACCAATGGATTAGCTGAAAGGTTTGTCCAGACCTTCAAGAAGGCCATAAAGGCCATGGGTAATGAAGACATAAATCTTCAGCATACGGTAGATAACTTCTTGTTTGCGTACAGGAATGCAACACGTGGTTACAAACCAAACTCCCGCCATGATGTTTTTCAATAGAAGACTAAGATGCCGGCTGGATTTGATCAAGCCAAACATCAGAAGGGACGTAGAGAACCGGCAATTTCAAGGCATGAATGAAAGGCCAACTAGAACCTTCCAGATAGGTCAAAAAGTTTTGGCCCGGGACTACCGTACCGAGAAATGGCAGCCTGGAACTATTTGCACACGACTAGGACCGCTGATGTATACCGTGGACATTGGTGAAAGCATAATAAGGCACCATGCTGACCAGATCATAGAGTCATCCAAAAAGGGACAACCTACACCACAACTCTATACGCCTAATGATGAAGCAGAGATACCCATAGTATCTACCTCCGATCCGGTGACACTGGAACCAGATGAACCCGACACTGGCATTCAAGCCGAATCGAACTTGCCAAAAGAACCTACTACACCACCGAAAACTATTACACCACCGAGGCGTTATCCGGACCGAGTCAGGAAGCCTCCAAAGAGACTGACTTATAATTGATTAACTGCAGCAAATGTGTAGATTATTGTTCTTGTAAACATGTTAATTAATGATTACTTAAAATGTTATGTACTAATTATCTAAAAGGGGAGGAATTGTAGTGTATGTACCTCTAAGAGCCCCGTGTACTGTAATACCGGTAGTGACCACTCGGGCTATATAAGCCTGTATAGTGTCTTGTATCTTTTAGTTCACCTCCAGACTTTGTTCAGTAAACACCTGTTAAACCAACTCCTGCATTCCGTGTCTCCATTAACACACGGATACAACAGAACTCACTACCTTATTCTCGTCAGTCAGTATCTTTCGTAACTGTGTTTTCAAACCATTAATCTGGGTCTGCAGCTCCACGTCATCCAGCGTGTTGATGACAGAAGTCCCTGTGTTAAAAGCTGTGAAATTATCATTTACTGCACCCCTTCTTTGTCTCCCTATCCTGTCCAAGACCTCATGTGGTGTGGTGTATAATTCGGCTCTGTCTACATCAGCAAAGTTGAATTCGTAAAACTGCCTGAACATGATTGTTAACAGGACCTGGTACAATTGCTCCGTTTCCTTGGGGCATCACTCTGGCAATCGCACCTCGGTGAGGTTTAAAATCACCGAGGCCACCATGTAGTGCACCCCTTGGTACAGCACCTGACCTGTGGGTACTAATACCAATCCATTCCCGGGTCCCTTGGTGGTGGTGGGGCACCCTTCCTTGTGGGCTTTGGCTACCGGAATCGTGGGCAGGGGCTTGCGGGGGCGGGTGATGAGCTCAGTGGTGTTTACTGGGATCTGAGAGTATGGGACTCCGCACGCGTGTGTGCTGACGTCCCACCTCATTCCTTTCCCAGCATCCTGCCACTGCCTTTGGAAGATGGAGATGCCTGTGGGGCAGGCGCGTTCTGAACCCCACATACAGATGTGAATCCCCTCATCTGGTTCCCACCATTTGTCCCAACAGACACTCAACCTCCTGTAGGATTCGCAAAATTGGATTTAATATTAGTAAGTGTTAAATGGCAGAAGAGGCCGTGATTTTAAAGACAGTTTTAAAAGAAGCCCAGAAAAAGGGGCATACAAAATGGCCGCCATAGCATGTGACCAGCTTATTGCGACACTTTAAAATGGTTCCTGCGCAACCTCAGTCAGATTTGTGGATTCAATCTACAGTAAGTTCTGGAAGCCGTCCTGAGAGTACGAAACCAGACCCACAGGTATGCATATGGATTAGATTCAGATCTAGTCAAGATCGGCCTGGAGACAGAGGCTATCAAGATGTTGCCACAGACAAAAGGGGACAATTTCATATTCATGAGAACAGCACCCAGGACTAGATAACGAGATCAGCAGGACATTCAAAACAATGGAGGTAATTTCAAACCAGAGATGGGCCTGTTACCAGCCGTTTAAGACATTTTAAAATATAATGGCTACCCCACTGTGCTCGCAGCCCGCCAAAAGTAAAACAAAGACTAACCTGATTTTGGGTGGGAAGTGAAGCCTCTGGAAGAAAGGTATATCTGGGAGACTTTTTCAGCAGAAAGCACTGGGAACAAGCTGGCAGCTGGAGGACACTCAGGTTGACACACAGACGCGCCGGGTTGGAGAGCTGGAAACACGCAGCTTGAATCCGGACACCCAGAAGAAGGAGCAGTCAATCGCAGGTGTTCCGCCCTGGGGAAACACATCGGGAGATCATCGACCATCCCCGGGCCGTTGCTGGAACGAGAGGCCATCGACCCAGCTTGGGAGAAGAGACAAAAAAAATAATAAAGTTCCCAAGCGAAGAAACCTTCCAGCCACCACGGCTCGGTAGAAGAGAGGAAAGGAACCTGAAGAAGCGATGGGAGCCAGCCATGAGTTGTTGTCCATCGATGTTCCGTGTGTTTCCTTATTTCATGATGATCTTTGTAGTGTATAAGATGCCTGTATTTGCTTTAGTTAGTACTGTGTCGTTATGATTTGTTTTGTGTTGTTTTTCCCTCCCATGTATTCCCTTATCTGCTTGCATTTGATTTGATAATTTTCCTTATGCAATAAAATTCCATTTTGTTTCATCAAACTTGGTCTACACGAGTTTTCTCTACATTGTAGTTCCTGCGCCTAATTCCAGAGTACAGAATCTAAGGGGCGAGTGAGTCGAACCACTCAAGGTTTACTGTGCAAGAGAGAGAGGCCTCTAGAGAGAGAAACCTCAGGGAAACCTCTGCGATCTAAAACCCCTTATAGAAAATGGCGACCGTGGCAGGACTCTGGCAGCAGGATTGCAATGTAGTAGATCCAAGTTTGAATGGTCAAAATGCAATGGATGAGAGGATAGCGGATTACGTCTTTGGCAAGGTAAATCTCACTAAACAGTGGATGTCCGATCTTGTAACGGGTTTCATTCCTCGAGAGGCTTCCCTGAGGTTTCTCTCTCCAGAGGCCTCTCTCTCTTGCACAGTAAACCTTGAGTGGTTCGACCCACTCGCCCCTTAGATTCTTTACTCTGGACTTAGGTGCAGGAACTACAATGTAGAGAAAACTCGTGTAGACCAAGTTTGATGAAACAAAATGAAATTTTATTGCATATGGAAATATATCAAATCAAATGCAAGCAGATAAGGGAGTACATGGAAGGGAAAAACACACAAACAAATCATAACGACACAGTACTAACTAAGGCAAAATACAGGCATCTTATACTCTACAAAGATCATTATGAAATAAGGAAACACACGGAACATCGAGGGATAACAACTCATGTTAATTGTATCCTTAAATCCACCACCTTATTAAACCTATCTAGATCTGATTGTGAAGGGCCAGAAACATGCTCACCAATCCCACTAGGAAGTGCAAGGTTTTGAAATCGAGTCTGTGTTAGGTACTTTCAGGCATTTCGTCTCCACGTGGACCGTGGAGTCTCTGCAAGCTGCGCCACACCTCTCTCCTGAGGCGGGGATCAGGGGCGGCTGGACACCGACGGGCCTGGTCGTCGGCGGGGTCGAGGATTGTCGGCTCGACCCTGGTTAGAGGAGCCTTGGGCTGGTATGGCCCCTTTGCTTTCGGCTGCAGCCCGGGGATGGTCGATGATCTCCCGATGTGCTTCCCCGGGGCGGAACGCCTGCGATTGACTGCTCCTTCTTCTGGGTGTCCGGATTCAAGCTGCGTGTTTCCAGCTCTCCAACCCGGCGTGTCTGTCCAAGCTTGCCAGCTTGTTCGTGGTGCTTGCTCCTGACTCTGTCCAAGCTTTCCTGTCGTGTCGAGAGAGAGTCCAACTGCTGAAAAAGTCTTCCAGATATACCTTTCTTCCAGACGCTTCACTTCCCGCCCAAAATCAGGTTAGTCTTTGTTTTAATTTTGGCGGGCTGTGAGCACAGTGGGGTAGCCATTATATTTAAAATGTCTTAAACGACTGGTAACGGGCCCATCTCTGGTTTGAAATTACCTCCATTGTTTTGAATGCCCTGTTGATCTCATTACCTAGTCCTGGGTGCTGATCTGTCTGAGGTTGCGCAGGAACCATTTTAAAGTGTCCCAATAAGCTGATCACATGGTATGGTGGCCATTTTGTATGCCCCTTTTTCTGGGCTTCTTTTTAAAACAGTCTTTAGAATCACGGCCTCTTCTGCCATTTAGCCCTTATTAATATTAAATCCAATTTTGCGAATCCTATACTCTCTTGCTGGATGGGCATCCTGTGGACGCAGCCATCAGGTGGGCAGAGAGCAAAGAGCATAGGAAGTCAGTGGAAAAGGCAGTGTGGCTGATGTGTTACAAGAAGCAGGTCCAGATCTTGAACCGAGTCGTTGCAGCACAGGCAGCCAAGATCACAGCCAAGGCAGCAGAGATAGAGGAAAAGGCCATGGGTGGGGAAAAACTCATCACAGCGCTTCACGCGCTGAATCAGGAACGCCAAGTGGTAGCCAGTCAACATCAAGCTAGGATAGAGTACCTGGAGTGCCAGGTTACTGAGGCAAAGATTAATGAAATGAGGATACGGGAGAAAAGCGCCCGCCTCGCACAACAGCTAAGAGCGCAGGAGGAGAGAGTAGTGGAGGTTAAGGCAGCTTACAAGCTGGCCCTCGAGCACGGGTTTGAGAGCACAGGCCACGGACCCTGCCAAAAGACCATAGAGGACCTAAGAACGGCCCTGGTTAAGGCAAGAGGCATGGTGTGTCTCGTCAGCCTGAAAGCCAGTCACATGGACTTTTTAAAGGAATCTAAACAGCCGATTCCAGCTGAGGTAATTGTGGTACCAGCCACCGAGCCCTCAGCCCCGCCGAGCTATAGTGAGACTTGGTCAGAAAAGGAGGGGGTAGCGAAAGAGGAGGTAGCCGAGGTGGAGTGTGTGGAAGAACCACTGGTGGAAAAGCTGGGACCGGCACCGATGTGTCCCGCTCGGCACCAGAGGTTCGGTCCCAATGCTGTCGATGGCAGTATCAGACCCCACCAGAACCAGCTCGTGGTGCCCTACGCTGGCCCGCAATTAAGGTCCATGGTGAGCCACCTCACACGCCTCACAGTAAAGGGAGATCCCTCGATTCACTTCAGGGAGATAGAGGAAACAGCAGCCATTAATGACTGCGATGAACAGGAACAGGTCAAACTGTTGCTTTTCTCCCTGGATCCCACGATCCTTCAGTGCCTCTCAGAGGATGGCAAGAGGGGACGGAAAGGGTATACGGGTCTCAGGGATGAAGTTTTAGAGGTAATGGGAGTGGACGATGGTAGTCCGTTCGACCGTGTAAAAGGGACCGTGCAGCTATCTGGAGAACCCCCACGGGTTTTCGCAGAAAGGCTCTGGCCAGTATATCGACGCAGCTGTCCGGGTATGCCTGAATGGGCTCTAATGAGCAACGAACAGCGGGTTCATTGGCTCCGTTGCTTGGTCACCAACAGTTTGCCAGAGATACGGGCCCTAGCCAGATCTTGGTTTGATCCCCAAGGTCCCGGTTTAACAGAAGAGACGGTACTCCGTCAGTTAAATGTAGCGTATAAGAATTGCAAAGGTCAGGAAACACCACCCCAGAAGGGAAAGGTGCATGAGGCAAAACCCGCAGCCCCAAGCCAGAAGGAGTGGTGTCAGGAGGGGAATCGCCCTGTCCAAGCCAAGCTCAATTGCTACGGGTGTGGGAAGGATGGATATTGGTGCAAGGACTGTAGAAATCCGTGGAAGGATAATAAAGGGAGATTTCCCACAGCCCAAGCCCAAGCCCAGACCACCATCCCAGCACCAGCCCAAACCCAAGCCGTAGCTCCTGCCCCAGCGCAAGGAGCTGGTGCAGTTATGAATCCCGCTGCGATTGAATCAATTTTAGAGACAATGCGGTCTCTGATGATTTCGCTGGGGAAAGTAGCCGTCACCACCGGTCTTGTCGCTCCCGACACCCCAACCGCTGTGCCCAAATGACTAGAGCCGGCGCAGCCCGTTTACTTGTGTGCGCTGCGATATGATATATGGAGGCGACCCCTCGTGGAGATGGCAGGAGGTAAAAGGGACCTATTTGTTAGATACGGGGGCATCGTGCACCGTGGTCCACATAGATAACCCCGCCACCTTGCCTCTGTCCACCGGGGTTCCATATATTCTGTCAGGTTTCACAGGCAAGGAACAGGCTGGCGCACATTCCATTCCCCTCTCCATTCATTTAGGACCACTCCGCACCAAGTGGAGGTGTACACTGATGAAGTGGGAGGTGGAGAATGGAAAAGGGATCCTCGGGTCCAATTTCTTGGTCGAAAACGGGATCCTCGTGGACCTAAGAAACCATTGTCTTTGGGGAGCGGGTAAGGGTGAGCTGGGCCAGGTAGTCGCCATCCCAGGGGAAGGAGAAAGAGGGACCCTGTGGACCGTGAAGCCAAAAGAGGGCTAATTCCTCGAGCTCATGGTCACGGGCGTCCCACAAGATTTGCAGGCATTCGTGTGTGCCCACCTGGCGATGTTTGCCATTCACAAGCACAATTGCTGGAGGGTCACCGGGTTTGAGGTTAGCGTAGCCGGGGACCCCATGGCCTGACCCCAAAAACAGTATAACTTCCCCCGGGAAGCGGAACCCGACCATGGAGATAGCAATATCTTCACTGGTGCAGCAGGGCGTGTTGAGACCGATAGCCACCCATGTGAACTCTCCGTTATGGCCGGTGAGGAAACCGGATGATTCCTGGAGAGCCACGGTGGACTACAGAGTCCTCAATAGCAACATCCCAGCCTGCGCGCCAACAGTAGCAGCAGTTGCCGACCTGATTGGAAGTATTCCAGCCTCCGCGACCATGTTCACGGTACTGGATATTTCTAATGGGTTTTGGTCCATCCCTTTACGGAGGGAGGATCAGTACAAGTTTGCCTTTACGTTTAAAGGGCAACAGTACACCTGGAACTGCTTGCCACAGGGTTTCCACAACAGCCCCAGCATTTTCCATCAATGCATGGCAGGGAGTTTAAAAGAGTTCAGCCAGCCCAATCAGCTAGTGCAGGATGTGGACGACCTGCTCCTGTTCACAGACTCGAGAGAGGAGCATGGCCCACTATTGGCCGAGTTATTAGAGCTGTCAGGAAGAAAGGGTTTCAAAGTAAACCCAAAAAAGGCACGGATCGGCCAGCAGGAAGTGAAATTCCTGGGTCTGACCATCCGTGCCGGTGAGAGAGCCGTAGATAAGGCCAGGCGGGAATCGGTACAAGATCTATCGATCCCCGCCACCGGAGCCCAGGAGTGGGAAGTTGGAGATAAGGTCATGGTAGGAGACTCTGCCCGAGTGGGGAGTTCAGTACCACTGTACAGGGTGTTATGTTCATTAATAAATAGACATTCTTATTAGGAACACAGCTAGCTTTTGCTAGACCTTTTATTGAGCACATGTGGACTAGGTACAGTATCTGTAGAGGCTTCCATCTTGACTGCTGCCTTGTGGGTAGCCTAGTGTCTCATGGGTAATGTAGTCTTAATATCTATACAGCTGGGTAGTGTAGTCTTATACATACAGCTCTACACAGCTCTACGGCTCCACCCAGTGTCCACTATAGAATGACATGTTATTGATCGTTACATCCCCCTTTCTTTGAGGCTTAACAAAATCAATATCAATCAACTTTCAAGAAAACAATAAAGATAATATCAGTAACACTTTTGTTAGTGCTCTATAAACATAAACATTTTCAAAACAGTCAACACATTTTCATAGCTTTACATTGTACTCAAAGATTAAGTCTTTCAGGCTTTTTTACTTCACGTGTGGATCTTCTCAACATGGGTAAGTCTGATGTGTCTTCATGAGATTGTTCTGGCGGTGAATGACATGATGCAGTTGCGGCATTGTCATCAATCTGCTCTTGTATAGATCGAGGTCTCCTTGCGATCTTTGCTTGGAGAGGGTTTCAGTGTTTCCTTCACTCTTTATGCCATAACTCTCAATGTAGTCAATGCACTCTCGAAAAACTGCTGGCAGCTGGATCCCATCATACAGCATGGTCCTCGCAGCAGCCTCGGCTAATGGAACACCAAAGATTGGCCTGAGGGAAGAAGGAGTATCCACCGGAACTGCTTCCTGCTCTGGTGCAGGCTTCTTCTTTTTCTTTTTCTCTTTCCACTGCTTAACAACATCTGCTGCAGTTATATCTTTGGACTTTTTCTCCTTGTGTTTTTCCTCTTTGTGCCTTTCTTCCTTTGGCTTCTCTTTGACCTTAAAGTCTTTTTCTTTCTTCTTGGAGAAACTAGGCTTTTTGAAGACATGGATACCCTTTGGCCTTTTCATCCTTGATGGGCTCTCTCCTTCATCACCTGAGTCATCTGGTCTGCTTATGGCACAGTTTATACGGTAGACTCTTTTGACCAGTTCTAAGTCCTCACAAGCTTTGTCACCTAGTATCGAATCAAGTCTTTCAGCCACAACAGAAAACATGAGATGATGCACTTTGTCTTTGACTGTCACTTTAAGTCTGCATACACCTAAGCTATCTATTTTCTGTCCATTATAGTCCTTCAGTAGTATTGACTTTTTCTGTATTTTGGGCTTTTGTTTCATATTTTTAATGTCACTCATACTGATTAAGTTTGCTTTTGCCCCAGTGTCCAGTTTCAATGTAACTAATGCTCCATTTACCTGCAGTGGGATCATCCATTTGTCCTCTTTTACTGCATTGATGTTATGTTCAGCATTGTCCATTTCTGAGGGCTGCACATTTTCTGTATCCTTTTTTATATCGTCACATGACACCATTCGTACAAAAAATGTCTCACTTAAATCAGTGTCCTCAATTACTTTAACTCGTTGACCTTTCTTAGTTTTTACTTTTGAAAAGCATTGTTTGGCAAAGTGATTCTTTCCATTACACTTTTTGCACATTTTTCCAAACGCTGGGCATTGTCTTAACTGGTGTTTGTAACCATAGCATTTACAATTAAAAATGTCATCCTCCGATTGCTTTTCATTTCTGTTCTGCCCACGTTTCTTCCCGTTACAGGACACAGCACCGACAGCAGCATTTTCACTCATTACAATTGCATCATTATTGATTTCACTGAAAGTCTTCGCGTGCTTTCGAGCTAGCTCGCTGGCTTGGCATATTTTCACCGCATTTTCCAAATTTAGTTCGGTTTCTCTCAACAGACGTTCCCTGACTTTTTTATCATGAATACCAAACACAATCTGGTCACGAATCATGGATGATTTCAGCTCAGAGAAATTACATGTCTGTGCTTTCAGTTTCAGATCAGTTATAAAGCTATCAAAAGTCTCATTTTGTTGCTGTGTCTGAGAACGGAAGATGTATCTTTCATACGTCTCATTCTTTTTGGGAGAGCAATGTGCATCAAATTTTTTTAGCACATCTTCTAATTTTTCTCTGTTCTCCACTGGATTAAATACAAATGTATTAAATACCTCTATCGCCTGTGGGCCTGCAACCGTAAGCAGCAACGCTATCTTCCTTGCATCTGGCTTCGTACCGAATCCGATGGCTGCAATGTAGAGTTCGAATTGCTGTTTAAAAGTCTGCCAATTGTAGTCGATTTTTTCTGTGAGATTCAAACGCTCTGGTGGCTTCAAATTCTCCATGTCACTTTTCACAATTTTCAGCAGATCTTCACCACCCTCGTACCATGCTATGTTCATTACTAAATAGACATTCTTATTATGAACACAGCTAGTTTTTGCTGGACCTTTTATTGAGCACATGTGGGCTAGGTACAGTATCTGTAGAGGCTTCCATCTTGACAGCTGCCTTGTGGGTAGCCTAGTGTCTCATGGGTAATGTAGTCTTAATATCTATACAGCTGGGTAGTGTAGTCTTATACATACAGCTCTACGGCTCCTCCCAGTGTCCACTATAGAATGACATGTTATTGATCGTTACACAGGGGACCCTACAAGATTGTAGGCAAAACCAGCCCCATGGTATATGCAGTGAAGTTGCCCCGGCGCACTAAATGGTTTCACATCAATCAGTGCCAACTGTTTAAACCGGGCGCAAAAACATCAGCAACCGAAGCCAGGTCTGAGGATAAAGATCCTCAGCCTGAGGCACGTGATGAGTCACAGACCACCCAAGCTGGTGTTGTGGCCTGCTTGGAAGGAGAAGAGGTCCCGCCCACCTGGGGGGAGCTTTCTCCGATGGCCTGGGACTCGGACGAGGAGGGGCCCGAACAACAAGGTCCCGCCCTCGGTACGATTCTGGAAGAGGTGGAGTCGGACGACGGAGGTCCCACCCTTGACTTGAGCGAGGGGGAGGTAGAAATTGGGGGCAGAGATTCTCCACCTGTAGGGACAGGTGAGGAGGAGCCTTCTGCCACAGGCCCAATTCCCGAAGGGGCGGCGCCTGAGGGGTGGGAGCCAAAGCCCACAGTCGTGGAAGAGCCACGGGCTGTGAGAGCTGAAGTCCCACCCGAAGGTCCACTCGCCAAGGGAGCCTGCCCAAATCCCAAAGGGGCGGAGCCTGAGGGAAGGGAGCTGAAGCCTACAGTCGTAGAAGAGCCACGGGCTGTGAGAGCTAAGGTCCCACCTGAAGGTCCACTCGCTAAGGGAGCCACGCCCAAAGTACCTTTTCGCAGGTCGACTCGAACGCCTCAGCCTGTAAAACCTTGGCCCGAGTCCCCCACTCCCAGTAAACGCCGACTTCATAAATCCATGAAAAAACACAGTCCCCATTTAGCAGCAAAAGGCTGCGGGGAACCAGAACCACAGGTCACTGCAGCCCCGCCACAGGGAGCGGCGAGCTGCAGTCCAGAACCACAGGTCACTGCAGCCCCGCCACAGGGAGCGGCAAGCTGCAGTCCAATCAGGGATTAGGCAAGCCGCCCAGGGACGGGCGGCGCTGTACATAAGTTTAGTTTAAGTTTAAGTTTAAGGTGTGTAAATATTAAAGATGATTAGAGTTTTAAGTAGTTTTAAATCTGCCCAGTATGTGTGTTGTTTTGGATTGAGGTCGAAAGACCTGAACATGCCGTCACCTAAGCCAGAATCTCTCGGGAGCCTGGCTATATTGTTTGATTTGTTGCAAAAGCCAGTAAAGATGAGAGGGATCCTCGTCGCGTTCGTGGTAATCGGATGGGGCTGGGCCTATCGGGGCCGCACCAAGGACTCCACGATCTACGGGTGCTCTGGAAATAGAGGCCCCATCGCGACTGACGGAACCGGCTCACGGGACGCTGAAGAGACTGCTACCTACTTCCATGAAGGGAGATGGCCAGGCTGGCTGGGGTCGAACTCTTCTGAATACTCCAGCCAGACGGGGTTTGCATACAGGGAAACATCTCTGATGTGCCCCAGGGTGCGGATCATTGCGCCCAGGATCAGCGTCACCGTGGGCAAGAAGATTTGCCTTGTTTGCCATGGACATGTACCTTTGGACCGTTGGTGGTGGCTGCGCAAGTTGAGCAGCACCATGAAGAACTCCACTGTGGAGTGGGAGAGATTGGGTAATAACACCCATCGGACAATAACGGGAACTCACGGGGGGTTGAGTGTCTGTTGGGACAAATGGTGGGAACCAGATGAGGGGATCTACATCTGAATGTGGGGTTCAGAACGCGCTTGCCCCACAGGCGTCTCCATCTTTTTCCAAAGACAGTGGCAGGATGCTGGACAAGGAATGAGGTGGGACGTCAGCTCACAGGCGTGCGGAGTCCCATACTCTCAGATCCCAGTACACGCCACGGAGCTCATCACCCGACCCCGTAAGCCCCTGCCCACAGCTCCAGTAGCTAAAGCCCTCAAGGAAGGGTGCCCCACCACGACAAAGGGACCCGGGAATGGATTGGTATTGGTACCCACAGATCAGGTGCTGTACCAAGGGGTCCACTACGTGGTGGCTTTGGTGATTTTAAATCTCACCGAGGTACGATTGCCAGCGTGGTGCCCTAAGGAAACGGAGCAATTATACCAGGTCCTGTTAACAAAAATGTTTAAACAGTTTGACGAATTCGACTTTGCCGATGTCGACAGAGCCGAATTATACACCACACCACATGAGGACTGATGAGAATAAGGTAGTGGGTTCTGAGTTACACGAGGACCAGGCCATGACACTACACTTAAAAGAGGTAATAGCTGAGCTGGAGAAACACGCCAGAACGGTAAATGCTCTCATCAGCGAGGATCGGAATGCGTCCAATCGGGCTGCGCAGATCGAAGCTTGTGTGCTATACGGGGCATGGTTACTGGGCGAGGGCTGCAGTAATCTGGAGGATTTAAAGCAAGGCTTAGTCCCCTCCTGGATCAGCAACAAGCACCTCGCAGCCCTCCAGCCTTTTGAGAATACATTGAGTCCGTGCCAGCTCAGACTAGCTTCAGAGGCCTACCCAGTCCCAGTGGACTGTGGACGGTCTAATCACACCATTATGGGTATAGTGGTAAGAATGCCGGTGATGGGAAAGACAGCAAAACCCGCCCTGGTATACAGGGTGGAGAACATTGGAGTCATTCAGGGGGGTGCGCACATTCGCTACATGGGGGTCCCACCTTACGTCATTCGATGGGAGCATGCAATGACGGGTACCGACCTCTCGGGGTGCCGGAGCCGGGGAGCACACATCATCCTGTGTCCCCAGCACTTGAATGCCCATTCAAAACCACAGTGCAGGTTCAGAACTGCTGGCACGAAGCCTATAAATTGCACCATGGAGGCAATGGCACAAGGCCATGTGCCCCCGCAGGTGGCATACATAGGAGGTGGGACATACTGTGTCACCACTGCAGCGCCCCATTACCAGCATGGACTTCACGGTTGGTGTCCGGTGAGTGACAGCAGTCTCTGTTTCAAGCCCAGGGCAGAAGTTCAAGTGGCCCAAGAGCGAATTGTCCCCATTCCTGAACCTTCCACTGTTCACATCACTGAGAGAGAATTTCACCGATTTGCAGCGATTCATTGCACATTTTGGATATATCATTCCCCCTCTCCCTGAACACCTCACCAAGATATTAAAAGCCGTTGTTGTTTCACAATAACACTTCTACACACTGGAGCAGAAGACTTTAAAGATAGGGGCAGACATATTGGATATAGTGACCCCACCGTGGTGGGACCTGTTCACTAATATAGACGTCCCTTCCTGGATTAGGATAGCCTCCCACATTCTTGTAGTGTGCCAGGTTGTCATTGTAGTTTATTTGTTGTTTGTACACTGTAAAAAGGTCAAACATTCGCAAAAGTATGAGAATAGAGGGGAATGGAGGGAGCATTATGCGCGGGTAGAAGAAGAAACACCCGTTTAGATTTTGCTGCTTTGTATAAAGTTAAAGTTTTCCCTCCCTCCTCTGTATTATTTTTTGATATGTATTCACGTGTATCTTGAATTTTTTGTGTATGTACTTTATTTTTAGATTGAAGTTTTAATAGATGTGATGTTATTATTCGAAAGTAATGTGTATGCACTAGGTGATGTAGGGGTATAAGGACCCTATCAACGCCTGGAAGTAAGTTTGTTGGATTTTTAACTCCAAGGTATTGCCGTCTATAGATGCTTGATGTACACTAGATTTTTTTCTGAAATGGGAAATGCATGTGTCGTGGGGTCATAGATAGGTAAATACTGGGGATGGTTAGATTGTGGAAAGTCAGAAAATTTTGCTCACCCAGAATTATGATTCTTCAAGCAAGTTACAGTATCATCAGGGGGGAGTGTAGGATTCACAAAATTGGATTTAATATTAGTAAGGGTTAAATGGCAGAAGAGACCGTGATTTTAAAGACTGTTTTAAAAGAAGCCCAGAAAAAGGGGCATGCAAAATGGCCACCATACCATGTGATCAGCTTATTGGGACATTTTAAAATGGTTCCTGCGCAACCTCAGACAGATTTGTGGATTCAATCCACAGTAAGTTCTGGAAGCTGTTCCTGAGAGAATGATACCAGACCCACAGGTATGCATATGGATTAGATTCAGATCTAGTCAGGATCGGCCCGGAGACAGAGGCCATCAAGATGTTGCCCCAGACAAAGGGGACAATTTCATATTCATGAGAACAGCACCCAGGACTAGATAACGAGATCAGCAGGACATTCAAAACGATGGAGGAAATTTCAAACCAGAGATGGGCCTCTTACCAGCCGTTTAAGACATTTTAATATATAATGGCTACCCCACTGTGCTCGCAGCCCGCCAAAAGTAAAACAAAGACTAACCTGATTTTG
This sequence comes from Somniosus microcephalus, assembly GCF_052327205.1. Lineage (NCBI taxonomy): Eukaryota > Metazoa > Chordata > Chondrichthyes > Squaliformes > Somniosidae > Somniosus > Somniosus microcephalus. The sequence goes on along the minus strand of NC_140997.1, from coordinate 114,739,354 downwards.
GGCGGGAAGTGAAGCCTCTGGAAGAAAGGTATATCTGGGAGACTTTTTCAGCAGAAAGCACTGGGGACAAGCTGGCAGCTGGAGGACACGCAGGTTGACACACAGACGCGCCGGGTTGGAGAGCTGGAAACACACAGCTTGAATCCGGACACCCAGAAGAAGGAGCAGTCAATCGCAGGCACCCCGTCCCGGGGAAACACATCGTGAGATCATCGACTGTCCCTGGGCCATTGCCGGAATGAGAGGCCATCGACCCAGCTTGGGAGAAGAGACAAAAAATAAAATAAAGGTCCCAAGCGAAGAAACCTTCCAGCCACCACGGCTCGGTAGAAGAGAGGAAAGGAACCTGAAGAAGCGATGGGAGCCAGCGCAAGGCTCCTCTAACCAGGGTCGAGCCAACGATCCTCGACCCCACCGACATCCACGCCCGCCGGTGTCCAGCCGCCCCCGATCCCCACCTCAGGAGAGAGGTGTGGCGCAGCTCGCAGGGGCTCCACGATCCACGTGGAGACAAGACGCCTGAAAGGACCAAACACAGACTCGATTTCAAAATCTTGCACTTCCTAGTGGGATTGGTGAGCATGTTTCTGGCCTTTCACAATCAGATCTAGATAGGTTTAATAAGGGGGTGGATTTAAGGGTACAATTAACATGAGTTGTTGTCCCTCGATGTTCCATGTGTTTCCTTATTTCCTGATGATCTTTGTAGAGTATAAGATGCCTGTGTTTGCTTTAGTTAGTACTGTGTCGTTATGATTTGTTTTGTGTTGTTTTTCCCTCCCATGTATTCCCTTATCTGCTTGAATTTGATTTGATAATTTTCCTTATGCAATAAAATTCCATTTTGTTTCATCAAACTTGGTCTACACGAGTTTTCTCTGCATTTTAGTTCCTGCGCCTAAGTCCAGAGTAAAGAATCTAAGGGGCGAGTGGGTCGAACCACTCAAGGTTAATGTGCAAGAGAGAGAGGCCTCTAGAGAGAGAAACCTCAGGGAAACCTCTGCGATCTTAAACCCCTTACGCCCCTTGAGTCCCCGTAATAGTTTGATGGGTATTGTTACCCGGTCTCTCCCACTCGACCGTGGAGTACTTCATGGTCTTACTCAGTTTCCGAAGCCACCACCAGCGGTCCAAAGGAACATGTCCATTACAAACCAGGCAAATCTTCTTCCCGACGGTGACGCTGACTCTGGGTGCGATGAATCTCACTTGGGGGCACATCAAGGAAGTCTCCCGGTAGGCAAACCCGGACTGGCTGGAGTATTCCGTAGAGTTCGACCCCAGCCATCCTAGCCACCTCCCTTCGTGGAAATAGGTGGCTGTCTCCTCAATGCCCCGCGAGCCCAACCCATCAGTCGCGATGGGGTCTGTGCTCCCCGAGCACCCGTAGATCGTGGAGTCCTTGGTGCGGCCCCAATAGGCCCAGCTCCACCCGATCACCGCGAACGCGACGAGAATCCCTCTCATCTTTCTGGTTCCTGCAACAAAATTAAACGATATAGCCAGGCTCCCGAGAGATTCTGGCTTAGGTGAAGGCATGATCGTGTAAGAATTCGCAATAATTTACAGTTCTGAAGATCAATTTTTTTGATTAAAGAATCCCTGGGCGTTGTGCTTTTAAATTTCCAGGGATAAAAATGGCTGTCACCACATGGCCGAAGACAAAGGACAATGCTTTGTTTACAAAGCAATTGACTGCTATTAGCATTTGTTTGTATAGCGAGTGGATACATCTAAACTGCAGAAGAGACTTTTGTACCTTGAATGGGAAACGTTTAACAATTAAATGGGTTTTAAATCACCCAGCACTGGACAATAGGGCTGTAGCATTCTTTTGTTTCAGCCCAGGGAGCTCCGGAAGACACATTAACCCAGTCTAACCACTTTGAGTTAGCCAATCACAGCTTTCTCTTGTGTATTGGACCCTTTGGGTGGGGAATTTTGCACACAGCCCTTGCAAGGCAGAACGGCAGGACCTCACCAGGTATAAAGATAGCGACTGAGAAGCTATCTCTCTCTCTTACTTCGCTGGACCAAAGGTGAGCAGAGTGTTCTGACTCCTCAACAAGGCAACCTAGCAGGAGTTTGGGGGATGGTAATTTAAGGGGATATTACTAAGATTGTTTAATCAACATTGTAGTCACTTACCCTTCGTTCTTGCCATCTGCCTTACCCCATTTTAAGCAATTTTACTGTGTTCGTGTGGGATAGATTGATATTTTGATTATAGTTTCTTTTAGTTAATAAAATTGGTTTTTTTTCTCTCATCCAAACTACGTGTCTGTTTTAATATCAATAATTATAAGCCCTACAGTCAGAACTGGAAGGTGGGGTGGCGATTCAAAACCGCTGTTTTAAAATTGGTTTTATTGGAATTGGTCTGAGTGCAGGCATAGGCTGCAAGACCAGGAAAATTACTTTAAACCAGTTTAAAGAAGCCCCGAACCCTTACAATCGGGCCTTTCGACCTCGATCCAAAACAACACACATACTGGGCAGATTCCATAACTACTTATAACACTAATCACTTTAATATACACACACCTTAAACTTAATTAAACTTAAACATAACTTATGTACAGCGCCGCCCGTCCCCGGGCGGCTTACCGAATCCCTGATTGGAATGCAGCTTGCCGTTCCTTGTGGCGGGGCTGCACTGACCTGTGGCTTGGGTCCTGTTAAGTATGTGTATTGTATTGAACAATTAACACAAAGACTTAAACGTATAACTCAAACAGGTCTTTACTGGTTGGAGGTAGGGACTATACGTAGGTCTTTACTTCATGCCCACAGGCGGGAACTGAGGGGAGATCAGTACCCACAGTACTATTTATACCCCTATGGCCAGGAGTGGTACTGTGTATCACTACGCCCTACAAGTAGTGCAGTCCTGTCCATAGGTTCAAAGTAGCACACATATTACATACACAACATTCCTCCCTTCCTAGCTTTACAGTCATCTCCCCATTTAACATAACGTAATAACATATATACATATATAACTTCAGGTTTACATAACAGAATAACATAGATACATAGATAACTTCATGTCAAAACAGATCACAGATTCAGTCTCTGCGGAAAACAGTTCACAGATTCAATCTCTGTGGTGTAGTCGGTTCACGTTGCTGGAGTGACTCATTCAATAGTCCTTCCATGGATTTAACAGTTTGAACTTCCGAACTGAATTGGCTCCGTTCGGAGGGACCACGTGTGTGATCTGGTAGAGGTAATAATGGTTCAGATGGGTCATCTTCTGTTTCGACTTTTCCTTTTTTGCTTCTTGGAGACTCTCTGGGCTCCACTGTCAGCTGCCAGCTGCATGCGCAGTTCCTCCTTCTCTTCCTCCTTTTTCCGTAGTAGAGCCACCTTCTCCCGATGTTCCGTAGACTTTCGGTGCTCCTCCATGATTTCTGTATGGTGGGAGTCGAAGTTACAAGTTGGGCAGGACAGGACATAGTAATATTCGGTGTCGTCCTGATCTAGGCCAGCGAGAGGGTCTTCTATTTCCTCCATACCCAGCTGGGCGTTAGCCAGCTTTTGTTCCAAGTCCAGACATCTTTCCTGAAGAGACTTCTTCATGCGGACCTCTTCATCCAGCTTTTTCTGGGCTTTCAGCAAGTCGTTTACTAATGACCTCATTTGAGATTTTACTACTTCAACTTCTTTTGGAGATTGATTGATCGGACTATTCAATCCCTCTACTGGAGCAGCTGTTTCAGCGGTCTGTTGTTCTACGTTGACGTGAGTCAGCGTACTTTTGGCATCCAAGGGCTGCTCTGTTGCAGTCATCTCAGTCTGTGTTGCCACCTCAGCTCTTCCAATAACCTTTGAGAGCTCCGAACCCCTTTCGTTTGAATATTGAAGTTCGTGTTCAAGTTTTTCCCATTTCAGAGTCCTGTCCTTCAGCATATGCAGGAGTTGGCTGACCGTTAACTCCTCTGACATCAGACGCTTTGTGTGCTCCTGCTCCATTTTCTCCATCAGCTGCTTCTGTTGTCTTTCCAGATTCTCCAACTCTATATCAAAGAACTCTTTCGTTGCATTCAACTCTTGCTCAAAACGGCGAAGCATTTGTTCTAATTGCTGTTGTAGTTTGAAATGGAGTTGAGTTCGAGCCCGGTGTCCCTCAGAAATGGGCACATCAGTAGACTTGCCAGACTCAGAATCCACAGTTAAACTATGTTGTTGTTGCTCAGTGGAATTCTGTGCTGAAACTTTGTCTTTTGCACCTGAGTTGGGCTTACCATCATCCGTTCCAGAGTCTGGGCCGACTATCTTCACCGAGTTCTCACTCGTTATTGTTTGTAGGAAATGCCAGTCCATATTCATTTTCCTAATCCACTCCCGTCCTAGTAGTGGAGGACCTCCTTCAGATATCACATATAAGTCCATTATTTGACTGTCTTCGCCCTTGTGGACCACTGCAACCTCTATTTTCCCGATGGGGTACACTCTTTGCCCCGTGTATGTTTTCAATATAATCCCCGTATCCTGTAGGGGAACATGTTGGAATAACTTTCCGTAATCTTTCTTATTTATGACCGTCAATGCCGATCCAGTGTCCAATTCCAGTTTTACTTGGACTCCTTCTATCTGAAGAGTGACCCAAATTGTCTGGAGGTCTGCACCCTTACCAGCGTTGAGTACTCTTAAGCTAGCCAGTTCATTACAGCTTAAGCTAGCCAGTTCATTACTGCTAGCGTCTGAATCGGACTCCTGTTCGGTCACCTTGTGTACCTTTGCGTATTTTCCTTGCGGTGACTTCTTGTTGCTGGTCTTCTTCCCTGACCTGCATACTCTAGCTATATGTCCAAGCCTACCACAAGTTCTACATTCTTGGTTTTTAAACCAACACTGGTTCTGATCATGCGTTGTCTTTCCACAACGATAACATTTGCCAGAACTCACACCCAATTTGTGTGCACTGAGCTCCGGTGACCGTAGCTGCATTACTGCCGTGCCTCTCGCTGCGACTTTGTGTGCTGCTGCCATAGTGACCACCTTCTCAAGCATCAGCTCATTCTCCTCGAGCAGTCGCTTTTGTGTATCCTGTTTAAATAAACCACACACAAATTTGTCTCGTAGTGCATCTGTCAGTCCCGTTCCAAACTGGCAATATTTCGCTAATTTACGCAATTCCAGCAAATATTCAGCATTGCTTTCATGCTGTAGCTGCCTTCTGTCGTAAAATTTAAATCGTTCCGCTAGCATCAGCGGCGTGGGGTTTAGATGATCTTTCAGGACAGTAACAATCTCATCGAACGTCTTATCCGCCGGTTCATCTGGCGATAACAGGTGTTTCAATTGCCCGTATGTCTTCGCACCCATTAAATTTAATAATGTTAGAGCTTTATCTTGGTCACGAATTTTATTGGCCTTACAATAATTTTTTACTCTTTCAACATATATGGCCCAATCTTCGAGGTCACTATCAAAGGTACTAATATTCCCGTGTTTAGGCATTGTAGATTTGCAATTTCTCAGATTTTCTTTTCTTTACTTGTTATCAAAGATGGCAGCTTCCCGCTCTTGCCGTCGTCCTCCGCCCACAAAATGGCGGTTTTCCCGCGCTTGGCGGTCTTCACCCGTCCCCCGACGCCGTCTCCCTTCAGCCCCCGAGTGCGGCCCTTATCTTCGCCGCGATCGCCCGAGTGCGGCCCTTATCAGCGGATGCGATCGTAGGATCGCGAAGTGGCTCCCGACCGAAGCGGCTCTTGCTCGCTCCCTCCCGGGCTCTGGCTTACCCGCTCGCGCATTTCACCGCGGCTCTTATCAGGGATTGCGATCGCCCTTATCTTCTCCAACTTCCCCAGCCCTGTCTTTGCAGCCGACGCTGCACGGCTTACCCCACCACCTAGGTTGAACAAGGAAACTGCAGAAAGACTTCTGTCAGTCGCTGGAAGCTGTCAGGATGGCTGCTGCACTCCAGTGCTCAGTCGCTGATGGAGGCTTCAGAGTCCTAAAGCCTGTCGCTTCTAGTGGGGTGGTGATGTTTGAAACCTCTCTTCAACTGCCGCAGGGTAAGAACCTGACTCGTCGCCAGTGTTAAGTATGTGTATTGTATTGAACAATTAACACAAAGACTTAAACGTATAACTCAAACAGGTCTTTACTGGTTGGAGGTAGGGACTATACGTAGGTCTTTACTTCATGCCCACAGGCGGGAACTGAGGGGAGATCAGTACCCACAGTACTATTTATACCCCTATGGCCAGGAGTGGTACTGCGTATCACTACGCCCTACAAGTAGTGCAGTCCTGTCCATAGGTTCAAAGTAGCACGCATATTACATACACAACAGGTCCCCCGCAGCCTTTTGCTGTCAATTGGGGACTGCGTTTTGCCAGGGATTTCCCAAGTCTGCGTTTACTGAAGGTGGGGGAATTGGGCCAAGGTTTTACCGGCTGAGGCATTCGAGCCGACCTGCGAAGAGGTGCTTTGGGCATGGCTCCCTTAGCGAGCGGACCTTCGGTTGGGACTTTAGCCCTCACAGCCCGTGGCACTTCCACGGCTGCTGGCTTTGGCTCCCTTCCCTCAGGCTCTGCTCCTTTGGGATTTGGGTCTGTGGCAGATGACTCCTCCTCACCTGTCCCTACAGGTGGAGGATATCCGCCCCCAATTTCTACATCCCCTAAGCTTGAGTCGAGGGCGGGACCTCCGTCCTCCGACTCCACCTCCTCCAGAATTGTGTCGAGGGCGGGGCCTTGCTGTTCGGGCTCCCCCCCGATGGTGTTCGGATCAGGAGGAGGGCCTTGGTCTTCGGGCTCCTCCTCGTCCGAGTCCCAGGCCAGTGGGGAAACCTCCCAGGTGGGCGGGACAGTTTCTCCCTCCAGGCAGGCTGCGGTTCCAGCCTGTGTGGTCTGTGACTTATTGCCTCAGGCTAAGGATTTTCACCTTCAGACCTGGCCTCAGTTGTTGGCCCCTTTGCACCCGGCTTAAACAGTTTGCACTGATTGATGTGAAACCATTTACAAGCCCTTAGCTGACCCTCTAAATTGCCAGCCCTCGCTGTTAACCTAGCGTTCTCCTCCCTTAAAGCCTGTTCAACTGACTTAGCCTCCGCCACCTGGCACCGCCGGTATTCCTCCATTTTACAGGAGGTCTCTTCCTGTGCATGTCTTTCTAGAGGATACAGGTCGACAGGCTGCGCTGGCTTTAGTCATTGGGGCTCAGCAGTCGGGGTTTCGGGAACGACAAGACCAGTGGTGAAGGCTATCTTCCCCTGCGCGATCATAAGAGACCGCATTGTCTCTATAATTGATTCTATCGCAGCGGGATCCATAGCTGCAACGGCGCCCTTTCCTGGAACAGGAGTTGCGGCTTGGGTTTGGGCTGGTGCTGGGGCGGCGGTCTGGGCTTGGGCTTGGGCTGCGGGAGATTTTCCCTTATTCTCCTTCCACGGATTTTTACAGTCCTTGCGCCAATGTCCATCTTTCCCACACCCGTAGCAATTGAGCTTGGCTTGGGCAGGGCGAATCCCCTCCTGACATCACTCCTTCTTACTTAGGGCTGCGGGTTTTGCCTCATGCACTTTTCCCTTAGAGGGAGGCGTCTCCTGACCTCTACAATTCTTGTATGCCACGGTGAGCTGGCGGAGCACCGTTTCCTCCGTGACACCGGGACCTTGGGGGTCAAACCAAGATTTGGCTAGGGCCTCTATCTGTGGCAAGCTGTTAGCAACCAAACAACGGAGCCAATGAACCCGCTGTTCGGCGCTCATTCCAACCTGTTCAGGCATGCCCGGACAACTGCATCGATACACTGGCCACAGCCTTTCTGCGAAAACCCATGGGGGTTCTCCAGCTAGCTGCACAGTCCCTTCCACCCGTTGGAACGGATTATCGTCGTCCACTCCCATAACTTCCAAGACCTCATCCCTGAGATCCGTATACCCTTTCCGTCCCCTCTTACTCTCGTCTGAGAGGCACTGAAGGATTGTGCTATCCAAGGAGAAGAGCAGCATCTTTGCCTGTTCAAGATCATCACAATCATTGATGGCGACTGTCTCCTCTATCTCCCTGAAATGAACTGAGGGATCTCCCTTTACTGTGAGGCTTGGGAGGTGGCTCACCATGGATCTTAGTTGTGGGGCAGCGTAGGGCACCACGAGCTGGTTCAGGTGGGGTCCGGCATCGCCATTTGCGGCATTGGGACCATACCTCTGGTGCCGAGTCGGACACATTGGTACCGGCTGCGGCTGTGCTACCAGGGGTTGTTCCTCCTCCTGTACCATCTCGGCTACCCTTTCTTCCACCACCCCCTTTTTGGGCCAAGCCTCGTTAAACCTTGGCGGGGCTGAGGGTTCAGTGGCTGGTGCCACAACTACTTCGCAAGGAACCGGATGTTTGGAATCCTGCAGAAAGTCAATCTGACTTGCTTTTGGGCTTACGAGGCATACCATGCCTTTTGCCTTAACCAGGGCCGTTCTCAGGTCCTCTATGGTCTTTTGGCAGGGGCCATGGTCTGCGCTCTCAAACCCATGTTCAAGGGATAGCTTGTAAGCAGCCTTGACTTCCACTACTCTCTCCTGCTGCGCTCTTAGCTGCTGTGCGAGGCGGGCGTTTTTCTCCCGTATTCTCGCCTCATGGATCTTTGCCTCAGTAACCTGGCATTCCAGATACTCTATTCTAGCCTGATGTTGGCTGGCTACAACTTGGTGTTCCGGATTCAGCGCGTGAAGCGCTGTGATGAGTTTTTCCCCACCCATGGCCTTTTCCTCTATCTCTGCTGCCTGGGCAGTGATCTTGGCTGCCTGTGCTGCAACGACTCTGTCCAAAATCTGGACCTGTTTCTTGTAGCACATCAGCCACTCTGCCTTTTCCACTGACTTCTTAAGCACTTTGCTCTCTGCCCACCTGATGGCTGCGTCTACCGGACGCCCATCCAGTAAGAGATCGGAAATCCACTACTTAGTGAAATTTAGCTTACCAAAGACATAATCTGCTATCATCTCATTCATTGCATTTCGACCATTCAAACCTGGGTCTACTACATTGCAATCCTGCTGCCAGTGTCCTGCCGCACTCGCCATTTTCTGTAAGGGGTTTCTCTCTCTGAGGTCGCAGAGGTTTCTCTCGCCAGAGGCCTCTCTCTCTCTTTTGTACAGTAAAACTTGGTTCGACCCACTTGCCCCTTAGATTCTAGACACTGGAATTAGGTGCAGGAACTACAATGCAGAGAAGACTCTTATAGACCAAGTTTAATGAGTCAAAATGGAATTTTATTGCAAATGGAAAAACAAATCAAATGCAAGCAAATAGGAGGGTACATGGGAGGGAAAAACAAATCATAACAAAACAGTGCTAGCTAAAATAGATACAGGCATATTATACTTTACAAAAGTCATCATGAAATGGGGAAACACACGGAACATTGAGGGACAACAACTCATGTTAATTATACCCAAAATGACCACTCCCTTCAACCTATCTAGATCCGATTATGAAGGGCCAGAAACATGCTCACCAATCCAGTTGGAAAAGTATAGAGTTTTGAAACAGGTCTGCGTTTTGATCCCCTCAGGCGTCCTGTTTCCTCATGGTCAGTGGAACCACAGCGGGCTGCGCCACACCTCACTCTCTCTCTCTCTCTCTCGAGGTGAAGGTCACGGACAGGCTGGACACTGACGGGCCTGGATGTCGGCGGAGATCATCTGCTTGACCACGGTTGGAAGCCACTAGCCGGCTTTCATATAGGATTCTTCTGTAGTTTTACTACCTCCCGTTTCGTCAACGGCCCGGGGTTGGTCGATGATCTCCCGATGTTTTACCCAGGGGCGGGACGCCAGTTTGAACCGTCTTCTTCTCCGAACTCCAGCTGCTACCGAAGGTAACGGCTATTACCGAAGATCCCACGAAGATGATGAAGAAAGGAACCTCTCTCTTCCCAATGTCTAAGATGAAGCTTTTTCACTACCCCCGGTGTCTCCAATTATACTTCTCAGAAGAAGCCTCTATCTCCCGCCAAATCAAGGTTAGTCCTTGTTTAACTTTTGGCGGGCTTATGGCACAGCGTGGTAGTTATTATATTTAAACTGCTTTCGGGATGGAAGGTGATGGCCATCTCTGGTCTGGAATGACCTGGTAAAGTTTTAATGTCTTTTTGATGTCTTTAACGGGTCCTTGATGCGTTCTTTATGAATATGGAACTGTTCCCCTTTGTCTGGGTAAGCATTTAGATGGCCTTTATCTATAGGCCGATCTGACTGGATCTGCATACAATCTTTATGTATCTGTGGGTGTCTGGTTTCGTTCACTCAGAAACGGCTTCCAGAACTTACTGTGGGTTGAATCCACAGCGGCTGCCTGGGGACTGCAGGAACCATTTTAAAGTGTCCCAATAAGTCAGTCACATGGTCTGGTGGCCATTTTGTGTGTCCCTTTTCTGGGCTTCTTTTAAAACAGTCTTTTTAAAATCAAGGCCTCTTCTGCCAGAGGAACCTTATAATACAATATTAATTTTGTGAATTCTACAACCCAAACACATTCCACCACACTCACAGACACACTTCACCCAAACACATTGCACCACACTCACTGACACACATCACCCAATCACATTGCACCACAGTCACTGAAACACATCACCCAAACACATTGCACCATACTCACAGACACACACCAACCAAACACATTGCACCACAGTCACTGAAACACATCACCCAAATACATTGCACCACACTCACAGACACACACCACGCAAATACATTGCAACACACTCACTGACACATATATCACTCAAATACATTGCACCACACTCACTGACACACTTCAGTCCAACACATTGCATCACACACACTGACACACAATTCACAATTCAAATCGCTTTATTGGCATGATAAGGTACATCTTATGTTGCCAAAGCATCAAAATACATTTATGGTTGAACACATAAACGCGGTTCTATTCATACAGTTTATAAATATACATTCGCCTTGTTTGTACATATTCTTGTCTTAGTTTACTGGTTGTCCCTCTGTTCATGGCAAGCTGTAACATAGTGTGCCACCAGTGTTACACAGCTTCTCTCCTCCCCCAGTAGGAATGGGAGTTTTTGGTTGTCATTCAGATTTCTGAATTCAGGGCATATTTGGGAGAATTTTTGGTAGAAATTCTCCCTGATGCCCTGATATTTTCCACAGGCTGTGAGGAAGTGCATCTCTGTCTCAACTACTCCCAGACTGCAGTGAGAGCATATCCTGTCTTCTCTTGGCAGCCTGGTTTGCCTGTGTCTGCCTTTTTCGATCGCTAGGCTATGTTCACTAAGTCTGTACCTTGTCAAGGTTCTTCTCAGTTTGTTATCCTTTACCATGGTCAGGTAATCAGCTATGTTGTATTGTCTGTTTAGGGCCAAGTAGCAATTGAGTTTGCTTTGGGTTTTTGTTGTTTCTGCCCAATATGTCAGATATTTTTCCTTTTGCTTAGCGACGATTGTGTTGGGTCGAATTCTTTGTGTTACCCTGTCACTGTCCTGGGACTGGTTATTGTTAGTATTGTTAGTAGTTACTTCACTGAGTCCCAGGACTAGTTGACTGAGGGTATTTTTCTTTCTGGTCAGCTCTTGGCATTTCAGGGCGTCGTAGTGATAGCATTGGGGGTTGCTCATTTGTAGGTGATTCCAAAATTTGGTGGCTCTTTTTTGGATAGTGATTATTAATGGATATTGGCCTAGTTCCGCCCTGCATGCATTGTTTACTGTTTTCCTTTGAGTCCGGAGGATACTTTTACAGAATTCTGCATGTAGGATCTCAATTGGGTGTTTGTCCCATTTTGCAAATTCTTGTTGTGTTAGCGGTCCCCATACCTCACTGCCATAGAGTGCAATTGGTTCAATTGCTGATTCGAAAATTTTGAGCCAAATGCTAATTGGGATTTCTATTTGGATTGATTTTTTGATGGCATAGAAAGCCCTTCTTGCTTTCTCTTTCAGTTCATTCACAGCCAGTTTGAAGTTTCCCGTAGAACTGATTTTTAAGCCCAAGTATGTGTAGTGAGTGGTTTGTTCAATTTTGGTTGTTCCTACTGTGAAATTTATTTTGGGTCCCTGATGTTTGGATCTTTGCTGAAACACAAGGACTTTGGTTTTTTGGGGATTTATTGTCAGGGCCCAAGTCTGGCAGTACGACTCCAGCAGGTCCAGGTTCTGCTGTAGACCCTCCTTAGTTGGTGACAGCAGAACCAGGTCGTCTGCATAGAGGAGGAATTTAACCTTGGATTCATATAGGGTGAGGCCAGGTGCTGTAGATTGTTCAAGTAGTTTTGCCAATCCATTAATGTAAATATTAAAGAGTGTCGGTGAGATTGGCGAGCCCTGCGTCACCCCCCACCCCTGTGGGAAGTATTTTGTTTGTTTGTCTCCAATTTTAACTGCACATTTATTGTTTGTATACATTGATTTAATTACATCATATGTTTTCCCTCCTACCCCGCTTTCGATAAGTTTCAGGAATAAACCGTCATGCCAGGTGGAGTCGAAAGCCTTCTGGAAATCTACAAAGCATGCGTAGATTTTGCTTTTGTTATGGTGAACGTGTTTGTCAATTAGGGTCTGTAGGGTAAAGATATGATCGGATGTTCTATAGTTTGGCAGGAATCCAATTTGGCTTTTACTCAAGACATTGTGCTCCTCAAGGAAGTTTATAAGTCTTTTATTTATGATGCTACAGAATACCTTCCCCAGGTTACTGTTTACACAGATGCCTCGATAGTTGTTTGGATCGATTTTGTCCCCACTTTTGTACATGGGTGTTATGAGTCCTTTGTTCCAGATGTCAGGGAAATAACCGACACTCAGAACCAAGTTGAAGAGTTTTAGGATAGCTAGTTTCATTTTGTCGTCTGCGTGTTTAATCATCTCGTTTAGTATGCCGTCTGTCCCGTAAGCTTTTCCTGGTCGCAGGTCCTTGAGTTTTTCAAGAAGTTCTTTTTCTGTTATTATGGCGTCTAGCGGGTTTTGGTTATCTTTTATGGCCAATTCAAGCTTTTCCAGTTTTTTGCGTATTTGGTGTTGCTCTGGTCTTAGTGTGTTTTTCTGGTATAATTTTTCAAAGTGGTTTACCCATGTGTCCCCATTTTGAATGGACAAATCGTCGTGTTGTTTTTTGTGTAGTGTTTTCAAGTTGTCCCAGAAACAATTGGAATCAATGGATTCCTCCATGGAGCTGAGTGTATTCTTAATAAATGGCTCTTTTTTGGTTCTGAGTGTGTTTCTGTATTGTGTTAGTGTCTGACAATAAGTAAGGCGTAATTCCTCGTTTTCTGGATGTCTGTGTTTTTGGTTTGATATTTTTCTAAGTTTTTTCCTCATGTTATGGCAATCATGGTCAAACCATTTTTCATAGTTTTTTGTTTTGGGTTTGTTCTTGCGAGCTTTCAAGTTTGCATTTGTTGCCAAATTATCAAAAATATTGTTTAGTTTACTAACTGCCCGGTTTACGCCTTCTTTATTGTGAGTGTATATGTTATCCAGAAAGGTGTCTAAGAGAGCTTGAGTTGATGCATTGCTAATTGTTTTCTGGTATTTTTCCGTGTCGTTTTTGGCCCATCTGTACGATTTTTTGGTGTTGTACAGTTTACTGGGTTGTGTTTCTATGTTGTTTGTTTCTGTCTTTTTGAGAAACATAGTAATTTGACTGTGATCTGACAGTGTTGTTTGTGGTTTGACTGTGAATGCTCTGAAAGAGGATGGGTCTAAGTCTGTAATCATATAGTCTACTGTGCTGCAGCCAAGAGGTGAGCAATAGGTCGATCTTCCTAGGAGGTCTCCTATGAACCTACCATTGACAATGTACAGACCCAGGTTTCGACAGAGCTGTAGTAGCTGTTTTCCGTTGGTATTTGACTGCTTGTCGCAGTTATGCCTGTATGGAAGGGAAGGGATGTCAAAGTGGTTATTCCCGAATACGTAATTGTTTCCCTGATTATTGGTGAAGTCTGGTTCTTCGCCCGTTCTTGAATTGAGGTCCCCACAGATCAACACGTTCCCCTGGGCCTGGTATTGGATAATTTCCCCCTCCATGTTGGAGAAGGTGTCCTCTTTAAAGTACGGGGAATCGATTGGAGGGATATAAAGTGCGCAAATGTAAACATCTTGGGTGTTTGAGATAATCTCCCTCTCAAGTTTGAGTCACATATGGTTTTCGCCTTTTTTTATAAATTTGATGTAATTCTTAAGTTCTGTTTTAAACCAGATCAGTATGCCTCCGGAGTCTCTGCCTTGGGTTACACTTGGTAATTTATTGGAGGGGACCACCAGCTCAGTGTACCCTTGGGGACAGCCAGTGTGTCCTTTTCCTTTATACCAAGTTTCCTGTAAAATGATAATATCTAGATCTTTAGTTTCTTCTATGAACTCTGTGGTCCTACTCTTCACTTCTAGCACTGAAGAGCGTAGACCTTGGATATTCCAGGTCGAAATATATAAGGATTTCATGTTAAGTTTGATCTTTTACTATGATAGGTTAAAGAGTGGTACGTGTTTGTCGTGTCTAAGTTTGGGGAAAAAAAAGATCACCTCAGTTGTCTATAAAAGTTAATACAATTTGGTTACAGTTCTTTCTATTAATTAGTCCTTGATCCATAAGGCGGAAGTAGATGCTGCTGCACATCTGCTTATAGTCTCTTAATGGATTGTTTCTGTCTGAGGTATTGCGTACGTCCTGTGCATCTCTCCCTCTGTCTGGCTGGGGGCGGTCCTATTCCCCTGTGGGACAGGAGTGGTGCAGGTCTGATATTGTTGATCCTCTCTGGTCTCGGTTGGTGTGGTGGTGGTCTTTGTAGTGTTCCTGATATGTACCCCGCTGATCTCTGGTGGTCAGGGGGGGGTCCTCTTGGAGCCTGGGTATGGACCCGGTTAAAAGCGACGTCCTTCAGGGCGTTAGCAAAGATCGATATTCTTTGCCTTTGGATGTGGACGTGGTCGTAAAGACATTCCTCATCGAGGGTGGGGTGTTGGGCCAGGTGTACGTTGTGGTTTGATTCGCAGTCTCTTGCTATGCTGGCATTTATCTCATGAATTGTGTTGTTGTTGAAGTCTGTTCTCGGCAATATTGTGGAAACAGTGATTCTAGTGTTTGGAAATGTACTGCTTGCCTTCCTAATCATTGCTCTGAGCGATGTTGCTACCTCTTTCTGTTTGGCCTTTAGGTCATTTGTGTCCGTGTGTATTATTATGTGTTGGGGGGAGCCTAATCTGGCTTTGGTCAGCCATCCCATGGCTCTGTCTGTTGTTGGGCACCAAATCTTTTCTACTTTACTTCTAGGGAAGAGCTTTTTCTCCCATAGAAATTTCCCATTTGAGTCTATGAGTATTACGACGTCAGCCTTGTTTGTGTTTACTGTCTGGTGGCTTTCGCCTGGACTCATAGTGTGTGTGCTGGGCTGGGGTGTCTGGTGTGTGCGTACCTCTTGTGAGCGGCTCGCTTGTGGTTCCACGGTGGTGGGGGAAGAATGCGAATCAGTATGCTGGTCGGTCTGTGTGGCACCCCTTGTATTGTGTGTCTGTTGCTTTTGTTCCGTGTGGGAGTGCAGCCGTTCCGTCCGGCTCTGTCTTGTCTTATCTCTAGCCTCTGGTTGCTGGTCTAATGGTGTTATCTCTACTCTATGGCTCTCTTCTTTTTCCTGCAGCTCTTTCACCTGATTCCTAAGTAGATTCACCTGTTTCTCAAGTAGATTCAGCTCTCTCTTGTGTCTCTCCCTCTCCTGCTTTTGTTCGTCATTCAATTTGAGGAACTCCTCTCTAAGTTTCACCATCTCTATCTCTAATTGATTAAATTTATCTTTTGGTTGTATCTGGCTGTGTGATCCCTGGGTATGTGTCTGGTCGGCCCTGGAAGGCTCACTCACTTCCTGGCTAAGCTGGTCGGCCCTGGAAGGCTCACTCACTTCCTGGCTATGCTGCTCTTCTCTTGGTGAGCTGGGAATGGCAGGGGGACTATGTGTGGCTTCCTCCCTGGTAGTTATGCTGGGGTTTGTCAGTTGTATCGTGTGGCTGTGGTTCCCCGGGGTTAGTGTCTGGTTTGAACTGTGTGGCTCGTTCACCTCCTGACCAGGCAGATTTTCTCCTGGTAAGTTGTCAATGTTGGGGGGAGTGCGGGCCACTCTGAGGTTGTTCTTTCCCCTCGTAGTTAATCTTTTCAGTGTCCTGAAGGCCGTTGCAAATTTGTCGAGGTTGCCTTGCACTAATATTGTTCCGGTATTGTACGCGTTGACAGTCGTGGTTGAACTGTCTCCTGGTGTGTTAATTTTCATTATGGACCCATTTGCGGTATTTTCTAGCTTAACACTGGTATAGTGTGATTTTATTGCTGTGATCCAAGCCGTTGGCTGATCTGAGTAGAAAATGAGGTTACTTTTTGTCCCATTGTTGTAACAGTCAGCAAAAAGAGTTTCTGGTTTTTCTCTCATCTGCTCATGCTTGATCGCTTTTATAGCTTTTTTTGCGGTGTTGGGGGGAATCTGGAAGCGGGGCTGTTGTGGATCTTCTGATTCGCTCATTTTTGGTAAAGTATTGTTGATCTTAGAATAAGCTTTTCTGGGGCCCCGGGTTTGGTGTTTCCCTCTCCCTGTTCGCGAACTTTCCCGGTCCCCCTCTCCGACCCCGTGGTCCCTGGGCCTCGGCTTCTGGGTTCACCCTTCTCAGGTCTGAGTCTGTGAGCCGCTGTTTCCCGGTGCCTTCGGGCTGTTCCCCTCCCTGCTGTTTCCCGGTGCCTTCGGGCTGTTCCCCTCCCCCTCAGAGGTCTCTGGGCCTCTGTCTCGGCCTGGCTCCTCGGGCCTTTCCCTGGCTTCAGTCTCCCTCCCTGGGCCCTGTACTTACAGTCTTGGTTTGCTTCTGGGAGCCTTCTGGTTGCTCCCCTTCTCCTCAGAGGTCTCTGGGCCTGGCTCCTCGGGCCTTTCCCGGGCTTTCTATCCCAGCCGCCGCTCGGGCTGTGCCTCGTTCGCCGTTCGGCTGCTGGACTGCGGCCGTCGCTCGGATGCTGGATTGCGGCCGCCGATCGGGCCGTGTCTCGTTCGCCGCTCGGGCTCCCCGAGTCACCTCGCTCCGGCTGCCGCTGCGTCTCCGTGCAGCCTCCCCGATTCGCCTCGCCTCGTTTCCCGAAGCGGCCTCCCCGAGTCACCTCGCTCCGGCTGCCGCTGCGTCTCCGTGCGGCCTCCCCGATTCGCCTCGCCTCGTTTCCCGAAGCGGCCTCCCCGAGTCTCCTCGCTCCGGCTGCCGCTGCGTCTCCGTGCGGCCTTCGCCGAGTCACCTCGCCTCGGTTCCCGATGCGGCCGAGTCACCTCGCTTCTGCTGCTGCTGTGGCCCCGTGCAGCCGCTGTTCTTTGGTTTGTATATTTCTTCCCTTATTTCTTTTTTGCTTTGGCTTTTTTTTTTCTAATTTCCTCTGGGTTTTTTTTTCCTTTGGTGGTCTCTTTGGCGGTCTTTTCCTTCCTTACTTAATCTAGACTAAACTAAACTTAAACTTAACTAAACAAAACTAAACTAACCTAACTAGAACTAAATTTAACTTTAAAACCTTTTTAAACTTAAAATGAACCTTTTTTTCCCCACTTTATACACTAAAAACACTAAAATTTCAGCAGCCCATCTTCAGCGTGTGTATTCACTCTGTCTGGCTCGTCACACTCCTTCACACACTTCACCCAAACACATTGCCCCACACTCACAAACACACTTCACCCAAACACATTGCAACACACTCACTGACACACACTTCACCCAAACACATTGCACCACATTCACTGACACACTTCACCCAATCATATTGCACCACACTCACTGACACACACATCACCCAAGCACATTACACCACACTCACAGCCACACATCACCCAAACACATTGCACCACACTCACTGATACACTTCCCCCAAACACATTGCCACACACTCACTAACACACACATCACCCAAACACATTGCACCACACTCACTGACACCCAAATCCCCCAAACACATTGCACGACCCTCACTGACACATTTCACACAAACACATTGCACCACACACACTGACACACAACATGCAAACACATTGCACCACACTCACTGACACACAAATCCCCCAAACACATTGCACCACATTCACTGACACACTTCACACAAACACATTACACCACACACTGACACACAACACGCAAACAAATTGCACCACACTCACTGACACACTCTTCACCCAAACACATTGCACCACACTCACTAACACACTTCACCCAAACACATTGCACCACACTCACTAACACACTTCACCCAAACACATTGCAACACACTAACTAACACACTTCACCCAAACACATTGCACCACACTCACTGACACACACTTCATCCAAACATATTCCACCACACTCACTGACACACAACACAAAAAGACATTGCACCACACTCACTGACACCCTTCAGCAAAACATACTGCACCACACTCACTGACTCATACATCACCCAAACACATAGCACCACACTCACTGACACACACTTCATCCAAACATATTGCATTACACTCACTGGCACACTTCACCCAAACACATTTCACCACACTCACTGACACACACGTCGACCAAACAGATTGCACCACATTTACTGACACACACTTCACCCAAACACATTGCACCATACTCAGTGACGCACATCAACCAAACACACTGCACCACACTCACTGACACACTTCCACCAAAAACGTTGCACCACCCTCACTGGCACACACTTCACCCAAACATTTTGCACCAATCTCACTGACACACATCACCCAAACACATTTCACCACACTCATTGACACACACTAACACAAACGCATTGCACCACATTCACTGACACACACTTCACCTAAACACATTGCACCACACTCACTGGCACACGTCACCAAAACACAGTGCACCACAATCACTTTCACATGCATCACTCAAACATATGACACCACACTCACTGACACACAAATCACCCAAACACTTTGCACCACACTAACTGACACGTACATCAGACAAACACTTAGCACCACTCACACTGACACACTTCACTCAAACACATGGCACCACACTCAATGACACACACTACACCCAAACACATTCCAGCACACTCACTAATACACATCACTCAAATACATTGCAACACACTCACTGACACAGTTCACCCAAGCATATTGTAGCACACTTACTGACACACATATCACCCGAACACATTGCACCACACTCATACGCACGTCACCCAAACACATTGCACCACACTCACTGACATCCAAATTACTGAAACACATTGCAGCACACTCACTGACACAAACTTCAACCAAACATATTGCACCACACTCACTGACACACACTTCACACAAACACATTGCACCACACTCACTAACACACTTCACCCAAACACATTGCACCACCCTTACTGACACACATCACCCAAACAAATTGCAGCGCACTCACTGACACACGCTTCAACCAAACAAATTGCACGACACTCACTTACACACACATCACCGAAAAAAAGTGCACAACACTCACTGACACACGCTTCACACAAACACATTGCACCACACTTACTGACATTCACTTCACCGAAAAACATTGCACCACACTCACTGACACATACATCACCCAAACACATTGCACCACACTCACTGACACACACATCACCCAAAAACATTGCACCACAGTCACATGCACACATCACCCAAACACATTGCACCACACTCACTGACATTCATCATTCAAACACATTGCACCACACTCACTGTTACACACTTCACCCAAACGTTTTGCATCAATCTCACTGACACACATATCACCCAAACACATTGCATCACACTCACTGTCACACACTTCACCCAAATATTTTGCATCAATCTCACTGACACACATATCACCCAAACACATTGCACCACACTCATTGACACACATCACCCAAACACATTTCACCACACTCATTGACACACACATCACCCAAACACATTGCACCACACTCACCGAAAAACTTCATCCAAACACATTGCACCACTCTCACTGACACACACTTCACCTAAACACATTGCACCACACTCACTGACACACAAATAACCCAAACACATTGCACCACACTCACTGACACACTTCGCCCAAACACATTGCACCACACTCACTGACACATACATCACTCAAACACAGAGCACCAAACTCACTGATACACACTTCATCCAAACACAGAGCACCACACTCACTTGTAAGGGGTTTTCCTCGAGAGGTTTCCCTGAGGTTTCTCTCTCTAGAGGCCTCTCTCTCTTGCACAGTAAAACCTTGAGTGGTTCGACCCACTCGCCCCTTAGATTCTGTACTCTGGACTAAGGCGCAGGAACTACAATGTAGAGAAAACTCTTGTAGACCAAGTTTGATGAAACAAAATGAAATTTTATTGCATAAGGAAAAATATCAAATCAAATACAAGCAGATAAGGGAGTACATGGGAGGGAAAAACATACAAACAAATCATAACGACACATAAGGCAAATACAGGCATCTTATACTCTACAAAGATCTTCATGAAATAAGGAAACACACGGAACATCGAGGGACAACAACTCATGTTAATTTTACCCTTAAATCCACCCCCTTATTAAACCTATCTAGATCTGATTGTGAAGGGCCAGTAACATGCTCACCAATCCCACTAGGAAGTTCAAGGTTTTGAAATCGAGTCTGTGTTTGGTCCTTTCAGGTGTTTCGTCTCCACGTGGATCATGGAGCCCCTGCGAGCTGCGCCACACCTCTCTCCTGAGGTGGGGGTCGGGGGCGGCTGGACACCGGCGGGCTTGGATGTCGGCGGGGTCGAGGATCATCGGCTCGACTCTGGTTAGAGGAGCCTTGGGCTGGCTCCCATCGCTTCTTCAGTTTTCTTTTCTCTCTTCTCCCGAGCCCGGGTGGCTGGAAGGTTTCTTCTCTCGGGACCTTTATTTTTTTGTCTCTTCTCCCAAGTTGGGTCGATGGCCTTTCGTTGCGGCAACTGCCCGGGGACAGTCGATGATCTCCCGATGTGCTTCCCCGGGGTGGAACGTCGGTTTCGAAACGGCCTTCTCGATGTTGGCTTTCTTCTTCTTCCTGCGATTGCCTGCTCCTTCTTCTGGCAGTCCAGATTCAAGCTGTATGCTTCCAGCTCTCCAAGCCTGCTTGTCCTGTCTGTGTGTGCCTCCAACTGCCGAAAAAGTCTTCCAGATATTCTTTCTTCCAGAAAGCTTCGTCTCCCGCCCAAAATCAGGTTAGTCTTTGTTTTATTTTTGGCGGGCTGCGAGCACAGTCGGGTAGCCATTATATTTTAAAATGTCTTAAACGGCTGGTAACAGGTCCATCTCTGGTCTGGAATTACCTTCATTGTTTTTAATGGCCTGCTGATCTCGTTATCGAGTCCTGGGTGCTGTTCTCATGAATATGAAATTGTCCCCTTTTGTCTTGGGCAACATTTTGATGGCCTCTGTCTCCAGGCCGATCTTGACTAGATCTGCATCTAATCCATATGCATACCTGTGGGTCTGGTTTCGTTCTCTCAGAAACGGCTTCCAGAACTTACTGTGGGTTGAATCCACGAATCTGTCTGAGGTTGCGCAGGAACCATTTTAAAGTGTCCCAATAAGCTGGTCACATGGTATGGCGGCCATATTGTATGCCCCTTTTTCTGGGCTACTTTTAAAACAGTCTTTAAAATCACAGCCTCTTCTGCCATTTGACCCTTATTAATATAAAGTCCAATTTTGTGAATCCTACACTCCCCCCTGATGATACTGTAACTTGCTTGAAGTATCATAATTCTGGGTGAGCAAAATTTTCTGACTTTCCACAATCTAACCATCCCCAGTATTTACCTATCTATGATCTCACGACACATGCATTTCCCATTTCAGAAAAATCTAGTGTACATCAAGTATCTATAGACGGCAATACCTTGGAGTTAAAAAAATCTAACAACTTACTTCCAGGCGTGGAGGGAGTCCTAATACCCCTACATCACCTAGTGCATACACATTACTTTCTAATAATAACATCACATCTAATAAAACTTCAATAATAAAAATAAAGTACATACATGAAAAATTCAAGAATGCATGAATACATATCAAAAATAATACAGAGGAGGGAAGGAAAACTTTAACTTTATACTAGCAGCAAAATCTAAACGGGTGTCTCTTCTTCTACCCGCACATAATGCTCCCTCCATTCCCCTCTATTCTCATACTTTTCCGAGTGTTTGACCTTTTTACAGTGTACAAACAGTAAATACACTACAATGACAACCTGGCACAGTACAAGAATGTGGGAGGCTTCCTAATCCATGAAGGGACTTCTATATTAGTGAACAGGTCCCACCATGGTGGGGTCACTATATCAAATATGTCTGCCCCTATTTCTAAAGTCTTCTGCTCCAGTGTGTAGAAGCGTTTCTGTGAAACAACAACGGCTTTCAATATCTTGGTGAGGTGTTCAGGGAGAGGGGGAATGATATATCCAAAATTTGCAACGAATCACTGCAAATCGGTAAAATTCACTTTCACATTGATGTGAACAGTCGAAGGTTCAGGAATGGGGACAATTCGCTCTTGGGCCACTTGAACTTCTGCCCTAGGTTTGAAACAGCAGCTGCTGTCACTGAACGGACACCAACTGTGCTGTCCATGCTGGTAGTGGGGCGCTGCAGTGGTGACACAGTATGTCCCACCTCCAATATATGCCACCTGCGGGGGCACATGGCCTTGTGCCATTTCCTCCATGGTGCAATTTATAGGCTTCGCGCCAGCAGTTCTGAACCCGCACTGTGGTTTTGAATGGGCATTCAAGTGCTGGGGACATAGGATTATGTGTGCTCCCCGGCTCCGGCACCCCGAGAGGTCGGTACCCAACATTGCATGCTCCCATCGAATGACTTAAGGTGGGACCCCCATGTAGCGAATGTGCACACCCCCCTGAATGACTCCAATGTTCTCCACCCTGTATACCGGGGCGGGTTTTGCTGTGTTTCCCATCACCGGCATTCTTACTACTATACCCATAATGGTGTGATTAGACTGTCCACAGTCAACTGGGACTAGGTAGGCCTCTGAAGCTAGTCTGAGCTGGCACGGACTCAATGTATTCTCAAAAGGGTGGAGGGCTGCGAGGAGCTTGTTGCTGATCCAGGAGGGGACTAAGCCTTGCTTTAAATCCTCCAGATTACTGCGGCCCTCGCCCAGTAACCACGCCCCGTATAGCACACAAGCTTCGTTCTGCGCAGCCTGATCGGACGCATTCCGATCCTCCCTGATGAGAGCATTTACTGTTCTGGTGTGTTTCTCCAGCTCAGCTATAATCTCTTTTAAGTGTAGTGTCATGGCCTGGTCCTCGTGTAACTCAGAACCCACTGACTTATTCTCATCAGTCAGTATCTTTCTTAGCTGTGTTTTTAAACCATTAATCTGGGTTTGCAGCTCCACGTCATCCAGTGTGTTGATGACGGAAGTTTCTGTATTGAAAGCTGTGAAAATATCATTTACTGCACCCCTTCTTTGCCACCCTACTCTGTCCAAGACCTCATGTGGTGTGGTGTACAATTCGGCTCTGTCGACATCGGCAAAGTCGAATTCGTAAAACTGCTTAAACATATTTGTTAACAGGACCTGGTATAATTGCTCCGTTTCCTTGGGGCACCACGCTGGCAATCTTACCTCGGTGAGGTTTAAAATCACCGAAGCCACCGCGTAGTGGACTGCTTGGTACAGTACCTGATCTGTGGGTACCAATACCAATCCGTTCCCGGGTCCCTTTGTCATGGTGGGGCTCCCTACCTTGAGGGCTTTAGCTACTGGAACTGTGGGCAGGGGCTTGCGGGGTCGGGTGATGAGCTCAGCGGCGTTCACTGGGATCTGTGAGTATGGGACTCCGCACGCCCATGAGCTGACGTCCCACCTCATTCCTTGTCCAGCATCCTGCCACTGTCTTTGGAAAAAGATGGAGACGCCTGTGGGGCAAGCGCGTTCTGAACCCCACATACAGATGTAGATCCCCTCATCTGGTTCCGACCATTTGTCCCAACAGACACTCAACCCCCCGTGTGTTCCTGTTATTGTCCGATGGGTCTTATTACCCAGTCTTTCCCATTCCACGGTCGAGTTCTTCATGGTGCTGCTCAACTTGCGCAGCCACCACCAGCGGCCAAAGGTACATTTCCCACACAGTTCAAGCAAATCTTCTTGCCCACGGTGACGCTGATCCTGGGCGCAATGATCCGCACCCTGGGGCACATCAGAGATGTTTCTCTGTATGCAAATCCCGTCTGGCTGGAGTATTCAGTGGAGTTCGATCCCAGCCAGCCTGGCCATCTCCCGTCATGGAAGTAGGCAGCAGTCTCTTCAGCGTTACGTGAGCCGGTTCCGTCAGTCGCGATGGGGCCTCTATTTCCAGAGCACCCGTAGATGGTGGAGTCCTTGGTGCGGCCCCGATAGGCCCAGCTCCATCCGACCATCACGAACGCGACGAGGATCCCTCTCATCGTTCTCCTGGTTCCTGCAATAAATCAAACAATACAGCCAGGCTCCCGAGAGATTCTGGCTCAGGTGACGACATGATCGGGTCTTTCGACCTCGATCCAAAACAACACACATACTGGGTAGATTTAAAACTACTTAAACTCTAATCATTTTAATATTTACATACCTTAAACTTAAACTTAAACTAAACTTATGTACAGCGCCGCCCGTCCCCAGGCGGCTTGCCTAATTCCTGATCGGACTGCAGCTTGCCGCTCCCTGTGGCGGGGCTGCAGTGACCTGTGGCTCTGGACTGCAGCTCGCCGCTCCCTGTGGCAGGTCTGCAGTGACCTGTGGTTCTGGTTCCCCGCAGCCTTTTGCTGTTAATCGGGGACTGTGTTTATTCATGGATTTCTGAAATCGGCGTCTACTGGGAGTGGGGGGCTCGGGCCAAGGTTTTACAGGCTGAGGCGTAAGAGTCGACCTGCGAAAAGGTACTTTGGGCGTGGCTCCCATAGTGAGTGGACCTTCGGGTGGGACCTTAGCTCTCACAGCCCGTGGCTCTTCCACGACTGTAGGCTTCGGCTCCCTTCCCTCAGGTTCCGCCCCTTTGGGATTCGGGCAGGCTCCCTTGGCGAGTGGACCTTCGGGTGGGACTTCAGCTCTCACAGCCCGTGGCTCTTCCACGACTGTAGGCTTCGGCTCCCTTCCCTCAGGTTCCGCCCCTTTGGGATTCGGGCAGGCTCCCTTGGCGAGTGGACCTTTGGGTGGGACTTCAGCTCTCACAGCCCGTGGCTCTTCCATAACTGTGGGCTTCGGCTCCCTCCCCTCAGGCTCCGCCCCTTCGGGAATTGGGTCTGTGGCAGACGGCTCCTCCTCACCTGTCCCTACAGCTGGAGAATCTCTGCCCCCAATTTCTACCTCCCCCACGCTCGAGTCGAGGGCGGGATCTCCGTCCTCCGACTCCACCTCTTCCAGAATCGTGTCGAGGGCGGGACATTGTTGTTTGGGTCCCTCCTCGTCCGAGTCCCAGGCCATCGGAGAAACCTCCTCCCAGGTGGGCGGGACCTCTTCCCCTTCCAAGCAGGCTACAACGCCAGCTTGTGTGGTCTGTGACTCATCGCGCGCCTCAGGCTCAGGATCTTTATCCTCAGACCTGGCTTCGGTTGCTGATGCGCTTGCACCCAGTTTAAACAGTTTGCACTGGTTGATGTGAAACCATTTAGTGCACCAGGGCAACTTCACTGCGTATACCATGGGGCTGGCTTTGTCTACAATGCTGTAGGACCCCATGTACAGTGGTTCTAGACTCCCCACTCGGGCATAGTTTCTCACCATGGCCTGATCTCCAACTTCCCACTCGATTGTCTTTCGGGGTTCAAGCAGCAATCAGTTGCCCTGATGCTGCCTCCCCATGTTCCCAGCCGCTTGCCCATAGATCTGTTTCAGGCGCTCAAAAAGGTTCCGGGCAAACTTGTCCCGATTCACCTCTTGGAGCTGCCCCTCAGTGAGCACCGGGGCTAGTACATGGGTGGGGGTTCGCATGACTCTTCCAGTCATTAATTCGTGCGGGGAGTACCCCGTACTTTTAGACTGGCTAGCCCGGATCCCCATGAGGACTAGAGGCAAGGCCTCCGCCCATTTCTGGGGCGAGTCCCTCGTCTCCTTCCTTAGCTTTTCCTTTAAGGTGCGGTTCATGCGTTCCACAATCCCAGATGACTGTGGGTTGTGGGCCACGTGCCACTTCCCTTCAATGCCTAAGAGCATGAGGGTGTCCTGTATCACTTGGCCAGTGAAATGAGCCCCTTGGTCAGACTCCACAAATCGTGGTAGTCCCCATCGCGAGAACACCTCCCGGACCAAGATCCTGGCAGTACTAAGTGCCGTGGCTGTTCGGCATGGGAAGGCTTCCACCCACTTGGTGAACACATCCACCAGGACAAGGCAGTACTTATAGCCTTCCTGGGCGGTGGGCAGGGGCCCGATGTAGTCGACCTGTATCGACTGCCATGGTCCCTCTACCCTCCTGATATGCCCCATGGGTACCTTCCTTTTCTGGGGGTCTGGGTTGTTTGCAGCGCACACTAGGCAATTGGCGCAGAACTCGCAGACATCGTCCCGAAGTCCCGGCCACCACCCTGCCTGTTCCACCCGATGCCAGGTAACCTCAGGCCCAGGGTGTCCTGCTCCTGGACCCTCGTGGGCCAGTTGAAGGAATTCCCTCCGGTGCTGCTGCGGCACAACCCACTGTTCCTCTCGGAACAGCATGCCTTCCTTGATGGAGAGGGCTGCTGTACTGTATGGACCCTCTACTTCCTTGCCCTCAGTGATGGCCTTGAGGACTGTTTTTAGGGCGGGATCTAGGGTTTGGACGGTCTTGAGGTCTGGGGGCAGAGTTACCCCTGTGGTACCCTGGGTCCCATCCCTGCCTCGGATCACTGCCACGGGTTTGCACCCATAGGGATCCCAAAAGGTACCGGTGCGGGCACCCTCCCTGGCTAGCGTATCCGCTTGCTGATTACCCTCGCCGCGGGGTTCTGTGGAGGAGTGGGCCTTTACCTTGTGGATAAAGACTTTGTTGAGATACCGCGGCAAACGTGGGAGTCGAGACCAGAGTTAGTGAAACACAACTGCTTTTATTCTACCTCATGGCAAAGAGGAACTGGAAAAGCCCGCACAACCACTTAAATACTCCCCAAACAGGAAGTGCTCCCGGCAGCCTGTCCCTGCGGGAAACAAGTTGCTGGAGGAGAGGGCCCCCGGCTGGGGGCGTCTGCTTAAACTGTCCATGCCGCCGTGAGCGGATTATGTCCAGTGGTGGCGTGTCGCCACAGAGTTCCCCCCAGAATCCGCTTAGGAGGAGTGGACAAGTCGTGACGGTGGTCTAATGGTTCTGCCGGAGCGGCTCTGAGTGGTCGCCGGTCTAGTTGGTGGGGCCGGGCGGTTCGCCGCCGGCTGTGCTGGCTTGCTGGCGGGACGGCCTCTAGTTGGAGGTCGGGCCACGGGGACCTGTTCCCCTGGTTCTGTGTGTGCTGGTTTGAGCCGGTCGATGGAGACTGTGTCGACCCTGTCGCCGAGTCGCAGCTTGAAGACCTTGTCCCCAGTTTGTAGTACCTCGTACGGTCCATCGTACGGGGCTCGCAGGGGTCCGCGGTGCGCGTCGTGTCGCACGAAGACGAAGCGTGCCTGCTGTAAGTTTGGCGGGACGTGAGGTGCGAGTTCGCCGTGTCGGTTGACCGGAAGTGGGTCGAACTGTTGAGCGGAAGAGAAAGAGTTGAGCCGCTGCTGTTCGGCCGACCAAGGTGTGGTAGCCTCCGGAAGGAATTCACCTCGGACGTGCAGCGGTTGTCCATAGACTAACTCCGCTGCCGAGGACTGGAGGTCTTCCTTGACCGCGGTGCATAGGCCTAGTAGCACCCACGGTAGGCGGTCAGTCCAGGTACTGTCCTGCAGGCCGGCGCGGAGTGAGGCCTTGAGTGACCTGTGGAAGCGTTCACACAGCCCATTGGCCTGCGGGTGGTACGCCGTGGTTCGGTGGAGCGTCACCCCGAGGTTGCGTGCTGTGGCCGTCCAGAGTTCGGAGGTGAACTGGGCACCTCTGTCGGAGGTTATGTCGGCTGGTACGCCGAACCTTGCGACCCAGGTGTTAACGAACGCCCTGGCAATGTCGGTTGTGGTGGTGGAGGGCAGCGGCACTGCCTCAGGCCAGCGTGTGTAGCGGTCGACCATCGTGAGGAGATAAGTTTGGCCTTGCGATGCCGGCAGAGGACCGACGATGTCGACGTGTACGTGGTCGAAGCGGCAGCTGGGTACCTCGAAGTCTCCCGGGGTGCTTTTGTGTGTAGCTGCACCTTAGCCCGTTGGCAGGCGAGCCAGGAGGTGGCCCAAATCCGAACATCTTTGCTGAGGCCGCGCCAGACGAAACGCTGGGAGAGGAGTTTGACGGATGCGCGGGCACCCGGATGGGAGAGCGCGTGTAGCGCGTCGAAGATGCGGCGGCGCCAGGTTGCAGGGACGACCGGCCTGGGTTGGCCGAGTGAGATGTCGCAAGTGACTGCCGTGGCTTCGGGCCCGTGTGCGACCTTGGCTAGGCGTAGCCCTGGCAGGCTGGTAGCCGCCGAGAGGAGGTCTGGTTCCGTGAGCTGGGCCGCTGCTAGTTGCGCGTAGTCGACCGCGAGGTGATTCGCGCAGATGGCGGGATGGGAAGGGCAGTCGGCGACAACGTTGTCTCTACCGGAGACGTGCTGGATGTCCGTAGTAAACTCGGACACGGCCGCGAGCTGGCGTTGCTGCCTAGCGGACCAGGGTTCGGTGTGCTTGGCCATCGCGTATGTGAGCGGCTTGTTGTCCACGTACGCGGTGAAGGGGCGGCCCTCCAGGAGGAACCTGAAATGACGGACCGACAGGTGGAGCGCGAGAAGCTCGCGGTCGAAAGTAGAGTATTTGACCTCCGGGGGGCGCAGTTGGCGGCTGTAGAAGGCAAGTGGCTGCCACGCGCCATTGACCCACTGCTCGAACACGGCTGCGACCGCGTGGTCGGAGGAGTCGGTGGTGAGCGCGACCCGGGCATCGGCCCTCGGGTGCGCGAGCAGGGTGGCGTCGGCGAGCGCGTTTTTGGTGGCGTCGAAGGCGGCTGACATGTCAGTGGTCCAGGCTACGGCCATCTTGCCGGATTTACCTCGGAGGGAGTCGTATAGGGGCTTCATGAGGGCTGCAGCGCTGGGGATGAACCTGTTGTA
Source organism: Somniosus microcephalus (assembly GCF_052327205.1). NCBI lineage: Eukaryota > Metazoa > Chordata > Chondrichthyes > Squaliformes > Somniosidae > Somniosus > Somniosus microcephalus. Next base: position 114,710,175 of record NC_140997.1, on the reverse strand, counting down.
GAAGTTCACCATCCCGAGGAACTCCTGGAGGCCCTTGATGGTTTTGGGGCGGGGGAATTGCTGGACGGCCTGCACCTTGTTGGGCAGGGGGACGGCCCCAGCAGGGGTGATGTGGTGACCGAGAAAATCGATCTCGGTTAGGCCGAATTGGCACTTCGCCGGGCTGAGGATGAGCCCATGTTAGGCTAGGCACCCGAACAGGATGCGAATGTGTTCGAGGTGTTCCTGTTGGGAGGAACTGGCCACGAGAATGTCGTCTAGATAGACGAATAGGAAGTTCAGGTCCCGGAGGACTGAGTCCGTAAGGCGCTGGAAAGCCTGGGCTGCATTCTTGAGGCCGAAGGGCATCCTCAGGAACTCGAACAGGCCGAATGGGGCGATGACGGCCGTTTTGGGGATGTCCGCGGGGTGTACGGGGACTTGGTGGTAACCGCGCACCAGGTCGACCTTGGAAAAGACGGTTCGTCCGGCCAGTCGGGCCGAGAAGTCCTGGATGTGCGGCACCGGGTATCGGTCGGGGCTGGTGGCGTCGTTGAGGCGGCGGTAGTCCCCGCAAGGGCGCCAGCCTCCGCTCGGCTTGGGGGCGATGTGGAGGGGCGAGGCCCAATGGCTGCTGGAGCGGCGGATGATGCCGAGTTGTTCCATGGTGGTGAACTCGGCCCGCGCGATTTCCAGCTTGGCCGGGTTGAGTCTGCGGGTGTGGGCAGAAACCGGGGGGCCGGTGGTGGGGATATAGTGCTCCACACCGTGTTTCGCGGCTTTGGCCGAAAAGGTCGGGTTAGTGAGGGCGGGAAACTCGGCTAGAAGTGCCGAGTGTCGTCCGTGGCTCTGGCGAGGCAGTAGGTCGTCAGGCCGGCCGAACAGGCCGGGGTAAATGCACCAGGGATGGGGGCCATAGTGTTGATGTCGACGAGACGGTGCCTCGGAATGTCGACAAGGAGGCCGTGGGCACGTAGGAAGTTGGCGCCGATGAGTGGGCAGAGGACCCTGGCTGTGAGGAACTCCCAGCGGTAGCGGCGGCCTGCGAGGTCGAGCGTAACCATGCGGGTACCATATGTGCGGATGTCAGAGCCATTGGCTGCGGCCAGCGTGATACCCCGTGCGCCGCGTTGGATTTCGAGTGCGGAGGCGGGGTTGATGCTGTGCTGGGCCCCTGTGTCGCACAGAAATCGACGGTTGGTGCTGTCGTCGGTGACGTACAGTAGAGGCCCCTTTTGCCCTGCGGCCATCGTGGGGGCCGGTGCGGGGGGGGGTTTGAAAGTGCATGGTGGCATGCAGCATTGGGCCCGAGTGCCAAAACGGGTGTGGTAGTAGCAGTGACCCGGAGTGGTAGGGCGGTCGGGCCTAGTGGGCTGGGAAGACCGCGTGGTCATTGCCATGAGGTCGGGTGTGACGTCGCGGGCGGACTGCGCAGAGAGCAGCCGGTCGGCCTTTTCGGCTATCTCATTCAGGTCCGTAGAGCCAGATTCCACAATGAGTGGGCGGATGCTGGCGGGGAGCTGCCGAATGAAAAGCGTGCGAAAGAGGGCGCCGGTGTTTTTGTCGTCCGAGAGGGACAGCATGTGGGAAAGCAGATCCGACGGTGAAGCGTCACCAAGGCCGGGGAGGTCGAGGAGTTGGCAGTTGCGCTGGTAAGAGGACGTTTGAAATTTTTTAAGGCGCGCAGCCTTCAGATGTTCGTACTTGCCTTCCGCTGGTGGCTCCTGCAGCGCTGCCCAAACCTTGGGGACTGTGGCGTAGGTGAGAGAGGCGATGAGGTAGTCGTACTTCGTGGCGTCGACTGTAATGTGTTTCAGCCGGAATCTGGACTCGGCTTGAACAAACCAGGCTTCGGCCAGGTTCTCCCAAAAGTCCGGTAGTTTAACCGTGACTGCGTTTGTATCCGCCATGCTAGCTTAGGATTCGTCCTGAGCGTCGGGGTCACCAGTGTTGAGATACCGCGGCAAACGTGGGAGTCGAGACCAGAGTTAGTGAAACACAACTGCTTTAATCAACCTCATGGCAAAGAGGAACTGGAAAAGCCCGCGCAACCACTTAAATACTCCCCAGACAGGAAGTGCTCCCGGCAGCCTGTCCCTGCAGGAAACAAGCTGCTGGAGGAGAGGGCCCCCGGCTGGGGGTGTCTGCTTAAACTGTCCATGCCGCCGTGAGCGGATTATGTCCAGTGGTGGCGTGTCGCCACAACTTCCCCTTTCTCTCCCACCACAGCTAAGATCTTTTCCAACAGGGGCTTCACGGTTAAGGGTCGCCCGACCGCAGAGGTATATCCGCGGCGGGACCAGATGGCTAGGTACTCCGTACACGAGATGCATGTGAACATGCTGTCTGAGCAAATCGTGTATGGGGTGGGGAAGATCTCGGGGTATGTATCGACGTACACTATCGCAGCCAGTTCAGCCTGCTGGGCGCTCATGGTGCTGGGGAGTTTAATCGCCAGGGCAATGTTTGCCGCGGGGTCATAAACTCCACACCCTGTGAGTCGTTCGCCAGCTGATACCGTGCTGGAACCGTCCACGTAGATCTCGCGGCACGTGGGATGTATCCCGGCCCGTAAACCTACGTTCACCTCCCATACCCCTTCCACGGAACACCGATGGGCTGTTCCGGGATATACCATGTTGGCCGCGAGCTTGGGCTCGCAGAGACCCTTCACCTTCAGCTCCATCTGTGAAAGGAGGAGGGTCCAGCGCGCAATGCGTGCACTGCTTACTGTCCCATCCTTAATCCTTCCATCTAGAAGCATTCGGGTAGGGGTGTGATGGGTGAGGAGAGTGATGGGCGAGGTGCCTGTGAAGATCAGAGATCTTTTCACAGCCCAATGCATGGCCAGGAGATGCCGCTCACAATTGGAAAAGTCCCTTTCCACATCAGTGAGCACCCTGGAGGAATAGACCACTGGCCTCAGCTTGCCATGTCGCTCTTGAAGCAGTACAGCGCTCAAGCTATTCCCGCTAGCCGCTACCTCCAGGAAAACTCCTCTCCACCATATATGGCCCCTAGGGCTGGCGCGGTCTGCAAGTCTCTTTTGAGTTTCTCAAATGCTGCCTGGCAACCCTCATCCCAGGACCACTCCACTCCCTTGTGTAGGAGTCGGAGCAGCGGGGCTGCTGTGGCTGCATAGTCCTCGATAAAGTCTCTGCAGTACCCGGTCAATCCCAGAAAGGACCTCACACCCGTTACGGTGTTGGGGATTGGTAGATTTTGCACCGACTCCCGCCTGGCCTTATCTATGGTTCTCTCACCGGTGTGGATGGTCAGACCCAGGAATTTCACTTCCTGCTGGCCGATCCGTGCCTTCTTTGGGTTTATTTTGAAACCCTTTCTTCCTAACAGCTCCAATAACTCGGCCAATAGTGGGCCATGCTCCTCTCTCGAGTCTGTGAACAGGAGCAGGTCGTCCACATACTGCACTAGCTGATTGGGCTGGCTGAACTCTTTTAAACTCCCTGCCATACATTGGTGGAAAATGCTGGGGCTGTTGTGGAAACCCTGTGGCAAGCAGTTCCAGGTGTACTGTTGCCCTTTAAACGTAAAGGCAAACTTGTCCTGATCCTCCCTCCATAAAGGGATGGACAAAAACCCATTAGAAATATCCAGCACCGTGAACATGGTCGCGGAGGCTGGAATACTTCCTATCAGGTCGGCAACTGCTGCTGTTGGCGCGCAGGCTGGGATGTTGCTATTGAGGACTCTGTAGTCCATCGTGGCTCTCCAGGAATCGTCCGGCTTCCTCACCAGCCATAACGGAGAGTTTACATGGGTGGCTATCGGTCTCAACATGCCCTGCTGCACCAGTGAAGATATTGCTGTCTCCATGTCGGGCTCCGCTTCCCGGGGGAAGTTGTACTGTTTTTGGGGTCGGGCCATGGGGTCCCCGGCTACGCTAACCTCAAACCCGGTGACCCTCCCGCAATCGTGCTTGTGAGTGGCAAACGTCGCCAGGTGGTCGCACACGAATGCCTGCAAATCTTGTGGGACGCCCGTGACCATGAGCTCGAGGAATTAGCCCTCTTTTGGCTTCACGGTCCACAGGGTCCCTCTTTCTCCTTCCCCTGGGATGACGACTACCTTGCCCAGCTCACCCTTACCCGCTCCCCAAAGACAATGGTTTCTTAGGTCCACGAGGATCCTGCGTTCGACCAAGAAATCGGACCCGAGGATCCCTTTTCCATTCTCCACCTCCCACTTCATCAGTGTACACCTCCACTTGGTGCGGAGTGGTCCTAAATGAATGGAGAGGGGAATGGAATGTGCGCCAGCCTGTTCCTTGCCTTTGAAACCCGACAGAATATATGGAACCCCGGTGGACAGAGGCGAGGTGGCGGGGTTATCTATGTGGACCACGGTGCACGATGCCCCCGTATCTAACAAATAGGTCCCTTTTACCTCCTGCACTTCCATCTCCACGAGGGGTCGCCTCCATATATCATATCGCAGCGCACACAAGTAAACAGGCTGCGCCAGCTCCAGTCATTTGGGCACAGCGGTTGGGGTTTCGGGAGCAACAAGACCGGTGGTGACGGCTACTTTCCCCAGCGAAATCATCAGAGACCACATTGTCTCTAAAATCGACTCAATCGCAGCGGGATTCATAACCGCACCAGCTCCTTGCGCTGGGGCAGGAGCTACGGCTTGGGTTTGGGCTGGTGCTGGGGCGGCGGTCTGGGCTTGGGCTTGGACTGCGGGAAATCTCCCTTTACTATCCTTCCACGGATTTCTACAGTCCTTGCGCCAATATCCATCCTTCCCACACCCGTAGCAATTGAGTTTGGCTTGGACAGGGTGATTCCCCTCCTGACGCTTGCTTGGGGCTGTGGGATTTGCCTCATGCAGCTTTCCCTTCTGGTGAGGTGTTTCCTGACCTCTGCAATTCTTATACGCTATATTTAACTGATGGAGTACCGTCACCTCCGTGACACCGGGACCTTGGGGATCAAACCATGACCTGGCTAGGGCCCGTATCCCTGGCAAGCTGTTGGTAACCAAACAACGGAGCCAATGAACCCGCTGTTCGTTGCTTATTAAATCCTGTTCAGGCATACCCGGACAGCTGCGTCGATATACTGGCCACAGCCTTTCTGCGAAAACCCGTAGGGGTTTTCCAGATAGCTGCACGGTCCCTTCTACGTGGTCGAACGGACTACAGTCGTCCACTCCCATTACTTCTAATACTTCCTCCCTGAGATCCGCATACCCTTTCCGTCGGCTTTCTCCATCCTCTGAGAGGCACTGAAGGATTGTGGGATCCAGGGAGAAAAGCAACAGTTTGACCTGTTCCTGTTCATCGCAGTCATTAATGGCTGCTGTTTCCTCTATCTCCCTGAAGTGAATCGAGGGATCTCCCTTTACTGTGACTCGTGTGAGGTGGCTCACCATGGACCTTAATTGCGGGCCAGCGTAGGGCACCACGAGCTGGTTCTGGTGGGGTCCGACACTGCCATCGACAGCGTTGGGACCGAACCTCTGGTGCCGAGCGGCACACATCGGTGCCGGTCCCGGCTTCGCTACCAGTGGCTCCTCCTCACACTCCACCTTGGCTACCTCCTCTTTCGCTACCCCCTCCTTTTTCGACCAAGTCTCACTATAGCTCGGCGGGGCTGAGGGCTCGGTGGCTGGTACCACAATTACCTCAGCTGGAATCGGCTGTTTTGATTCCTTCAAAAACTCCATGTGACTGGCTTTCGGGCTGACGAGACACACCATGCCTCTTGCCTTAACCAGGGCCGTTCTTAGGTCCTCTATGGTCTTTTGGCAGGGGCCGTGGTCTGTGCTCTCAAACCCGTGCTCGAGGGCCAGCTTGTAAGCTGCCTTAACCTCCACTACTCTCTCCTCCTGCGCTCTTAGCTGTTCTGCGAGGCGGGCGCTTTTCTCCCGTATCCTCATTTCATTAATCTTTGCCTAAGTAACCTGGCACTCCAGGTACTCTATTATAGCTTGATGTTGACTAGCTACCACTTGGCATTCCTGATTCAGCATGTGAAGCGCTGTGATGAGTTTTTCCCCACCCATGGCCTTTTCCTCTATCTCTGCTGCCTTGGTTGTGATCTTGGCTGCCTGTGCTGCAACGACCCGGTCCAAGATCTGGACCTGCTTCTTGTAACACATCAGCCACACTGCCTTTTCCACTAACTTCTTATGCTCTTTGCTCTCTGTCCACCTGATGGCTGCGTCCACCGGACGCCCATCCAGCAAGAGATCGGAAATCCACTGTTTAGTAAGATTTACCTTGCCAATGACATCTCCTCTCAACCACAGTGGGGCAGCCATTATATTTTAAAATGTCTTAAACGGCTGGTAACAGGCTCATCTCTGGTCTGGAATTACCTTCATTGTTTTTAATGGCCTGCTGATCTCGTTATCTAGTCCTGGGTGCTGTTCTCATGAATATGAAATTGTCCCCTTTTGTCTGGGGCAACATTTTGATGGCCTCTGTCTCCAGGCCGATCTTGACTAGATCTGCATCTAATCCATATGCATACGTGTGGGTCTGGTTTCGTTCCCTCAGAAATGGCTTCCAGAACTTACTGTGGGTTGAATCCACAAATCTGTCTGAGGTTGCGCAGGAACCATTTCGAAGTGTCCCAATAAGCTGGTCACATGGTATGGCGGCCATATTGTATGCCCCTTTTTCTGGGCTACTTTTAAAACAGTCTTTAAAATCACGGCCTCTTCTGCCATTTGACCCTTATTAATATAAAGTCCAATTTTGCGAATCCTACACTCCCCCCTGATTATACTGTAACTTGCTTGAAGTATCATAATTCTGGGTGAGCAAAATTTTCTGACTTTCCACAATCTAACCATCCCCAGTATTTACCTATCTATGACCCCACGACACATGCATTTCCCATTTCAGAAAAATCTAGTGTACGTTAAGCATCTTTAAATGGCAATACCTTGGAGTTAAAATCTAACAACTTACTTCCAGGCATGGAGGGGGTCCTTATACCCCTACATCACCTAGTGCATACACATTACTTTCTAATAATAACATCACATCTAATAAAACTTCAATAATAAAAAATAAAGTACATACACGAAAATTCAAGAATATATGAATACATATCAAAAATAATGCAGAGGAGGGAGAGAAAACTTTAACTTTATAAACAGCAGCAAAATCTCAACGGGTGTCTCTTCTTCTACCCACACATAATGCTCCCTCGATTCCCCTCTATTCTCATACTTCTGCGAGTGTTTGACCTTTCTACATTGTACAAACAGTAAATACACTACAATGGCAACCTGGCACACTACAAGAATGTGGGAGGCTATCCTAATCCAGGAAGGGACTTCTATATTAGTGAACAGGTCCCACCACGGTGGGGTCACTATATCCAATATGTCTGCCCCTATCTCTAGAGTCTTCTGCTCCAGTGTGTATAAGTGTTTCTGTGAAACAACAACGGCTTTCAATATCTTGGTGAGGTGTTCAGGGAGAGGGGGAATGATATATCCAAAATGTGCAACGAAACGCTGCAAATCAGTGAAATTCTCTTTCACAGTGATGTGAACAGTGGAAGGTTCAGGAATGGGGACAATTCGCTCTTGGGCCACTTGAACTTCTGCCTGGGCTTGAAACAGCAGCTGCTGTCACTCACTGGACACCAACCGTGCTGTCCATGCTGGTAGTGCGGTGCTGCAGTTGTGACACAGTATGTCCCATCTCCTATATATGCCACCTGCGGGGGCACATGGCCTTGTGCCATTGCCTCCCTGGTGCAATTTATAGGCTTCGCGCCAGCAGTTCTGACCCCGCACTGTGGTTTTGAATGGGCATTCAAGTGCTGGGGACACAGAATGATGTGTGCTCCCCTGCTCCGGCACCCAGAGAGGTCGGTACCCATCATTGCATGCTGCCATCGAATGACGTAAGGTGGGACCCCTGTGTAGCGAATGTGCGCACCCCCCTGAATGACTCCAATGTTCTCCACCCTGTATACCGGGGCGGGTTTTGCTGTCTTTCCCATCACCGGCATTCTTACCACTATACCCATAATGGTGTGATTAGACCGTCCACAGTCCACTGGGACTGGGTAGGCCTCTGAAGCTAGTCTGAGCTGGCACGGACTCAATGTATTCTCAAAAGGGTGGAGGGCTGCGAGGTGCTTGTTGCTAATCCAGGACGGGACTAAGCCTTGCTTTAAATCCTCCAGATTACTGCGGCCCTCGCCCAGTAACCACGCCCCGTATAGCACACAAGCTTCGTTCTGCGCAGCCTGATCGGACGCATTCCGATCCTCCCTAATGAGAGCATTTACCGTTCTGGCATGCTTTTCCAGCTCAGCTATTATCTCTTTTAAGTGTAGTGTCATGGCCTGGTCCTCATGTAACTCAGAACCCACTACCTTATTCTCATCAGTCAGTATCTTCCTTAGCTGTGTTTTTAAACCATTAATCTGGGTTTGCAGCTCCACGTCATCCAGTGTGTTAATGACGGAAGTTCCTGTATTAAAAACTGTGAAAATATCATTTACTGCACCCCTTCTTTGCCTCCCTACTCTGTCCAAGACCTCATGTGGTGTGGTGTACAATTCGGCTCTGTCGACATCGGCAAAGTCGAATTCGTAAAACTGTTTAAACATGTTTGTTAACAGGACCTCGTATAATTGCTCCGTTTCCTTAGGGCACCACGCTGGCAATCTTACCTCGGTGAGGTTTTATTATGTCCGTGTGTAATTGAGACACGGAGTGCAGGAGTAGGTTACAACAGGTGTTTACTGAGTGGAGACAAAACTGGAACTACTATGCAAAGTTATTACACAGGCTTATATACAGGGGTGGTCACTACTGGTACTGCAGTATACAGGGGCTGCAGAATATAGTTCCTTCTGCAAAGTACATACACTACAATTCCTCCCCTTTTAGCTAAACAGTACATAACATTCGATTAATAATTAAATAACATATTTACAATTACAGTTGCTAGATACATTAGCTGAAGTTAAGCAATTATAAGTTCAGTCTTTGAGGAGGCTTCCTGATTCTGTCTGGATAACGCCTCTTTGGGGTATCAGGTTCTTCTGGCAAAGTTGATTCGGGATCAACGTCGTTGTTTGGTTCGTCTGCTTCCAATATCACCGATTCTGGGGTAGATGCAATTGGTACTTCGGTTGCATCACCAGGTGTATCGGATCGTGGTGTGGAATTGACGTTTTCCAGTGACTCTAGAATCTGGTCAGCATGGCGTCTTACAATGCTCTCTCCAACGTCCACGGTATACATTAGAGGTCCTTGCCGTGTGCAGATCGTTCCTGGCTGCCATTTCTCTGTGCGGTAGTCCCGGGCCAAAACTGGTTGACCTATCTTAAAACTCCTGGTCGGCCTTTCATTCATCTTCTGAAACTGCCTGTTCTCCACATCTCTTCTGATGTTTGGCTTAACCAAATCCAAGCGGCATCGTAGTCTTCGATTGAAGAACAGCATGGCTGGAGTTTGGTTGGTAACCGCATGTGTTGCATTCTGGTATGCAAACAAGAAGTTATCCACCTTGTGTTGTAGGGGTATGTCTTCATTACACATTGCCTTGATAGCTTTCTTGAATGTTTGAACGAACCTCTCAGCCAATCCATTGGTGGCTGGCTGATATGAGGCGGATGTGTAATGCTTAACACCATTGTTATTTAAGAACCTCCGGAACTCTTCAGACACAAACTGTGGTCCATTGTCGGAGCAAATCTGTTCAGGCAGCCCATTTCTGGCGAATATGGTTCATAAGACTGTGATAGTTTTTTCTGTGGTGGTTGAGGACATTTTTATTACCTCTGGCCACTTTGAATGTGCATCCACCGCAATTAGAAACATCGAGTCCATAAATGGACCAGCAAAATCAATGTGTACCCTTTGCCATGGAGATGAGGGCCACTCCCATGGATGTAGAGGGGCTTGTGGTGGGGCGTTTTGGACCTTCTGGCATCCTGTACAGCTCTTGGTCATCTCTTCGATTTCTCTATCGATTCCCGGCCACCACACAAACGCTCTGGCTAAGTTTTTCATTTTTACTCCTCCCAGATGACCCTCATGAAGCTCATTGAGCACTCTATCCTTCAATTTGGGTGGAATTACTACTCTGGATCCACACATCAAGGTTCCTCTGCACACTGACAGCTGTTCTCTTCCCGGCAAGAATGCTGGCAACAGTGGTTCGCCATGTGCTGGCCATCCCTTCACCGTTAAATCATAGACCCTGGAGAGTGTCGGGTCATTTCGTGTTTCCTTTTCTATGTTTGCACTCGTCACAGGTAGACATTCGACTATGGTCGAGTGGAATATCTCCACAGGATCCACTGCAGGTGTTTCTTCCACCGTCAGCAACGGTAGGCGCGACATCCATCAGCATTCCCATGCTGTTTAGTTCCTTTGTACTCGATGTCATATTGGTGTGCCCCTAGGAAAAGGGACCACCTCTGTAGCCGTTGTGCTGTCATTATCGGGACGCCCTTCTGAGGGTTGAAAATGGAGACAAGAGGTTGATGATCAGTTAGTAGAGTAAATTTCTGACCGTGCAGGTAGTGATTGAACTTCTTCACCCCCCACACCAGGCTGAGGGCCTCTCTGTCAATCTGGGCGTAGTTACGCTCGGCTGAAGTTAACGAGCGTGACGCAAAAGCTATTGGCCTCTCTGAACCATCAAGGAATTTATGTGACAGTACCGCTCCAATGCCGTAGGGAGACGCATCACACGCCAGTCTTATCGGTAGTGATGGGTTGTAGTGAGCCAATACTTCTCTTGAAGTGATTAGGTCTTTACTCTTCTGAAAGGCCCGCTTACATTCATCGCTCCATTTCCATGCTACTCCAGTTTGTAGTAGGGCATTCAGTGGGTGCAGAATTGTCGACAAATTCGGCAAAAACTTATGGTAGTAATTCACCAATCCGAGGAATGACCTCAGTTGCGACACATTTTCAGGCGCTGGAGCCTTAACTACCGCTTCAATTTTGTCAGGGGACTTATGTAACCCCTCTTCATCAATCACGTGGCCACAATACGATATCTGTTTCTTAAAAAACTCGCACTTGGGGCGATTGGCTCGTAGCCCATGTTCTCTCAGTCTAGTGAGCACCTGCTCTAGGTTGGCAAGGTGTTCACTGTCATCTTCACCTGTCACTAGGATGTCGTCCAAGTAACACTGAGTCCCCGGAATCCCTTGCAGGACTTTTTCCATCGCTCTTTGCCATATCGCCAGAGCTGATGCTACTCCGAATACCAGTCAATTATAATGGTAAAGACCTTTGTGAGTGTTTATCGTGAGATACTTCCTACAGGATTCTTCAACCTCCATCTGCAAATATGCTTGTGCTAGGTCCATTTTTGTAAAACGCTTCCCTCCAGATAGTGAGGCGAAAATATCTTCTATCCTCGGGAGAGGATACTGCACTGTGTGAAGGATTGGGCTCACCGTCACCTTGAAGTCCCCACAGATGCGGACCTTCCTTGGCTCCTCAGGCTTATTATTTAACATTTTCTTCATGACAGGAACGATGGGTGTCGCCCACTCGCTCCAGTCTACCTTAGATAACACGCCTGCATTCTCCAGATTCTCCAGCTCTGCCTCGACGGCTGGGCGAATTGCATACGGTACCGGCCTTGCTTTGAAAAACTTGGGAATTGCATTCTCTTCTATTTTTATCGAGGCGGTTATGCCTTTAAGAGTTCCCAGTTCTTGTTGAAATACCTCTTTGGTGTTAGCTAAGATTTTTGCCAATCGTCCAGGTGTGACGTCGTCATCCTTTTTACCAGCCACAGTCAGTGCCTGAATGGAGTGCCAGTCTAAACTTATCTTTCTGATCCATTCACATCCCAATAATGGTGGTCCACCATCTTGCAGTATGTACAGATACAATTTCTGTATTTCCTTGCCGTTGTATTCGACAAGCACCCTTATTTTTCCTCTGGGGTATACTTTCTGCCCCGTATATGTCTTCAAGACAATGGATGTCTCTTTCAAGGGTATGTGTGAGAATAGCCGCTCGTAGTCTCATCGATTCATGACGGTCAGAGCTGATCCTGTATCCAATTCCATTTTGACTTGGGACCCTGCTATCGTGAGGGTGACCCAAATGGTTCGGTGATCCTCTTTTGCGATTACGTTGTGAAGTTTGAGACAGCTTAGTCTCTTGTTCCCGGATTCACTATCGCTCTTCTGGTCTTCGGAACTACTGTCAGTCATCTTTTGTACTGTCCTGTACTGTTCCTTAGTAGCCTTTTTGTTGTCGTTAGTCTTCTTTCCAGACCTGCAAACTCGTGCAATGTGTCTCATCTTTCCACATGGCCTGCATATTTTGTCCTTGGACCAGCAGTCCTTCTGGTCATGGGTTGTTCTGCCGCAGCGATAACATTTTTCAAATCCCCGTGTCATTTCATGGGTGCCGTATTCCTATGGCTTTTGCTGTATTTCCGCAGCTCCCCTTGCTGCTGCTTCGTATGATACTGCCATGCTGAAAGCCTTATCTAGCATCAGCTCTTTCTCTGAGAGTAACCTCTTCTGGGTTCCTTCACTCAGGAGTCCACAGACAAATTTGTCCCGTAGGTTATCTGCCAGTCCTGCTCCGAACTGGCAGTGCTTTGATAGCTTGCGTAGTTCCATAAGGTAATCAGCATTGCTCTCCTCTTTATGCTGATTTCTCTTGTGGAATTTAAATCTTTCTGCTATCAGCAGCGGTGTAGGATTTAGGTGTTCCTGTAGGATATCAACAATTTTGTTAAAACTCTTCGCCATCGGTTTGGCTGGAGTGATCAGGTTCCGCAATAGGCCGTACATTCTCGCGCCCATTAAGTTTAGTAGTACCGATGCCTTTTTCTCATCGGCTACTTCATTTGCCTTGCAATATACTTCGACTCTTTCCACATACGTGGTCCAGTCTTCTATTGCATTATCGAAGGCAGTGATATTGCCAGTCTTCGGCATCTTGGAAATCTAAGATGGTGCCTCCCGCTCTTTGCCTTCTTCCCCGCTGGATTAAGATGGCACCTCCCGCGCTTTCTGTCTTCTCCGCTGCTGCTAGCGCTGTTACTGGCATTTTTATGCCTTGATGGCGACGCCCTATGGTCTTTGCGCACTTCCCCCCCCCCGCGCTGCTGCTAACGCCGCTCTCCGCGTTCCCCGTGGCAAACTGCAGCTCCTTGCGGCTTTCTGCACTTCTAATTTCTTTTATTTTCCCGTCGTCAGAGCAAACCTTCCGGGACACTTTCCTCCCTCTTCTCGGGTCTGTACGCTGCCCGGCTTCGTAGCACCGGCCGCGCCCTGCGTGCTCCACCCTCTCGCTCTCTCTCCTCTTCCCGACAACGCTGCTCGGCCCCGTTGAAAAGCCACCCGATCGAGCTCTAGCCCGCCGCAGCCCAGGAAGGATCAGTGTACTACCTGCCACCAGCCCGATTAGCTGGAACACCATCGACAGGATAACCAAGCCCCGCTCTCGACAGCCTCTCCTGCAAATCTTCAACTCCGATGAATCAGAAGCGGTTGTCCACGGTCGACGCCCGTTTCTTCTGTTTGTTTTTTTTTCTTCTTTCTGGCCTCGACCTCCAACAACTTCGCTTCAGGGATGGATCCCCATGAGGTGGTGCAGAACTGTAGGTAAGTTCGGATCTGCTCGTCGCCAGTATTATGTCCGTGTGTAATTGAGACACGGACTGCAGGAATAGGTTACAACAGGTGTTTACTGAGTGCAGACAAAACTGGAACTACTATGCAAAGTTATTTCACAGGCTTATATACATGGGTGGTCACTACTGGTACTGCAGTATACAGGGGCTGCAGAATATAGTTCCTTCTGCAAAGCACAGACACTACAGGTTTAAAATCACCGAAGCCACCGCATCGTGGACCTCTTGGTACAGTACCTGATCTGTGGGTACCAATACCAATCCGTTCCCGGGTCCCTTTGTCGTGGTGGGGCAACCATCCTTGAGGGCTTTAGCTACTGGAACTGTGGGCAGGGGCTTGCGGGGTCGGGTGATGAGCTCCGTGACGTTTACTGGGATCTGAGAGTATGGGACTCCGCACGCCCGTGAGCTGACGTCCCACCTCATTCCTTTTACAGCATCCTGCCACTGTCTTTGGAAAAAGATGGAGACGCCTGTGGGGCAAACGCGTTCTGAACCCCACATACAGATGTAGATCCCCTCATCTGGTTCCCACCATTTGTCCCAACAGACACTCAACCCCCCCGTGTGTTCCCGTTATTGTCCGATGGGACTTGTTACCCAGTCTCTCACATTCCACCGTGGAGTTCTTCATGGTGCTGCTCAACTTGCGCAGCCACCACCAGCGGTCCAAAGGTACATTTCCCAAACAGTTCAAGCAAATCTTCTTGCCCACGGTGACACTGATCCTGGGCGCAATGATCCGCACCCTGGGGTACATCAGAGACGTTTCTCTGTATGCAAACCCCGTCTGGCTGAAATATTCAGTGGAGTTCGACCCCAGCCAGCCTGGCCATCTCCCTTCATGGAAGTAGGCAGCAGTCTCTTCAGCGGCCCGTGAGCCGGTTCCGTCAGTCACGATGGGGCCTCTATTTCCACAGCACCCGTAGATGGTGGAGTCCTTGGTGCGGCCCCGATAGGCCCAGCTCCATCCGATCATCACGAACACGATGAGGATCCCTCTCATCGTTGTTGTGTATGTAATATGTGTGCTACTTTGAACCTATGGACAGGACTGCACTACTTGTTGGGCGTAGTGATACGCAGTACCACTCCTGGCCATAGGGGTATAAATAGTACTGTGGGTACTGATCTCCCCTCAGTTCCCGCCTGTGGGCATGAAGTAAAGACCTACGTATAGTCCCTACCTCCAACCAGTAAAGACCTGTTTTATTGTTACTGATTAAGTCTGAGTATTAATTACTTGAACAACTCACAGATTTAACACTGGCGACGAGTCTGATTCGGACCCTGCGGCAGTCACTCCACGGCAGCTTCGTCCACAGCCAGGACGTTGCAGAGAGGTTTCCACCCTCTCCACCCCACTGGAAGACATCCTGACCTCGGAGCCTCCATCGGCGACCGTCAGCTTCTTCTCCAGCTTGGTGGTGGGTAAGCCGTTGTCTGAGCTGGGCAGCGACGCGACAGGCAGTCGACCGCGTTGGCCGCACGAACGGGGCTGGGGGAGCTGGAGGAATAGGGCGCGAGAGCCGCTTCGAGCGGGAGGCGTTTCAACGGAGCGATCGCATCTCCTGATAAGAGCCGAGAGCCGCTTCGCGATCCAGCGATCGCATCCGCTGATAAGGGCCGCACTCAGGTGATCGCGGCGAAGATAAGGGCCGCACTCGGGGGCTGAAGGGAGACGGCGTTGGGGGACGGGTGAAGACCGCCAAGCGCGGGAAAACCGCCATTTTGTGGGCGGAGGACGATGGCAAGAGCGGGAAGCCGCCATCTTGGATAGCAGTAAAAAAAAAATCTGAGAAATTGCAAATCTACAATGCCTAAACATGGGAATATTAGCACCTTTGATAGTGACCTCGAAGATTGGGCCATATATGTTGAAAGAGTAAAAAATTATTGTAAGGCCAATAAAATTCGTGACCAAGATAAAGCTCTAACATTATTAAATTTAATGGGTGCGAAGACATACGGGCAATTGAAACACCTGTTATCACCAGATGAACCGGCGGATAAGACGTTCGATGAGATTGTTACTGTCCTGAAAGATCATCTAAACCCCACGCCGCTGATGCTAGCGGAACGATTTAAATTTTACGACAGAAGGCAGCTACAGCATGAAAGCAATGCTGATTATTTGCTGGAATTGCGTAAATTAGCGAAATATTGCCAGTTTGGAACGGGACTGACAGAGGCACTTCGAGACAAATTTGTGTGTGGTTTATTTAAACAGGATACACAAAAGCGACTGCTCGAGGAGAATGAGCTGACGCTTGAGAAGGCGGTCACTATGGCAGCAGCACACGAAGCCGCAGCGAGAGGCACGGCAGTAATGCAGCTACGGTCACCGGAGCTCAGTGCACACAAATTGGGTGTGAGTTCTGGCAAATGTTATCGTTGTGGAAAGACAACGCATGATCAGAACCAGTGTTGGTTTAAAAACCAAGAATGTAGAACTTGTGGTAGGCTTGGACATATAGCTAGAGTATGCAGGTCAGCGAAGAAGACCAGCAACAAGAAGTCACCGCAAGGAAAATACGCAAAGGTACACAAGGTGACCGAACAGGAGTCCGATTCAGACGCTAGCAGTAATGAACTGGCTAGCTTAAGAGTACTCAACGCTGGTAAGGGTGCAGACCTCCAGACAATTTGGGTCACTCTTCAGAAAGAAGGAGTCCAAGTAAAACTGGAATTGGACACTGGATCGGCATTGACGGTCATAAATAAGAAAGATTACGGAAAGTTATTCCAACATATTCCCCTACAGGATATGGGGATTATATTGGAAACATACACGGGGCAAAGAGTGTACCCCATCGGGAAAATAGAGGTTGCAGTGGTCCACAAGGGCGAAGACAGTCAAATAATGGACTTATATGTGATATCTGAAGGAGGTCCTCCACTACTAGGACGGGAGTGGATTAGGAAAATGAATATGGACTGGCATTTCCTACAAACAATAACGAGTGAGAACTCGGTGAAGATAGTCGGCCCAGACTCTGGAACGGATGATGGTAAGCCCAACTCAGGTGCAAAAGACAAAGTTTCAGCACAGAATTCCACTGAGCAACAACAACATAGTTTAACTGTGGATTCTGAGTCTGGCAAGTCTACTGATGTGCCCATTTCTGAGGGACACCGGGCTCGAACTCAACTCCATTTCAAACTACAACAGCAATTAGAACAAATGCTTCGCCGTTGTGAGCAAGAGTTGAATGCAACGAAAGAGTTCTTTGATATAGAGTTGGAGAATCTGGAAAGACAACAGAAGCAGCTGATGGAGAAAATGGAACAGGAGCACACAAAACGTCTGATGTCAGAGGAGTTAACGGTCAGCCAACTCCTGCATATGCTGAAGGACAGGACTCTGAAATGGGAAAAACTTGAACACGAACTTCAATATTCAAACGAAAGGGGTTCGGAGCTCTCAAAGGTTATTGGAAGAGCTGAGGTGGCAACACAGACTGAGATGACTGCAACAGAGCAGCCCTTGGATGCCAAAAGTACGCTGACTCACGTCAACGTAGAACAACAGACCGCTGAAACAGCTGCTCCGGTAGAGGGATTGCATAGTCCGATCAATCAATCTCCAAAGGAAGTTGAAGTATTAAAATCACAAATGAGGTCACTAGTAAACGACTTGCTGAAAGCCCAGAAAAAGCTGGATGCAGAGGTACACATGAAGAAGTCTCTTCAGGAAAGATGTCTGGATTTGGAACAAGAGCTGGCTAACGTCCAGCTGGGTATGGAGGAAATAGACGACCCTCTCACTGGTCTAGCTCAGGACGACACCGAATATTACTATGACCTGGTGGACAACACCGAATATTATGATGTCCTGTCCTGCCCAGCTTGTAACTTCGACTCCCAAAGTGCAGAAATCATGGAGGAGCACCAAAAGTCTACGGAACATCGGGAGAAGCTGGCTCTACGACGGAAACAGGAGGAAGAGAAGGAGGAACTGCGCATGCAGCTGGCAGCTGTGGCAGCTGACAATGGAGCCCAGAGAGTCTCCAAGAAGCAGAAAAGGAAAAGTAAAAACAGAAGATGACCCATCTGAACCATTATCACCTCTACCAGATCACACACGTGGTCCCTCCGAACGGAGCCAATTCAGTTCGGAAGTTCAAACTGTTAAATCCATGGAAGGACTATTGAATGAGTCACTCCAGCAACGTGAACCGACTACACCACAGAGATTGAATCTGTGAACTGTTTTCCGCAGAGACTGAATCTGTGATCTGTTTTGACATGAAGTTATCTATGTATCTATGTTATTCTGTTATGTAAACCTGAAGTTATATATGTATATATGTTATTACGTTATGTTAAATGGGGAGATGACTGTAAAGCTAGGAAGGGAGGAATGTTGTGTATGTAATATGTGTGCTACTTTGAACCTATGGACAGGACTGCACTACTTGTTGGGCGTAGTGATACGCAGTACCACTCCTGGCCATAGGGGTATAAATAGTACTGTGGGTACTGATCTCCCCTCAGTTCCCGCCTGTGGGCATGAAGTAAAGACCTACGTATAGTCCCTACCTCCAACCAGTAAAGACCTGTTTTATTGTTACTGATTAAGTCTGAGTATTAATTACTTGAACAACTCACAGATTTAACAATCGTTCTCCTGGTTCCTGCAATAAATCAAACAATACAGCCAAGCTCCCGAGAGATTCTGGCTTAGGTGACAGCATGATCGGATCTTTCGACCTCGATCCAAAACAACACACATACTGGGCAGATTTAAAACTACTTAAACTCTAATCATTTTAATATTTTCACACCTTAAACTTAAACTAAACTTATGTACAGCGCCGCCCGTCCCCGGGCGGCTTGCCTAATCCCTGATTGGACTGCGGCTTGCCACTCCCTGTGGCGGGGCTGCAGTGACCTGTGGTTCTGGACTGCAGCTCGCCACTCCCTGTGGCGGGGCTGCAGTGACCTGTGGTTCCGGTCCCCCGCAGCCTTTTGCTGCTAAACGGGGACTGTGTTTTTCATGGATTTCTGAAGTCGGCGTCTACTGGGTACGGGGGAATCGGGCCAAGGTTTTACAGGCTGAGGCGTTCGAGTCGACCTGCAAAAAGTTACTTTGGGCGTGGCTCCCTTAGCGAGTGGACCTTCGGGTGGGACCTTAGCTCTCACAGCCCGTGGCTCTTCCACGACTATAGGCTTCGGCTCCCTTCCCTCAGGCTCCGCCCCTTTGGGATTTGGGCAGGCTCCCTTGGTGAGTGGACCTTCGGGTGGGACTTCAGCTCTCACAGCCCGTGGCTCTTCCACGACTGCGGGCTTCGGCTCCCTCCCCTCAGGTTCCGCCCCTTTGGGATTCGGGCAGGCTCCCGTGGTGAGTGGACCTTCGGGTGGGACTTCAGCTCTCACAGCCCGTGGCTCTTCCACGACTGTGGGCTTCGGCTCCCTCCCCTCAGGCTCCGCCCCTTCGGGAATTGGGCCTGTGGCAGGCGGCTCCTCCTCACCTGTCCCTACAGGTGGAGAATCTCTGCCCCCAATTTCTACCTCCCCCACGCTCGAGTCGAGGGCGGGATCTCCGTCCTCCGACTCCATCTCTTCCAGAATCTTATCGAGGGCGGGACCTTGTTGTTCGGGACCCTCCTCGTCCAAGTCCCAGGCCATCGGAGAAGGCTCCCCCCAGGTGGGTGGGACCTCCTCTCCTTCCAAGCAGGCCACAACGCCAGCTTGTGTGGTCTGTGACTCATCGCACATCTCAGGCTGAGGATCTTTATCCTCAGACCTGGCTTCGGTTGCTGATGCTCTTGCACCCGGTTTAAACAGTTTGCACTGGTTGATTTGAAACCATTTAGTGCACCGGGGCAGCTTCACTGCCTATACCATGGGGCTGGCTTTGTCTACAATGCTGTAGGGCCCCATGTACAGTGGTTCTAGACTCCCCACTCGGGCATAGTTTCTCACCATGACCTGATCTCCAACTTCCCACTCGATTGCTTTTCGGGATTCAAGCAGCAATCGGTTGCCCTGATGCTGCCTCCCCATGTTCCCAGCCGCTTGCCCGTAGATCTGTTTCAGGCGCTCAAAAAGGTTCCGGGCAAACTTGTCCCGATTCACCTCTTGGAGCTGCCCCTCAGTGAGCACCGGGGCTAGTACATGGGTGGGGGTTCGCATGACTCTTCCAGTCATTAATTCGTGCGGGGAGTACCCCGTACTTTTAGACTGGCTAGCCCGGATCCCCATGAGGACTAGAGGCAAGGCCGCCGCCCATTTCTGGGGCGAGTCTCTCGTCTCCTTCCTTAGCTTTTCCTTTATCTCTGCTGCCTGGGTTGTGATCTTGGCTGCCTGTGCTGCAACGACCCAGTCCAAGATCTGGACCTGCTTCTTGTAACACATCAGCCACACTACCTTTTCCACTGACTTCTTATGCCCTTTGCTCTCTGTCCACCTGATGGCTGCGTCCACCAGATGCCCATCCAGCAAGAGATCGGAAATCCACTGTTTAGTGAGATTTACCTTGCCAAAGACATAATCCACTATCCTCTCATCCACTGCATTTCGACCAATCAAACATGGATCTACTACATTGCAATCCTGCTGCCAGAGTCTGTAAGGGGTTTTCCTCGAGAGGTTTCCCTGAGGTTTCTCTCTCCAGAGGCCTCTCTCTCTTGCACAGTAAACCTTGAGTGGTTCGACCCACTCGCCCCTTAGATTCTATACTCTGGACTTAGGCGCAGGAACTACAATGTAGAGAAAACTCTTGTAGACCAAGTTTGATGAAACAAAATGAAATTTTATTGCATAAGGAAAATTAACAAATCAAATGCAAGCAGATAAGGGAGTACATGGGAGGGAAAAACACACAAACAAATCATAACGACACAGTACTAACTAAAGCAAATACAGGCATCTTATACTCTACAAAGATCATAATGAAATAAGGAAACACACGGAACATCGAGGGACAACAACTCATGTTAATTGTACCATTAAATCCACCCCCTTATTAAACCTATCTAGATCTGATTGTGAAGGGCCAGAAACATGCTCACCAATCCCACTAGGAAGTGCAAGGTTTTGAAATCGAGTCTGTGTTTGGTCCTTTCAGGCATTTCATCTCCACGTGGATCATGGAGACCCTGCGAGCTGCGCCACACCTCTCTCCTGAGGTGGGGGTTGGGGGCGGCTGAACACCAGCGGGCATGGATGTCGGCGGGGTCGAGGATCGTCGGCTCGACTCTGGTTAGAGGTGCCTTGGGCTGGCTCCCATCGCTTCTTCAGGTTCCTTTTCTCTCTTCTCCCGAGCCGGGGTGGCTGGAAGGTTTCTTCCAGTGCGGCATCGGCAGCAGGTGGAGGCGGAGCAGCGTGGCAGAGCGACTACAAGAGGCCCCAGAGGCTCAGGTAGGCCTCAGTGCGGCATCGGCAGCAGGTGGAGGCGGAGCAGCGTGGCAGAGCGACTACAAGAGGCCCCAGAGGCTCAGGTAGGCCTCACCAATCTCCAATCTCAGGCAAGGAGAGAGGTAAAAAGTATTCAAGGTGTGACGTCACCACAAAACAGGTAGGTGATTGGTTGGAGTATTTCTCTCGTTTTAAAACTTTAAGTCTGTGGTTTATAGTTTTTAAGGTTGCTGTGGTATATCAAGGCCTTTCTGGTGCAGAGTGACTGTTGGTAAGCCATTTAACTGGTGTAACTAGAGGGATTGATTTAATTTAAATCCAATTAATTAAAGGGGATACTAGCATCTAAAATCGGGCAGAGGGTGTCCATAACTAACAATAAAAAATTTAATTAATTGCATAGAATGGAGCAGGTGATGTGATACTGTTGCGAGATGTGGGAGCCGGTGAACCCCATTGAGGCTCATGGTGATTACATCTTGTGACAAGTGTCTGCTGCTACAGGAACTCCAGCTCCGTGTTGATGAGCTGGAGTCTGAGCTTCAGACACTGCGACACATCAGGGAGGGGGAGAAGTACCTGGACTCTGTGTATCAGGAGGTGGTCACACCTATGAAGTTAAGTGATTAAGATGTAGCCCATGGTCAGGGACAGGACGGTGTGACTACGAGTGAGGCAGGTGCGGGGATCCAGGAGGTAGAGCTGGAGGAGCCGCAGCCCTTGCTCTTGACCAACAGGTTCGAGGTTCTTACTCCCTGTGGGGACAGGAGCAGGGACTGCAGGGAGGATGAGCAACCTGGCCACAGCACCGTGGAACAGGGGGCCATTCAAGAGGGGGGAGTAAATAGAAATGTTGTAGTGGTAGGGGATAGTATTATTAGGGGGATAGATAGAGTTCTCTGCAGCCGAGAGCGAGAGTCCCGAAGGCTGTGTTGCCTACCCAGTGCCAGGGTTAAGGACATCTCCTCTGGGCTGGAAAGAAACTTGCAGTGGGAGGGGGTGGATCCAGTTGTCGTGGTCCATGTTGGTACAAACGACGTAGATAGGACTAGGAAGCCGGTTCTGTTAAAGGAGTATGAGCAGCTAGGGGTCAAATTAAAAAACAGAACCTCAACGGTAATAATCTCTGGATTATTACCTGAGCCACGAGCGAATTTGGCTAGGACAAATAAAATTAGAGAGTTAAATGCGTGGCTCAAAGACTGGTGTGGGAGAAATGGGTTTTGCTTCCTGGGACACTGGCACCAGTACTAGGGCAGGAGGGAGCTGTTCCGTTGGGACGGGCTTCACTTGGCCAGTGCTGGGACTAGAGTCCTGGCGAATCATATAACTAGGGCTGTAGAGAGGGCTTTAAACTAACTAGTGGGGGGGAGGTTCCTAGAGTGCAAATAATAAAAATGACAACAGAGAAGGTCATAGACTTAGGTAGCAGTGTGGAAATTAAAAACCAGAGCGTGTCAGGAAGGGGCAGAAGGTATGGAGTAAAAGGTAAAGTAATAAAAAGGGCAAAAGCAGGAACTAAGTGTCACAAAACATATTTGAAAGTTCTCTATCTGAATGCACGTAGCATTCGTAACAAAATAGACGAGTTAATGGCACAAATAATTACATATGGTTATGATCTTGTGGCCATTACAGAAACATGGCTGCAGGGTGACAATGCCTGGGAATTAAACATACCAGGTTGTTTAACGAACAGGAAGGACAGGCAGGAAGGAAGGGGAGGTGGGGTGGCTATGTTAAGAAAGGAAGGAATCACTGCAATACAGAGAAATGATATTGGGTCAAAAGATCAGGATAATGAAACAGTTTGGGTGGAGGTAAGGAATAATAAGGGGAAAAAAACACTAGCGGGCGTAGTCTATAGGCCTCCGAACAGTTGCAACTCTGTTGGACGGAGTGTCAATCAGGAAATAGTTGAGGCTTGTAATAAGGGAGCATCTATAATTATGGGGGATTTTAACTATCATATTGATTGGACAAATCAAATTGGGCAGGGCTGCCTTGAGGATGCGTTCATTGAGTGTATTAGGGATGGGTTTCTTGAGCAGTATGTAACTGAACCGACCAGGGGGCAAGCAACCTTAGATCTGGTCTTGTGTAACGAGCCAGGATTAATTAAAAATGTCCTAGTAAAGGATCCCCTTGGAATGAGTGACCATAATATGGTTGAATTCCATATTCAATTCGAGGGTGAGAAGGTTGGATCTCAAACAAGCATGCTAAGCTTGAATAAAGGAGACTATGAAGGTATGAGAGCGGAATTGAGTAGAGTGGATTGGGAAAATAGATTAAAGGGTAAGATGATACATGATCAGTGGTGTACATTTAAGGAGTTATTTTACAACTTCCAAAAAAAAATATTCCACTGAGAAGAAAAGGGTGTAAAAGAAAAGACAGCCATCCGTGGCTACGTAAAGAAATTAAGGATAGTATTCGACTAAAAACAAGGGCATATAAGGTAGCCAAATCTAGTGGGAGGATCGAGGATTGGGGAAACTTTAAAAGACAGCAAAAAATAACAAAAAGATTGATTAAGAAAGGGAAGATAGATTATGAAAGTAAATTAGCAAAAAATATAAAAACAGATAGTAAGAGTTTTTATAGTTATATAAAAAGAAAAAGGGTGGCTAAAGTAAATGTTGGTCCCTTAGAGGATGAGACCGGGAAAATAATGGTGGGAAATATGGAGATGGCAAAAACACTGATTGAATATTTTGTATCAGTCTTTACAGTAGAAGACACTAAGAATATCCCAACACTGGACCTGTAAGATTCGAAAATTTTCAGCAAAAACCACGCAAGAAAACTGGATAAAATAAGACTGTTTATTGACCAAAGTAAGCTTGCACAGAAAAACCTTTGATAAAAGGGCATACAAAATGGCCACCAGGCCCCGTGATCAGTTTCTGAACCAGTTTATTTCTGTTACTGCAAGCTAGACAGGCTTGTGGATTGAAGACAGTAAACCCGAGAAAGCCAGTATCTGGGAACCGAAACTCAGAGCAACAGCATACATATTCAATGGATTATAAGTACAGGATGGGGCCCATCAAGATATGGGCGGACAATGTAAAAACACTGATACCCATTTATTGTACAAAGGAAAAACCGTTTAGCAGCCATCAAGGAAAATGTCCGGACCGATCAATATGCGAACCGAGCCGCGGTGACAATGCAAAGGATATTAACAGACATTATCGGCCAGGAAGGCCAGTTCAAGTTATCACCGGCTCCGTTACAAGACAAAGCGCCCCTGCAGAGATCTCTGCCCGCCAAAATTAATACAAAGACAGGACTATGATTTGGCGGGAGATAAGACTGTCCCAAAAGAGTATAACTATGGATTGAAAGTCCATCTAAGTTACTTCTTCACTGCTACGGCTTCTTGTTGGGCGACTTCAGGCTTCCATTTCTTCAAGAACTTTCTTCTACGAGGAACGAACGAAGGGCGGACGGTGCCCGGATCGGCGCCTCTTCCACTTCGGCAGATCGATGAAAACGTTTTCGTCTTTTTAAAGACGGACGGTTTCGGAAAAAGGACAACGTGGCCGGTGTTCAGCCAAACAAGGCTCGGCCACGACGAGAAGACGACAAGGGTGGCCCGGGTACTGGGGTTGGGAGATCATCGACGACCCAGGCCGACGGAGAAGAAACCCTCTGGAGAACCGGCGATCGATGCCACAAGATTCTCCCATGTGCATAACCTGCATCTAGGTCTACTCCACGAACAAAAATCCACGACAGGCCTAGTGGATCTCAACCTTGATGAGCGCTCATCGAGGCTGGGTCTACCCCACCGCCTCGAGGGAGGAGAGAATATCGACTGCGCCAGAAGCTTCCAATCCACGTGACAACGGGAAGCGGTGTCAAAAAGGCTGCGAACCCCTTTTCGTGATTTCGAGAGTGGTGAGCATGATCCCAAGTTCCCCAGGTCGAAACTTAGTTTAGGTATAGGGGAGGGAGTTAAGGGAAATCGTAATGTGTTTCCCCTTTTACGATGTGCCGTGTGTTCCCCATTTCCATAGAGTCAAGTTCATAAATTTGTGCATGATTGTAGTTACTTTAATCTGTGCCTATGACATGTATTTTGTAATGCTTCAAACTGTGCAAAAATAAAAGCATCCATTTCGTGCTATTCAGCCTGGTCTATTAAGTCCTCTTCTCTGCACTACTGTTCTCTGCATCTAAGTCCAAGGTCTAGAACCGTAGGGGGGGGTGGGTCGAACCACTCAAGGGTAATTCTTGCACGAAGCCTGGCAGGGGGCCAGAACGGGCAAGAGAGCAGGAAAAAAAACCCTACAACAAACAGGGGGCTATAGGGGGGGAGGAGCTAAACACGATCAAAATCACTAAGGAAGTGGTACTCAGTAAAATAATGGGACTCAAGGTGAATAAATCACCTGGACCTGATGGCTTACATCCTAGGGTCTTGAGGGAAGTGGCGGTAGGGTTTGTGGATGCATTGGTAATAATTTTCCAAAACTCCCTGGTCTCAGCAAAGGTCCCGGCAGACTGGAAAACTGCTAATGTAACATCCTTATTTAAAAAGGGAAGTAGACAGAAGGCTGGAAACTATAGACCGGTTAGCCTAACATCTGTGGTAGGTAAAATATTGGAGTCCATTATTAAGGAGACAGTAACAGGACATTTGGATAATCATAATTTAATAGGACAAAGTCAGCATGGTTTTATGAAGGGGAAGTCATGTTTGACAAATTTGCTGGAGTTCTTTGAGGAAGTAACATATAGGGTGGATAAAGGGGAACCAGTGGATGTAGTGTATTTAGACTTCCAAAAGGCATTTGACAAGGTGCCACACAAAAGATTATTGCTTAAGATAAAAAATCACGGGATTGGGGGTAATATTCTGGCATGGATAGAGGATTGGCTATCTAACAGAAGACAGAGAGTTGGGATAAATGGTTCATTCTCGGACTGGCAATCAATAACTAGTGGTGTTCCACAGGGGTCAGTGCTGGGTCCCCAACTCTTTACAATCTATATTAACGGTTTGGAGGAGGGGACCGAGTGTAACATATCAAAGTTTGCAGATGATACTAAGATGGGAGGGAAAGTAGTGAGTGCGGAGGACATAAAAAACCTGCAAGGGGACATAGACAGGCTAAGTAAGAAGGCAGAGATTTGGCAGGTGGAATACAATACTGGAAAGTGTGAGGTTATGCACTTTGGCAGGAAAAATCGTAGAGCAAGTTATTATCTTAATGGCAAAAAACTGGAAAGTACTGAAGTACAAAGGGATCTGGGGGTCCTGGTGTACGAAACTCAAAAGGTTAGTATGCAGGTGCAGCAAGTGATTAAGAAGGCCAATGGAATGTTGGCTTTCATTGCTAGGGGGATAGAATATAAAAATAGGGAGGTATTGCTTCAGTTGTACAAGGTATTGGTGAGACCGCACCTGGAATACTGCGTACAGTTTTGGTGTCCATACTTAAGAAAAGACATACTTGCTCTCGAGTCAGTACAAAGAAGGTTCACTCGGTTGATCCCGGGGATGAGGGGATGGACATATGAGGAGAGGTTGAGTAGATTGGGACTCTACTCATTGGAGTTCAGAAGAATGAGAGGCGATCTTATTGAAACATATAAGATTGTGAAGGGGTTGGATCGGGTGGATGCGGGGAGGATGTTCCCGATGATGGGTGAAACTAGAACTAGGGGGCATAGTCTTAGAATAAGGGGCTGCTCTTTCAAAACTGAGATGAGGAGGAACTACTTCACTCAGAGGGTGGGAGGTCCATGGAATATGCTGCCCCAAAAAGCTGTAGAAGCTACATCATTACATAAATTTAAAACAGAAATAGACAGTTTCCTAGAAGTAAAGGGAATAAAGGGTTATGGGGAGCGGGCAGGAATTTGGACATGAGTCTAGGTTCGGATCGGTCATGGCCCTGGGGGTAGCGGAGCGGGCCCAGGGGCCATGTAGACTGATCCTGCTCCTGTTTCGTGTGTCTAATTCTGTTAGATTCAGGAGATGGTTCTGTGATAGTGGATTGGCGGTTAGGATCAGATCAGCCATGATCTTATTGAATGGCGGAGCAGGCTCGAGGGGCTGATTGGCCTACTGCTGCTCCTATTTCTTATGTTCTTATGTTCTGATGTTCTTTTGGGACCTTTATTTCTTTGTTTCTTCTCCCAAGCTGGGTCGATGGCCTCTCATTCCGGCAATGGCCCGGGGACGGTCGATGATCTCCCGATGCGCTTCCCCGGGTCGGAACGCCGGTTTCAAGATGGCCTTCTCGATGTTGGCTTTCTTCTTCCTCCTGCGATTGCCTGCTTCTTCTTCTGGGTGTCCGGATTCAAGCTGTATGCTTCCAGCTCTCCAAGTCTGCTTCTCCTGCTTGTCTGTGTCTGCGTGTCCAACTGTCGAAAAAGTCTTCCAGATATACCTTTCTTCCAGAGGCTCCACTTCCCTCCCAAAATCAGGTTAGTCTTTGTTTTATTTTTGGCGGGCTGCGAGCACAGTGGGGTAGATATTATATTTAAAATGTCTTAAACGGCTGGTAACAGGCCCATCTCTGGTCTGGATTTACCTTCATTGCTTTTAATGGCCTGCTGATCTCGTTATCTAGTCCTGGGTGCTGTTTTCATGAATATGAAATTGTCCCCTTTTGTCTGGGGCAACATTTTGATGGCCTCTGTCTCCAGGCCGATCTTGACTAGATCTGCATCTCATCCATATGCATACGTGTGGGTCTGGTTTCGTTCTCTCAGGAACGGCTTCCAGAACTTACTGTGGGCTGAATCCACGAATCTGTCTGAGGTTGCGCAGGAACCATTTTAAAGTGTCCCAATAAGCTGGTCACATGGTATGGTGGCCATTTTGTATGCCCCTTTTTCTGGGCTTCTTTTAAAACAGTCTTTAAAATCACGGCCTCTTCTGCCATTTGGCCCTTATTAATATAAAGTCCAATTTTGTGAATCCTACACTCCCCCCTGATGATACTGTAACTTGCTTGAAGTATCATAATTCCGGGTGAGCAAAATTTTCTGACTTTCCACAATCTAACCATCCCCAGTATTTACCTATCTATGACCCCACGACACATGCATTTCCCATTTCAGAAAAATCTAGTGTACATCAAGCATCTATGAATGGCAATACCTTGGAGTTAAAATCTGACAACTTACTTCCAGGCATGGAGGGGGTCCTTATACCCCTACATCACCTAGTGCATACACATTACTTTCTAATAATAACATCACATCTAATAAAACTTCAATAATAAAAAATAAAGTACATACACGAAAAATTCAAGAATACATGAATACATATCAAAAATAATACAGAGGAGGGAGGGAAAACTTTAACTTTATACAAGCAGCAAAATCTAAACGGGTGACTCTTCTTCTACCCGTACATAATGCTCCCTCCATTCCCCTCTATTCTCATGCTTTTGCGAGTGTTTGACCTTTCTACAGTGTACAAACAGTAAATAAGCTACAATGACAACCTGGCACACTACAAGAATGTGGGAGGCTATCCTAATCCAGGAAGGGACTTCTATATTAGTGAACAGGTCCCACCACGGTGGGGTCACTATATCCAACATGTCTGCCCCTATCTCTAAAGTCTTCTGCTCCAGTGTGTAGAAGTGAAACAACAACGGCTTTTAATATCTTGGTGAGGTGTTCAGGGAGAGCGGGAATGATATATCCAAAATGTGCAATGAAACGCTGCAAATCGGTGAAATTCTCTTTCACAGTGATGTGAACAGTGGAAGGTTCAGGAATGGGGACAATTCGCTCTTGGGCTACTTGAACCTCTGCCCTGGGCTTGAAACAGAAGCTGCTGTCACTGACCGGACACCAACCGTGCTGTCCATGCTGGTAGTGGGGCACTGCAGTGGTGACACAGTATGTCCCACCTCCTATGTATGCCACCTGCGGGGGCACATGGTCTCGTGCCATTGCCTCCATGGTGCAAATTATAGGCTTCGCGCCAGCAGTTCTGAACCCGCACTGTGGTTTTGAATGGGCATTCAAGTGCTGGGGACACAGAATGATGTGTGCTCCCCTGCTCCGGCACCCAGAGAGGTCGGTACCTGTCATTGCATGCTGCCATCGAATGACGTAAGGTGGGACCCCCGTGTAGCGAATGTGTGCACCCCCCTGAATGACTCCAATGTTCTCCACCCTGTATACCAGGGCGGGTTTTGCTGTCTTTCCCATCACCGGCATTCTTACCACTATACCCATAATGGTGTGATTAGACCGTCCACAGTCCACTGGGACTGGGTAGGCCTCTGAAGCTAGTCTGAGCTGGCACGGACTCAATGTATTCTCAAAAGGGTGGAGGGCTGCGAGGTGCTTGTTGCTAATCCAGGAGGGGACTAAGCCTTGCTTTAAATCCTCCAGATTACTGCAGCCCTCGCCCAGTAACCACGCCCCGTATAGCACACAAGCTTCATTCTGCGCAGCCTGATCGGACGCATTCCGATCCTCCCTAATGAGAGCATTTTCCGTTCTGGCGTGTTTTTCCAGCTCAGCTATTATCTCTTTTAAGTGTAGTGTCATGGCCTGGTCCTCATGTAACTCAGAACCCACTACCTTATTCTCATCAGTCAGTATCTTCCTTAGCTGTGTTTCTAAACCATTAATCTGGGTTTGCAGCTTCACGTCATCCAGTGTGTTGATGACGGAAGTTCCTGTATTAAAAACTGTGAAAATATCATTTACTGCACCCCTTCTTTGCCTCCCTACTCTGTCCAAGACCTCATGTGGTGTGGTGTACAATTCGGCTCTGTCGACAGCGGCAAAGTCGAATTCGTAAAACTGTTTAAACATGTTTGTTAACAGGGCCTGGTATAATTGCTCCATTTCCTTAGGGCACCACGCTGGCAATCTTACCTCGGTGAATTTTTAAATCACCAAAGCCACCACGTAGTGGACCCCTTGGTACAGTACCTGATCTGTGGGTACAAATACCAATCCGTTCCTGGGTCCCTTTGTCGTGGTAGGGTACCCTTCCTTGAGGGCTTTAGCTACTGGAATTGTGGGCAGGGGCTTGCGGGGTCGGGTGATGAGTTCCGTGGCGTTTACTGGGATCTGTGAGTATGGGGCTCCTGTAAGGGGGGCATCTTATAACTGGTTTATGGTAATTTACCTGGCCAGCAGCCTTTGCCTCTGAGCTCTGACCAATTCCAAACTTTTACCTGGTTTACGGTAATTCACCTGGTCAGCAGCCTTTTGCTGCTGCACTCTAAACCAATTTACAAACAGCAGTTTTGAATCGCTACCCCTCCTTCAGTTCTGAGTGGAGGAACTTATAATTAATGATATTAAAACGGACAAGTGGTTTGGATGAGAGAAAAATCAAGTTTTATTACCTAAATAAACTACAATCAAATGATAAACTATACCACACGAACACAGTAAATGCAGTAAAAGTGTATAACAAGGGTGTACAGATGGCAAAAATGAGGGATACAATGGCTACAATGTTATTTAACCAATCTTAGCAATTCCCTTAAATCACCACCCCAAACTCCTGCTAGGTTGTCTTGTTGAGGAGTCAGAACACCCTGCTCGTCTGTGGTCCAGCGAATTAAAAAGAGAGTGATAGCTTCTCAGCAGCTATCTTATGTACCTGGTGAGGTCCTGCCGTTCTGCCCTGCAAGGGCTGTGTGCAAAATTCCTGCCCAAAGGGTCCAATACACAAGAGAAAGCTGTGATTGGCTAACTCAGAGTGGTTGGACTGGGTTAATGTGTCTTCCGGCGCTCCCTGGGTTGAAACAAAAGGGAAATACAACTGCTCTATTGTCCAGAATGCTAGGTGATTTAAAACCCATTCAGTTCTTAAACGTTTCCCATTCAAGATACAAAAGTCTCTTCTGCAGTTTAGATGTATCCACTCGATATACAAACAAATGCTAATAGCATTCAATTGCTTTGTAAACAAAGCATTGTCCTGTGGTAATGTTTTGTAAACAGGCATCGATTGTCCTGCTGCAGGGGTGGGTGGGGACACCCCTTTGATTGGCAGCTCCATTGAACCTTACTTCCAGACACAGAAAGCTGCTTTCCAAGTCCCTTTGTCTTCGGCCATGTGGTATGACAGCAATTTTTATCCCTGGAAATTTAAAAGCACAACGCCCAGGGATTCTTTAATCAAAAAAAATTAATCTTCAGAACTGTAAATTATTGCGACTTCTTACACTCCGCACGTCCGTGAGCTGACGTCCCACCTCATTCCTTGTCCAGCATCCTGCCACTGTCTTTGGCAAAAGATGGATACGCCTGTGGGGCAAGCGCATTCTGAACCCTACATACAGATGTAGATACCCTCATCTGGATCTCACCATTTGTCCCAACAGACACTCAACCCCCCGTGTGTTCCCGTTATTGTCCGATGGATGTTATTACCCAGTCTTTCCCATTCCACCGTGGAGTTCTTCATGGTGCTGCTCAACTTGCGCAGCCACCACCAGCGGTCCAAAGGTACATTTCCCAAACAGTTCAAGCAAATCTTGTTGCCCACGGTGACGCTGATCCTGGGTGCAATGATCCGCACCCTGGGGCACGTCAGAGACGTTTCTCTGTATGCAAACCCCGTCTGGCTGGGGTATTCAGTGGAGTTTGACCCCAGCCAGCCTGGCCCTCTCCCTTCATGGAAGTAGGCAGCAGTCTCTTCAGCGTCCCATGAGCCGGTTCCGTCAGTCGCGATGGGGCTTCTATTTCTAGAGCACCCATAGATGGTGGAGTCCTTGGTGCGGCCCCGATAGGCCCAGCTCCATCCGATCATCACGAACACGACGAGGATCCCTCTCATCATTCTCCTGGTTCCTGCAATAAATCAAACAATACAGCCAGGCTCCCGAGAGATTCTGGCTTAGGTGACGGCATGATCGGGTCTTTCGACCTCGATCCAAAACAACACACATACTGGGCAGATTTAAAACTACTTAAACTCCAATCATTTTAATATTTACACAACTTAAACTTAAACTAAACTTATGTACAGCGCCGCCCGTCCCCGGGCGGCTTGCCTAATCCCTGATTGGACTGCAGCTTGCCGCTCCCTGTGGCGGGGCTGCAGTGACCTGTGGTTCTGGACTGCAGCTCGCCGCTCCCTGTGGCGGGGCTGCAGTGACCTGTGGTTCTGGACTGCAGCTCGCCGCTCCCTGTGGCGGGGCTGCAGTGACCTGTGGTTCTGGACTGCAGCTCGCCGCTCCCTGTGGCGGGGCTGCAGTGACCTGTGGTTCTGGACTGCAGCTCGCCGCTCCCTGTGGCGGGGCTGCAGTGACCTGTGGTTCTGGTCCCCCGCAGCCTTTTGCTGCTAAACGGGGACTGTGTTTATTCATGGATTTCTGAAGTCGGCGTCTACTGGGTGTGGGGGAACCGGGCCAAGGTTTTACAGGCTGAGGCGTTCGAGTCGACCTGCGAAAAGGTACTTTGGGCGTGGCTCCCTTAG